>NC_083729.1:67036157-67406410 GCF_028564815.1 Eubalaena glacialis | reverse complement strand
TAGGAACCCCTCTCTCGTCGCTCCACACAGGCCTTCCAGAAGTGAAGCCAACACAGGCAGCCACACTCTTCCGCAGGAAACTTGGACGCTGCACGTAGCCTGCTCTCCAGCGGGGGAAAGAGGGCTTTGCTCACTAGGTCACCGGTATCAGAGTGGCGCCCTGCAGAGTCCAGGTAGTTTCTGACAGAGGCAAAGAGTCTCAAGCGGCACCCTGCCCGTCCCTGTTAAGACGCCGTACCAGGGCAATTCTGCATGGGACGGGGAGACTAGCGTGACGTACTTAGTGCCTTGGGCTAGGCCTCGCCGTCCGTACGCCCTTGCCAAAAGCTAGTGGGTGCTTCAGGGGAGAAGTGTGCCTTGGCCAGGCTGCTTCGAAAGGCAACTGTCTGCTTGGCGTAGGGAGACAGCAAGCAAGGGCTCCCATTCTAAAGCCCACCGAGAGGGTTGCTTCATTGCCGCCCAGGTTCAGCGCTGGCAACCCACTGGCCGTACACCTAAAAGACCTGCCGGACCTGTGTTCGGGCGGCCGTTAGCAAGCTCGGACATCTAGCTCTCCCACGAAGGAAGCAGTGTGTCGCCTTTCTCTCCGCCTTACGAGCTGTCATCCGGAGGCCCAAGGTCCCTGGATGTTGTGAAGTCGCCCTTGGAAGAGACGTTCGCGATGCAGTCTTCCTCCACGGGAGGGGGCCTAGGAGGCAGGAGGCCTAGGAGACCTGGAAAGCTCACTAGCGTGAAGGCCCTGCGTGGACTACGTTTTCACGGGAAATGCTGCACGCCTAAGCTTGTGCATGCAGTCCATGGGCCTTACTATGAGCCTGCCTGGCACAGTCGTGTTCCCTTTAGCACTGGCGCCTTGGCGATGCCTCATGCAAGGACAGGCAAGCACCGTGTTGCTCTCAGGAGAGCGCCCTTTTCCTAACCACGGGGGTACTCCAGCACTGAAGACTGACAGCAGCCCTCTGCTTTCCGGCAGCTTTGAGGCTGGGGCTGCCCTTTGTTGCTGAGAATTGCCACTGTTCGCAGAGCTTCCGAATCCGAAACTTCGAAAACTGCCCTAGTGCGTTTAGTTTCAGGCGAGCGAAAAGAGACCGAAGGAGCACTCTGGCACTTCCCCGGTTTCATCTCCAAGCAGGGAGTTGTGCAGTGTGTGAGGAGTCTACGGGACTTCAGGCTCCAGGAAGGTTACGTGTCCTCGCGCCGTCTCTAAGCGTAGGAGAGTTCAGGGGAAGCTCTACCTCTTCGAGACAGCATGTCATGTCTAGTCTCTGCGTGGCCTAGAGAAAGGGCGGGTAAGTAAAAGGGTACCCGGAACGGACACCAGGAAAAGAGTGTTTTTCCTTGCAGCTCACGCTCTGCACTGCGTGCCACTGGCATGGCACCGAAGGCCTGCGAGAGCTGTGTTCCGGAGGTCTCTTGAATGCTTTGGCCAGCTAGCTAGCTGGAGCAAAAGGAGAAGGTTCCCTTTCACTCTGCTTTCAAAGCGGTGATCCGGAGGCACTCGAGAGCCTAATGCTGCGCAAGTCGCCCAGAATGGGGGATCCTGTGCGCAGCGTTCGTCTATGGGACACGGGGAGGAGGCAGTGGCCCTAGGAAAAGCATACTGGAGCTCCTGCCCCCACCTGCCCCAGAGTCAGTGGACACCCCGTGCACTCCTCAATGCGTGGACGGACTATCTGAAGGATACTTGGAACCCTGTGGAGGGCTCTAGCTTTCCCTTTGGCGATGAGGGCTCTGGGATGCCTCCTGCAGGGCACAGGACACGGTCCCTTTCTCTAGGAACCCTCTCTCGTCGCTCCACACAGGCCTTCCAGAAGTGAAGCCAACACAGGCAGCCACACTCTTCCCGCAGGAAACTTGGACGCTGCACGTAGCCTGCTCTCCAGCGGGGGAAAGAGGGCTTTGCTCACTAGGTCACCGGTATCAGAGTGGCGCCCTGCAGAGTCCAGGTAGTTTCTGACAGAGGCAAAGAGTCTCAAGCGGCACCCTGCCCGTCCCTGTTAAGACGCCGTACCAGGGCAATTCTGCATGGGACGGGGAGACTAGCGTGACGTACTTAGTGCCTTGGGCTAGGCCTCGCCGTCCGTTACGCCTTGCCAAAAGCTAGTGGGTGCTTCAGGGGAGAAGTGTGCCTTGGCCAGGCTGCTTCGAAAGGCAACTGTCTGCTTGGCGTAGGGAGACAGCAAGCAAGGGGCTCCCATTCTAAAGCCCACCGAGAGGGTTGCTTCATTGCCGCCCAGGTTCAGCGCTGGCAACCACTGGCCGTACACCTAAAAGACCTGCCGGACCTGTGTTCGGGCGGCCGTTAGCAAGCTCGGACATCTAGCTCTCCCACGAAGGAAGCAGTGTGTCGCCTTTCTCTCCGCCTTACGAGCTGTCATCCGGAGGCCCAAGGTCCCTGGATGTTGTGAAGTCGCCCTTGGAAGAGACGTTCGCGATGCAGTCTTCCTCCACGGGAGGGGCCTAGGAGGCAGGAGGCCTAGGAGACCTGGAAAGCTCACTAGCGTGAAGGCCCTGCGTGGACTACGTTTTCACGGGAAATGCTGCACGCCTAAGCTTGTGCATGCAGGCCATGGGCCTTACTATGAGCCTGCCTGGCACAGTCGTGTTCCCTTTAGCACTGGCGCCTTGGCGATGCCTCATGCAAGGACAGGCAAGCACCGTGTTGCTCTCAGGAGAGCGCCCTTTTCCTAACCACGGGGGTACTCCAGCACTGAAGACTGACAGCAGCCCTCTGCTTTCCGGCAGCTTTGAGGCTGGGGCTGCCCTTTGTTGCTGAGAATTGCCACTGTTCGCAGAGCTTCCGAATCCGAAACTTCAAAACTGCCCTAGTGCGTTTAGTTTCAGGCGAGCGAAAAGAGACCGAAGGAGCACTCTGGCACTTCCCCGGTTTCATCTCCAAGCAGGGAGTTGTGCAGTGTGTGAGGAGTCTACGGGACTTCAGGCTCCAGGAAGGTTACGTGTCCTCGCGCCGTCTCTAAGCGTAGGAGAGTTCAGGGGAAGCTCTACCTCTTCGAGACAGCATGTCATGTCTAGTCTCTGCGTGGCCTAGAGAAAGGGCGGGTAAGTAAAAGGGTACCCGGAACGGACACCAGGAAAAGAGTGTTTTCCTTGCAGCTCACGCTCTGCACTGCGTGCCCCTGGCATGGCACCGAAGGCCTGCGAGAGCTGTGTTCCGGAGGTCTCTTGAATGCTTTGGCCAGCTAGCTAGCTGGAGCAAAAGGAGAAGGTTCCCTTTCACTCTGCTTTCAAAGCGGTGATCCGGAGGCACTCGAGAGCCTAATGCTGCGCAGTCGCCCAGAATGGGGGATCCTGTGCGCAGCGTTCGTCTATGGGACACGGGGAGGAGGCAGTGGCCCTAGGAAAAGCATACTGGAGCTCCTGCCCCCACCTGCCCCAGAGTCAGTGGACACCCCGTGCACTCCTCAATGCGTGGACGGACTATCTGAAGGATACTTGGAACCCTGTGGAGGGCTCTAGCTTTCCCTTTGGCGATGAGGGCTCTGGGATGCCTCCTGCAGGGCACAGGACACGGTCCCTTTCTCTAGGAACCCTCTCTCGTCGCTCCACACAGGCCTTCCAGAAGTGAAGCCAACACAGGCAGCCACACTCTTCCGCAGGAAACTTGGACGCTGCACGTAGCCTGCTCTCCAGCGGGGGAAAGAGGGCTTTGCTCACTAGGTCACCGGTATCAGAGTGGCGCCCTGCAGAGTCCAGGTAGTTTCTGACAGAGGCAAAGAGTCTCAAGCGGCACCCTGCCCGTCCCTGTTAAGACGCCGTACCAGGGCAATTCTGCATGGGACGGGGAGACTAGCGTGACGTACTTAGTGCCTTGGGCTAGGCCTCGCCGTCCGTACGCCTTGCCAAAAGCTAGTGGGTGCTTCAGGGGAGAAGTGTGCCTTGGCCAGGCTGCTTCGAAAGGCAACTGTCTGCTTGGCGTAGGGAGACAGCAAGCAAGGGCTCCCATTCTAAAGCCCACCGAGAGGGTTGCTTCATTGCCGCCCAGGTTCAGCGCTGGCAACCACTGGCCGTACACCTAAAAGACCTGCCGGACCTGTGTTCGGGCGGCCGTTAGCAAGCTCGGACATCTAGCTCTCCCACGAAGGAAGCAGTGTGTCGCCTTTCTCTCCGCCTTACGAGCTGTCATCCGGAGGCCCAAGGTCCCTGGATGTTGTGAAGTCGCCCTTGGAAGAGACGTTCGCGATGCAGTCTTCCTCCACGGGAGGGGCCTAGGAGGCAGGAGGCCTAGGAGACCTGGAAAGCTCACTAGCGTGAAGGCCCTGCGTGGACTACGTTTTCACGGGAAATGCTGCACGCCTAAGCTTGTGCATGCAGTCCATGGGCCTTACTATGAGCCTGCCTGGCACAGTCGTGTTCCCTTTAGCACTGGCGCCTTGGCGATGCCTCATGCAAGGACAGGCAAGCACCGTGTTGCTCTCAGGAGAGCGCCCTTTTCCTAACCACGGGGGTACTCCAGCACTGAAGACTGACAGCAGCCCTCTGCTTTCCGGCAGCTTTGAGGCTGGGGCTGCCCTTTGTTGCTGAGAATTGCCACTGTTCGCAGAGCTTCCGAATCCGAAACTTCAAAACTGCCCTAGTGCGTTTAGTTTCAGGCGAGCGAAAAGAGACCGAAGGAGCACTCTGGCACTTCCCCGGTTTCATCTCCAAGCAGGGAGTTGTGCAGTGTGTGAGGAGTCTACGGGACTTCAGGCTCCAGGAAGGTTACGTGTCCTCGCGCCGTCTCTAAGCGTAGGAGAGTTCAGGGGAAGCTCTACCTCTTCGAGACAGCATGTAATGGCTAGTCTCTGCGTGGCCTAGAGAAAGGGCGGGTAAGTAAAAGGGTACCCGGAACGGACACCAGGAAAAGAGTGTTTTCCTTGCAGCTCACGCTCTGCACTGCGTGCCCCTGGCATGGCACCGAAGGCCGGCGAGAGCTGTGTTCCGGAGGTCTCTTGAATGCTTTGGCCAGCTAGCTAGCTGGAGCAAAAGGAGAAGGTTCCCTTTCACTCTGCTTTCAAAGCGGTGATCCGGAGGCACTCGAGAGCCTAATGCTGCGCAGTCGCCCAGAATGGGGGATCCTGTGCGCAGCGTTCGTCTATGGGACACGGGGAGGAGGCAGTGGCCCTAGGAAAAGCATACTGGAGCTCCTGCCCCCACCTGCCCCAGAGTCAGTGGACACCCCGTGCACTCCTCAATGCGTGGACGGACTATCTGAAGGATACTTGGAACCCTGTGGAGGGCTCTAGCTTTCCCTTTGGCGATGAGGGCTCTGGGATGCCTCCTGCAGGGCACAGGACACGGTCCCTTTCTCTAGGAACCCTCTCTCGTCGCTCCACACAGGCCTTCCAGAAGTGAAGCCAACACAGGCAGCCACACTCTTCCGCAGGAAACTTGGACGCTGCACGTAGCCTGCTCTCCAGCGGGGGAAAGAGGGCTTTGCTCACTAGGTCACCGGTATCAGAGTGGCGCCCTGCAGAGTCCAGGTAGTTTCTGACAGAGGCAAAGAGTCTCAAGCGGCACCCTGCCCGTCCCTATTAAGACGCCGTACCAGGGCAATTCTGCATGAGACGGGGAGACTAGCGTGACGTACTTAGTGCCTTGGGCTAGGCCTCGCCGTCCGTACGCCTTGCCAAAAGCTAGTGGGTGCTTCAGGGGAGAAGTGTGCCTTGGCCAGGCTGCTTCGAAAGGCAACTGTCTGCTTGGCGTAGGGAGACAGCAAGCAAGGGCTCCCATTCTAAAGCCCACGGAGAGGGTTGCTTCATTGCCGCCCAGGTTCAGCGCTGGCAACCACTGGCCGTACACCTAAAAGACCTGCCGGACCTGTGTTCGGGCGGCCGTTAGCAAGCTCGGACATCTAGCTCTCCCACGAAGGAAGCAGTGTGTCGCCTTTCTCTCCGCCTTACGAGCTGTCATCCGGAGGCCCAAGGTCCCTGGATGTTGTGAAGTCGCCCTTGGAAGAGACGTTCGCGATGCAGTCTTCCTCCACGGGAGGGGCCTAGGAGGCAGGAGGCCTAGGAGACCTGGAAAGCTCACTAGCGTGAAGGCCCTGCGTGGACTACGTTTTCACGGGAAATGCTGCACGCCTAAGCTTGTGCATGCAGGCCATGGGCCTTACTATGAGCCTGCCTGGCACAGTCGTGTTCCCTTTAGCACTGGCGCCTTGGCGATGCCTCATGCAAGGACAGGCAAGCACCGTGTTGCTCTCAGGAGAGCGCCCTTTTCCTAACCACGGGGGCACTCCAGCACTGAAGACTGACAGCAGCCCTCTGCTTTCCGGCAGCTTTGAGGCTGGGGCTGCCCTTTGTTGCTGAGAATTGCCACTGTTCGCAGAGCTTCCGAATCCGAAACTTCAAAACTGCCCTAGTGCGTTTAGTTTCAGGCGAGCGAAAAGAGACCGAAGGAGCACTCTGGCACTTCCCCGGTTTCATCTCCAAGCAGGGAGTTGTGCAGTGTGTGAGGAGTCTACGGGACTTCAGGCTCCAGGAAGGTTACGTGTCCTCGCGCCGTCTCTAAGCGTAGGAGAGTTCAGGGGAAGCTCTACCTCTTCGAGACAGCATGTAATGGCTAGTCTCTGCGTGGCCTAGAGAAAGGGCGGGTAAGTAAAAGGGTACCCGGAACGGACACCAGGAAAAGAGTGTTTTCCTTGCAGCTCACGCTCTGCACTGCGTGCCCCTGGTATGGCACCGAAGGCCGGCGAGAGCTGTGTTCCGGAGGTCTCTTGAATGCTTTGGCCAGCTAGCTAGCTGGAGCAAAAGGAGAAGGTTCCCTTTCACTCTGCTTTCAAAGCGGTGATCCGGAGGCACTCGAGAGCCTAATGCTGCGCAGTCGCCCAGAATGGGGGATCCTGTGTGCAGCGTTCCTCTATGGGACACGGGGAGGAGGCAGTGGCCCTAGGAAAAGCATACTGGAGCTCCTGCCCCCACCTGCCCCAGAGTCAGTGGACACCCCCTGCACTCCTCAATGCGTGGACGGACTATCTGAAGGATACTTGGAACCCTGTGGAGGGCTCTAGCTTTCCCTTTGGCGATGAGGGCTCTGGGATGCCTCCTGCAGGGCACAGGACACGGTCCCTTTCTCTAGGAACCCTCTCTCGTCGCTCCACACAGGCCTTCCAGAAGTGAAGCCAACACAGGCAGCCACACTCTTCCGCAGGAAACTTGGACGCTGCACGTAGCCTGCTCTCCAGCGGGGGAAAGAGGGCTTTGCTCACTAGGTCACCGGTATCAGAGTGGCGCCCTGCAGAGTCCAGGTAGTTTCTGACAGAGGCAAAGAGTCTCAAGCGGCACCCTGCCCGTCCCTGTTAAGACGCCGTACCAGGGCAATTCTGCATGGGACGGGGAGACTAGCGTGACGTACTTAGTGCCTTGGGCTAGGCCTCGCCGTCCGTACGCCTTGCCAAAAGCTAGTGGGTGCTTCAGGGGAGAAGTGTGCCTTGGCCAGGCTGCTTCGAAAGGCAACTGTCTGCTTGGCGTAGGGAGACAGCAAGCAAGGGCTCCCATTCTAAAGCCCACCGAGAGGGTTGCTTCATTGCCGCCCAGGTTCAGCGCTGGCAACCACTGGCCGTACACCTAAAAGACCTGCCGGACCTGTGTTCGGGCGGCCGTTAGCAAGCTCGGACATCTAGCTCTCCCACGAAGGAAGCAGTGTGTCGCCTTTCTCTCCGCCTTACGAGCTGTCATCCGGAGGCCCAAGGTCCCTGGATGTTGTGAAGTCGCCCTTGGAAGAGACGTTCGCGATGCAGTCTTCCTCCACGGGAGGGGCCTAGGAGGCAGGAGGCCTAGGAGACCTGGAAAGCTCACTAGCGTGAAGGCCCTGCGTGGACTACGTTTTCACGGGAAATGCTGCACGCCTAAGCTTGTGCATGCAGGCCATGGGCCTTACTATGAGCCTGCCTGGCACAGTCGTGTTCCCTTTAGCACTGGCGCCTTGGCGATGCCTCATGCAAGGACAGGCAAGCACCGTGTTGCTCTCAGGAGAGCGCCCTTTTCCTAACCACGGGGGCACTCCAGCACTGAAGACTGACAGCAGCCCTCTGCTTTCCGGCAGCTTTGAGGCTGGGACTTCCCTTTGTTGCTGAGAATTGCCACTGTTCGCAGAGCTTCCGAATCCGAAACTTCAAAACTGCCCTAGTGCGTTTAGTTTCAGGCGAGCGAAAAGAGACCGAAGGAGCACTCTGGCACTTCCCCGGTTTCATCTCCAAGCAGGGAGTTGTGCAGTGTGTGAGGAGTCTACGGGACTTCAGGCTCCAGGAAGGTTACGTGTCCTCGCGCCGTCTCTAAGCGTAGGAGAGTTCAGGGGAAGCTCTACCTCTTCGAGACAGCATGTCATGTCTAGTCTCTGCGTGGCCTAGAGAAAGGGCGGGTAAGTAAAAGGGTACCCGGAACGGACACCAGGAAAAGAGTGTTTTCCTTGCAGCTCACGCTCTGCACTGCGTGCCCCTGGCATGGCACCGAAGGCCTGCGAGAGCTGTGTTCCGGAGGTCTCTTGAATGCTTTGGCCAGCTAGCTAGCTGGAGCAAAAGGAGAAGGTTCCCTTTCGCTCTGCTTTCAAAGCGGTGATCCGGAGGCACTCGAGAGCCTAATGCTGCGCAGTCGCCCAGAATGGGGGATCCTGTGCGCAGCGTTCGTCTATGGGACACGGGGAGGAGGAAAAGCATACTGGAGCTCCTGCCCCCACCTGCCCCAGAGTCAGTGGACACCCCGTGCACTCCTCAATGCGTGGACGGACTCTCTGAAGGATACTTGGAACCCTGTGGAGGGCTCTAGCTTTCCCTTTGGCGATGAGGGCTCTGGGATGCCTCCTGCAGGGCACAGGACACGGTCCCTTTCTCTAGGAACCCTCTCTCGTCGCTCCACACAGGCCTTCCAGAAGTGAAGCCAACACAGGCAGCCACACTCTTCCGCAGGAAACTTGGACGCTGCACGTAGCCTGCTCTCCAGCGGGGGAAAGAGGGCTTTGCTCACTAGGTCACCGATATCAGAGTGGCGCCCTGCAGAGTCCAGGTAGTTTCTGACAGAGGCAAAGAATCTCAAGCGGCACCCTGCCCGTCCCTGTTAAGACGCCGTACCAGGGCAATTCTGCATGGGACGGGGAGACTAGCGTGACGTACTTAGTGCCTTGGGCTAGGCCTCGCCGTCCGTACGCCTTGCCAAAAGCTAGTGGGTGCTTCAGGGGAGAAGTGTGCCTTGGCCAGGCTGCTTCGAAAGGCAACTGTCTGCTTGGCGTAGGGAGACAGCAAGCAAGGGCTCCCATTCTAAAGCCCACGGAGAGGGTTGCTTCATTGCCGCCCAGGTTCAGCGCTGGCAACCACTGGCCGTACACCTAAAAGACCTGCCGGACCTGTGTTTGGGCGGCCGTTAGCAAGCTCGGACATCTAGCTCTCCCACGAAGGAAGCAGTGTGTCGCCTTTCTCTCCGCCTTACGAGCTGTCATCCGGAGGCCCAAGGTCCCTGGATGTTGTGAAGTCGCCCTTGGAAGAGACGTTCGCGATGCAGTCTTCCTCCACGGGAGGGGCCTAGGAGGCAGGAGGCCTAGGAGACCTGGAAAGCTCACTAGCGTGAAGGCCCTGCGTGGACTACGTTTTCACGGGAAATGCTGCACGCCTAAGCTTGTGCATGCAGTCCATGGGCCTTACTATGAGCCTGCCTGGCACAGTCGTGTTCCCTTTAGCACTGGCGCCTTGGCGATGCCTCATGCAAGGACAGGCAAGCACCGTGTTGCTCTCAGGAGAGCGCCCTTTTCCTAACCACGGGGGTACTCCAGCACTGAAGACTGACAGCAGCCCTCTGCTTTCCGGCAGCTTTGAGGCTGGGGCTGCCCTTTGTTGCTGAGAATTGCCACTGTTCGCAGAGCTTCCGAATCCGAAACTTCAAAACTGCCCTAGTGCGTTTAGTTTCAGGCGAGCGAAAAGAGACCGAAGGAGCACTCTGGCACTTCCCCGGTTTCATCTCCAAGCAGGGAGTTGTGCAGTGTGTGAGGAGTCTACGGGACTTCAGGCTCCAGGAAGGTTACGTGTCCTCGCGCCGTCTCTAAGCGTAGGAGAGTTCAGGGGAAGCTCTACCTCTTCGAGACAGCATGTCATGTCTAGTCTCTGCGTGGCCTAGAGAAAGGGCGGGTAAGTAAAAGGGTACCCGGAACGGACACCAGGAAAAGAGTGTTTTCCTTGCAGCTCACGCTCTGCACTGCGTGCCCCTGGTATGGCACCGAAGGTCTGCGAGAGCTGTGTTCCGGAGGTCTCTTGAATGCTTTGGCCAGCTAGCTAGCTGGAGCAAAAGGAGAAGGTTCCCTTTCACTCTGCTTTCAAAGCGGTGATCCGGAGGCACTCGAGAGCCTAATGCTGCGCAGTCGCCCAGAATGGGGGATCCTGTGCGCAGCGTTCCTCTATGGGACACGGGGAGGAGGCAGTGGCCCTAGGAAAAGCATACTGGAGCTCCTGCCCCCACCTGCCCCAGAGTCAGTGGACACCCCGTGCACTCCTCAATGCGTGGACGGACTATCTGAAGGATACTTGGAACCCTGTGGAGGGCTCTAGCTTTCCCTTTGGCGATGAGGGCTCTGGGATGCCTCCTGCAGGGCACAGGACACGGTCCCTTTCTCTAGGAACCCTCTCTCGTCGCTCCACACAGGCCTTCCAGAAGTGAAGCCAACACAGGCAGCCACACTCTTCCGCAGGAAACTTGGACGCTGCACGTAGCCTGCTCTCCAGCGGGGGAAAGAGGGCTTTGCTCACTAGATCACCGGTATCAGAGTGGCGCCCTGCAGAGTCCAGGTAGTTTCTGACAGAGGCAAAGAGTCTCAAGCGGCACCCTGCCCGTCCCTGTTAAGACGCCGTACCAGGGCAATTCTGCATGGGACGGGGAGACTAGCGTGACGTACTTAGTGCCTTGGGCTAGGCCTCGCCGTCCGTACGCCTTGCCAAAAGCTAGTGGGTGCTTCAGGGGAGAAGTGTGCCTTGGCCAGGCTGCTTCGAAAGGCAACTGTCTGCTTGGCGTAGGGAGACAGCAAGCAAAGGTTCCCATTCTAAAGCCCACGGAGAGGGTTGCTTCATTGCCGCCCAGGTTCAGCGCTGGCAACCACTGGCCGTACACCTAAAAGACCTGCCGGACCTGTGTTCGGGCGGCCGTTAGCAAGCTCGGACATCTAGCTCTCCCACGAAGGAAGCAGTGTGTCGCCTTTCTCTCCGCCTTACGAGCTGTCATCTGGAGGCCCAAGGTCCCTGGATGTTGTGAAGTCGCCCTTGGAAGAGACGTTCGCGATGCAGTCTTCCTCCACGGGAGGGGCCTAGGAGGCAGGAGGCCTAGGAGACCTGGAAAGCTCACTAGCGTGAAGGCCCTGCGTGGACTACGTTTTCACGGGAAATGCTGCACGCCTAAGCTTGTGCATGCAGTCCATGGGCCTTACTATGAGCCTGCCTGGCACAGTCGTGTTCCCTTTAGCACTGGCGCCTTGGCGATGCCTCATGCAAGGACAGGCAAGCACCGTGTTGCTCTCAGGAGAGCGCCCTTTTCCTAACCACGGGGGTACTCCAGCACTGAAGACTGACAGCAGCCCTCTGCTTTCCGGCAGCTTTGAGGCTGGGGCTGCCCTTTGTTGCTGAGAATTGCCACTGTTCGCAGAGCTTCCGAATCCGAAACTTCAAAACTGCCCTAGTGCGTTTAGTTTCAGGCGAGCGAAAAGAGACCGAAGGAGCACTCTGGCACTTCCCCGGTTTCATCTCCAAGCAGGGAGTTGTGCAGTGTGTGAGGAGTCTACGGGACTTCAGGCTCCAGGAAGGTTACGTGTCCTCGCGCCGTCTCTAAGCGTAGGAGAGTTCAGGGGAAGCTCTACCTCTTCGAGACAGCATGTCATGTCTAGTCTCTGCGTGGCCTAGAGAAAGGGCGGGTAAGTAAAAGGGTACCCGGAACGGACACCAGGAAAAGAGTGTTTTCCTTGCAGCTCACGCTCTGCACTGCGTGCCCCTGGCATGGCACCGAAGGCCTGCGAGAGCTGTGTTCCGGAGGTCTCTTGAATGCTTTGGCCAGCTAGCTAGCTGGAGCAAAAGGAGAAGGTTCCCTTTCACTCTGCTTTCAAAGCGGTGATCCGGAGGCACTCGAGAGCCTAATGCTGCGCAGTCGCCCAGAATGGGGGATCCTGTGCGCAGCGTTCGTCTATGGGACACGGGGAGGAGGCAGTGGCCCTAGGAAAAGCATACTGGAGCTCCTGCCCCCACCTGCCCCAGAGTCAGTGGACACCCCGTGCACTCCTCAATGCGTGGACGGACTATCTGAAGGATACTTGGAACCCTGTGGAGGGCTCTAGCTTTCCCTTTGGCGATGAGGGCTCTGGGATGCCTCCTGCAGGGCACAGGACACGGTCCCTTTCTCTAGGAACCCTCTCTCGTCGCTCCACACAGGCCTTCCAGAAGTGAAGCCAACACAGGCAGCCACACTCTTCCGCAGGAAACTTGGACGCTGCACGTAGCCTGCTCTCCAGCGGGGGAAAGAGGGCTTTGCTCACTAGGTCACCGGTATCAGAGTGGCGCCCTGCAGAGTCCAGGTAGTTTCTGACAGAGGCAAAGAGTCTCAAGCGGCACCCTGCCCGTCCCTGTTAAGACGCCGTACCAGGGCAATTCTGCATGGGACGGGGAGACTAGCGTGACGTACTTAGTGCCTTGGGCTAGGCCTCGCCGTCCGTACGCCTTGCCAAAAGCTAGTGGGTGCTTCAGGGGAGAAGTGTGCCTTGGCCAGGCTGCTTCGAAAGGCAACTGTCTGCTTGGCGTAGGGAGACAGCAAGCAAGGGCTCCCATTCTAAAGCCCACCGAGAGGGTTGCTTCATTGCCGCCCAGGTTCAGCGCTGGCAACCACTGGCCGTACACCTAAAAGACCTGCCGGACCTGTGTTCGGGCGGCCGTTAGCAAGCTCGGACATCTAGCTCTCCCACGAAGGAAGCAGTGTGTCGCCTTTCTCTCCGCCTTACGAGCTGTCATCCGGAGGCCCAAGGTCCCTGGATGTTGTGAAGTCGCCCTTGGAAGAGACGTTCGCGATGCAGTCTTCCTCCACGGGAGGGGCCTAGGAGGCAGGAGGCCTAGGAGACCTGGAAAGCTCACTAGCGTGAAGGCCCTGCGTGGACTACGTTTTCACGGGAAATGCTGCACGCCTAAGCTTGTGCATGCAGTCCATGGGCCTTACTATGAGCCTGCCTGGCACAGTCGTGTTCCCTTTAGCACTGGCGCCTTGGCGATGCCTCATGCAAGGACAGGCAAGCACCGTGTTGCTCTCAGGAGAGCGCCCTTTTCCTAACCACGGGGGTACTCCAGCACTGAAGACTGACAGCAGCCCTCTGCTTTCCGGCAGCTTTGAGGCTGGGGCTGCCCTTTGTTGCTGAGAATTGCCACTGTTCGCAGAGCTTCCGAATCCGAAACTTCAAAACTGCCCTAGTGCGTTTAGTTTCAGGCGAGCGAAAAGAGACCGAAGGAGCACTCTGGCACTTCCCCGGTTTCATCTCCAAGCAGGGAGTTGTGCAGTGTGTGAGGAGTCTACGGGACTTCAGGCTCCAGGAAGGTTACGTGTCCTCGCGCCGTCTCTAAGCGTAGGAGAGTTCAGGGGAAGCTCTACCTCTTCGAGACAGCATGTCATGTCTAGTCTCTGCGTGGCCTAGAGAAAGGGCGGGTAAGTAAAAGGGTACCCGGAACGGACACCAGGAAAAGAGTGTTTTCCTTGCAGCTCACGCTCTGCACTGCGTGCCCCTGGCATGGCACCGAAGGCCTGCGAGAGCTGTGTTCCGGAGGTCTCTTGAATGCTTTGGCCAGCTAGCTAGCTGGAGCAAAAGGAGAAGGTTCCCTTTCACTCTGCTTTCAAAGCGGTGATCCGGAGGCACTCGAGAGCCTAATGCTGCGCAGTCGCCCAGAATGGGGGATCCTGTGCGCAGCGTTCGTCTATGGGACACGGGGAGGAGGCAGTGGCCCTAGGAAAAGCATACTGGAGCTCCTGCCCCCACCTGCCCCAGAGTCAGTGGACACCCCGTGCACTCCTCAATGCGTGGACGGACTATCTGAAGGATACTTGGAACCCTGTGGAGGGCTCTAGCTTTCCCTTTGGCGATGAGGGCTCTGGGATGCCTCCTGCAGGGCACAGGACACGGTCCCTTTCTCTAGGAACCCTCTCTCGTCGCTCCACACAGGCCTTCCAGAAGTGAAGCCAACACAGGCAGCCACACTCTTCCGCAGGAAACTTGGACGCTGCACGTAGCCTGCTCTCCAGCGGGGGAAAGAGGGCTTTGCTCACTAGGTCACCGGTATCAGAGTGGCGCCCTGCAGAGTCCAGGTAGTTTCTGACAGAGGCAAAGAGTCTCAAGCGGCACCCTGCCCGTCCCTGTTAAGACGCCGTACCAGGGCAATTCTGCATGGGACGGGGAGACTAGCGTGACGTACTTAGTGCCTTGGGCTAGGCCTCGCCGTCCGTACGCCTTGCCAAAAGCTAGTGGGTGCTTCAGGGGAGAAGTGTGCCTTGGCCAGGCTGCTTCGAAAGGCAACTGTCTGCTTGGCGTAGGGAGACAGCAAGCAAGGGCTCCCATTCTAAAGCCCACCGAGAGGGTTGCTTCATTGCCGCCCAGGTTCAGCGCTGGCAACCACTGGCCGTACACCTAAAAGACCTGCCGGACCTGTGTTCGGGCGGCCGTTAGCAAGCTCGGACATCTAGCTCTCCCACGAAGGAAGCAGTGTGTCGCCTTTCTCTCCGCCTTACGAGCTGTCATCCGGAGGCCCAAGGTCCCTGGATGTTGTGAAGTCGCCCTTGGAAGAGACGTTCGCGATGCAGTCTTCCTCCACGGGAGGGGCCTAGGAGGCAGGAGGCCTAGGAGACCTGGAAAGCTCACTAGCGTGAAGGCCCTGCGTGGACTACGTTTTCACGGGAAATGCTGCACGCCTAAGCTTGTGCATGCAGGCCATGGGCCTTACTATGAGCCTGCCTGGCACAGTCGTGTTCCCTTTAGCACTGGCGCCTTGGCGATGCCTCATGCAAGGACAGGCAAGCACCGTGTTGCTCTCAGGAGAGCGCCCTTTTCCTAACCACGGGGGTACTCCAGCACTGAAGACTGACAGCAGCCCTCTGCTTTCCGGCAGCTTTGAGGCTGGGGCTGCCCTTTGTTGCTGAGAATTGCCACTGTTCGCAGAGCTTCCGAATCCGAAACTTCAAAACTGCCCTAGTGCGTTTAGTTTCAGGCGAGCGAAAAGAGACCGAAGGAGCACTCTGGCACTTCCCCGGTTTCATCTCCAAGCAGGGAGTTGTGCAGTGTGTGAGGAGTCTACGGGACTTCAGGCTCCAGGAAGGTTACGTGTCCTCGCGCCGTCTCTAAGCGTAGGAGAGTTCAGGGGAAGCTCTACCTCTTCGAGACAGCATGTCATGTCTAGTCTCTGCGTGGCCTAGAGAAAGGGCGGGTAAGTAAAAGGGTACCCGGAACGGACACCAGGAAAAGAGTGTTTTCCTTGCAGCTCACGCTCTGCACTGCGTGCCCCTGGCATGGCACCGAAGGCCTGCGAGAGCTGTGTTCCGGAGGTCTCTTGAATGCTTTGGCCAGCTAGCTAGCTGGAGCAAAAGGAGAAGGTTCCCTTTCACTCTGCTTTCAAAGCGGTGATCCGGAGGCACTCGAGAGCCTAATGCTGCGCAGTCGCCCAGAATGGGGGATCCTGTGCGCAGCGTTCGTCTATGGGACACGGGGAGGAGGCAGTGGCCCTAGGAAAAGCATACTGGAGCTCCTGCCCCCACCTGCCCCAGAGTCAGTGGACACCCCGTGCACTCCTCAATGCGTGGACGGACTATCTGAAGGATACTTGGAACCCTGTGGAGGGCTCTAGCTTTCCCTTTGGCGATGAGGGCTCTGGGATGCCTCCTGCAGGGCACAGGACACGGTCCCTTTCTCTAGGAACCCTCTCTCGTCGCTCCACACAGGCCTTCCAGAAGTGAAGCCAACACAGGCAGCCACACTCTTCCGCAGGAAACTTGGACGCTGCACGTAGCCTGCTCTCCAGCGGGGGAAAGAGGGCTTTGCTCACTAGGTCACCGGTATCAGAGTGGCGCCCTGCAGAGTCCAGGTAGTTTCTGACAGAGGCAAAGAGTCTCAAGCGGCACCCTGCCCGTCCCTGTTAAGACGCCGTACCAGGGCAATTCTGCATGGGACGGGGAGACTAGCGTGACGTACTTAGTGCCTTGGGCTAGGCCTCGCCGTCCGTACGCCTTGCCAAAAGCTAGTGGGTGCTTCAGGGGAGAAGTGTGCCTTGGCCAGGCTGCTTCGAAAGGCAACTGTCTGCTTGGCGTAGGGAGACAGCAAGCAAGGGCTCCCATTCTAAAGCCCACCGAGAGGGTTGCTTCATTGCCGCCCAGGTTCAGCGCTGGCAACCACTGGCCGTACACCTAAAAGACCTGCCGGACCTGTGTTCGGGCGGCCGTTAGCAAGCTCGGACATCTAGCTCTCCCACGAAGGAAGCAGTGTGTCGCCTTTCTCTCCGCCTTACGAGCTGTCATCCGGAGGCCCAAGGTCCCTGGATGTTGTGAAGTCGCCCTTGGAAGAGACGTTCGCGATGCAGTCTTCCTCCACGGGAGGGGCCTAGGAGGCAGGAGGCCTAGGAGACCTGGAAAGCTCACTAGCGTGAAGGCCCTGCGTGGACTACGTTTTCACGGGAAATGCTGCACGCCTAAGCTTGTGCATGCAGGCCATGGGCCTTACTATGAGCCTGCCTGGCACAGTCGTGTTCCCTTTAGCACTGGCGCCTTGGCGATGCCTCATGCAAGGACAGGCAAGCACCGTGTTGCTCTCAGGAGAGCGCCCTTTTCCTAACCACGGGGGCACTCCAGCACTGAAGACTGACAGCAGCCCTCTGCTTTCCGGCAGCTTTGAGGCTGGGGCTGCCCTTTGTTGCTGAGAATTGCCACTGTTCGCAGAGCTTCCGAATCCGAAACTTCAAAACTGCCCTAGTGCGTTTAGTTTCAGGCGAGCGAAAAGAGACCGAAGGAGCACTCTGGCACTTCCCCGGTTTCATCTCCAAGCAGGGAGTTGTGCAGTGTGTGAGGAGTCTACGGGACTTCAGGCTCCAGGAAGGTTACGTGTCCTCGCGCCGTCTCTAAGCGTAGGAGAGTTCAGGGGAAGCTCTACCTCTTCGAGACAGCATGTCATGTCTAGTCTCTGCGTGGCCTAGAGAAAGGGCGGGTAAGTAAAAGGGTACCCGGAACGGACACCAGGAAAAGAGTGTTTTCCTTGCAGCTCACGCTCTGCACTGCGTGCCCCTGGCATGGCACCGAAGGCCTGCGAGAGCTGTGTTCCGGAGGTCTCTTGAATGCTTTGGCCAGCTAGCTAGCTGGAGCAAAAGGAGAAGGTTCCCTTTCACTCTGCTTTCAAAGCGGTGATCCGGAGGCACTCGAGAGCCTAATGCTGCGCAGTCGCCCAGAATGGGGGATCCTGTGCGCAGCGTTCGTCTATGGGACACGGGGAGGAGGCAGTGGCCCTAGGAAAAGCATACTGGAGCTCCTGCCCCCACCTGCCCCAGAGTCAGTGGACACCCCGTGCACTCCTCAATGCGTGGACGGACTATCTGAAGGATACTTGGAACCCTGTGGAGGGCTCTAGCTTTCCCTTTGGCGATGAGGGCTCTGGGATGCCTCCTGCAGGGCACAGGACACGGTCCCTTTCTCTAGGAACCCTCTCTCGTCGCTCCACACAGGCCTTCCAGAAGTGAAGCCAACACAGGCAGCCACACTCTTCCGCAGGAAACTTGGACGCTGCACGTAGCCTGCTCTCCAGCGGGGGAAAGAGGGCTTTGCTCACTAGGTCACCGGTATCAGAGTGGCGCCCTGCAGAGTCCAGGTAGTTTCTGACAGAGGCAAAGAGTCTCAAGCGGCACCCTGCCCGTCCCTGTTAAGACGCCGTACCAGGGCAATTCTGCATGGGACGGGGAGACTAGCGTGACGTACTTAGTGCCTTGGGCTAGGCCTCGCCGTCCGTACGCCTTGCCAAAAGCTAGTGGGTGCTTCAGGGGAGAAGTGTGCCTTGGCCAGGCTGCTTCGAAAGGCAACTGTCTGCTTGGCGTAGGGAGACAGCAAGCAAGGGCTCCCATTCTAAAGCCCACCGAGAGGGTTGCTTCATTGCCGCCCAGGTTCAGCGCTGGCAACCACTGGCCGTACACCTAAAAGACCTGCCGGACCTGTGTTCGGGCGGCCGTTAGCAAGCTCGGACATCTAGCTCTCCCACGAAGGAAGCAGTGTGTCGCCTTTCTCTCCGCCTTACGAGCTGTCATCCGGAGGCCCAAGGTCCCTGGATGTTGTGAAGTCGCCCTTGGAAGAGACGTTCGCGATGCAGTCTTCCTCCACGGGAGGGGCCTAGGAGGCAGGAGGCCTAGGAGACCTGGAAAGCTCACTAGCGTGAAGGCCCTGCGTGGACTACGTTTTCACGGGAAATGCTGCACGCCTAAGCTTGTGCATGCAGTCCATGGGCCTTACTATGAGCCTGCCTGGCACAGTCGTGTTCCCTTTAGCACTGGCGCCTTGGCGATGCCTCATGCAAGGACAGGCAAGCACCGTGTTGCTCTCAGGAGAGCGCCCTTTTCCTAACCACGGGGGTACTCCAGCACTGAAGACTGACAGCAGCCCTCTGCTTTCCGGCAGCTTTGAGGCTGGGGCTGCCCTTTGTTGCTGAGAATTGCCACTGTTCGCAGAGCTTCCGAATCCGAAACTTCAAAACTGCCCTAGTGCGTTTAGTTTCAGGCGAGCGAAAAGAGACCGAAGGAGCACTCTGGCACTTCCCCGGTTTCATCTCCAAGCAGGGAGTTGTGCAGTGTGTGAGGAGTCTACGGGACTTCAGGCTCCAGGAAGGTTACGTGTCCTCGCGCCGTCTCTAAGCGTAGGAGAGTTCAGGGGAAGCTCTACCTCTTCGAGACAGCATGTCATGTCTAGTCTCTGCGTGGCCTAGAGAAAGGGCGGGTAAGTAAAAGGGTACCCGGAACGGACACCAGGAAAAGAGTGTTTTCCTTGCAGCTCACGCTCTGCACTGCGTGCCCCTGGCATGGCACCGAAGGCCTGCGAGAGCTGTGTTCCGGAGGTCTCTTGAATGCTTTGGCCAGCTAGCTAGCTGGAGCAAAAGGAGAAGGTTCCCTTTCACTCTGCTTTCAAAGCGGTGATCCGGAGGCACTCGAGAGCCTAATGCTGCGCAGTCGCCCAGAATGGGGGATCCTGTGCGCAGCGTTCGTCTATGGGACACGGGGAGGAGGCAGTGGCCCTAGGAAAAGCATACTGGAGCTCCTGCCCCCACCTGCCCCAGAGTCAGTGGACACCCCGTGCACTCCTCAATGCGTGGACGGACTATCTGAAGGATACTTGGAACCCTGTGGAGGGCTCTAGCTTTCCCTTTGGCGATGAGGGCTCTGGGATGCCTCCTGCAGGGCACAGGACACGGTCCCTTTCTCTAGGAACCCTCTCTCGTCGCTCCACACAGGCCTTCCAGAAGTGAAGCCAACACAGGCAGCCACACTCTTCCGCAGGAAACTTGGACGCTGCACGTAGCCTGCTCTCCAGCGGGGGAAAGAGGGCTTTGCTCACTAGGTCACCGGTATCAGAGTGGCGCCCTGCAGAGTCCAGGTAGTTTCTGACAGAGGCAAAGAGTCTCAAGCGGCACCCTGCCCGTCCCTGTTAAGACGCCGTACCAGGGCAATTCTGCATGGGACGGGGAGACTAGCGTGACGTACTTAGTGCCTTGGGCTAGGCCTCGCCGTCCGTACGCCTTGCCAAAAGCTAGTGGGTGCTTCAGGGGAGAAGTGTGCCTTGGCCAGGCTGCTTCGAAAGGCAACTGTCTGCTTGGCGTAGGGAGACAGCAAGCAAGGGCTCCCATTCTAAAGCCCACGGAGAGGGTTGCTTCATTGCCGCCCAGGTTCAGCGCTGGCAACCACTGGCCGTACACCTAAAAGACCTGCCGGACCTGTGTTCGGGCGGCCGTTAGCAAGCTCGGACATCTAGCTCTCCCACGAAGGAAGCAGTGTGTCGCCTTTCTCTCCGCCTTACGAGCTGTCATCCGGAGGCCCAAGGTCCCTGGATGTTGTGAAGTCGCCCTTGGAAGAGACGTTCGCGATGCAGTCTTCCTCCACGGGAGGGGCCTAGGAGGCAGGAGGCCTAGGAGACCTGGAAAGCTCACTAGCGTGAAGGCCCTGCGTGGACTACGTTTTCACGGGAAATGCTGCACGCCTAAGCTTGTGCATGCAGTCCATGGGCCTTACTATGAGCCTGCCTGGCACAGTCGTGTTCCCTTTAGCACTGGCGCCTTGGCGATGCCTCATGCAAGGACAGGCAAGCACCGTGTTGCTCTCAGGAGAGCGCCCTTTTCCTAACCACGGGGGTACTCCAGCACTGAAGACTGACAGCAGCCCTCTGCTTTCCGGCAGCTTTGAGGCTGGGGCTGCCCTTTGTTGCTGAGAATTGCCACTGTTCGCAGAGCTTCCGAATCCGAAACTTCAAAACTGCCCTAGTGCGTTTAGTTTCAGGCGAGCGAAAAGAGACCGAAGGAGCACTCTGGCACTTCCCCGGTTTCATCTCCAAGCAGGGAGTTGTGCAGTGTGTGAGGAGTCTACGGGACTTCAGGCTCCAGGAAGGTTACGTGTCCTCGCGCCGTCTCTAAGCGTAGGAGAGTTCAGGGGAAGCTCTACCTCTTCGAGACAGCATGTCATGTCTAGTCTCTGCGTGGCCTAGAGAAAGGGCGGGTAAGTAAAAGGGTACCCGGAACGGACACCAGGAAAAGAGTGTTTTCCTTGCAGCTCACGCTCTGCACTGCGTGCCCCTGGCATGGCACCGAAGGCCTGCGAGAGCTGTGTTCCGGAGGTCTCTTGAATGCTTTGGCCAGCTAGCTAGCTGGAGCAAAAGGAGAAGGTTCCCTTTCACTCTGCTTTCAAAGCGGTGATCCGGAGGCACTCGAGAGCCTAATGCTGCGCAGTCGCCCAGAATGGGGGATCCTGTGCGCAGCGTTCGTCTATGGGACACGGGGAGGAGGCAGTGGCCCTAGGAAAAGCATACTGGAGCTCCTGCCCCCACCTGCCCCAGAGTCAGTGGACACCCCGTGCACTCCTCAATTCGTGGACGGACTATCTGAAGGATACTTGGAACCCTGTGGAGGGCTCTAGCTTTCCCTTTGGCGATGAGGGCTCTGGGATGCCTCCTGCAGGGCACAGGACACGGTCCCTTTCTCTAGGAACCCTCTCTCGTCGCTCCACACAGGCCTTCCAGAAGTGAAGCCAACACAGGCAGCCACACTCTTCCGCAGGAAACTTGGACGCTGCACGTAGCCTGCTCTCCAGCGGGGGAAAGAGGGCTTTGCTCACTAGGTCACCGGTATCAGAGTGGCGCCCTGCAGAGTCCAGGTAGTTTCTGACAGAGGCAAAGAGTCTCAAGCGGCACCCTGCCCGTCCCTGTTAAGACGCCGTACCAGGGCAATTCTGCATGGGACGGGGAGACTAGCGTGACGTACTTAGTGCCTTGGGCTAGGCCTCGCCGTCCGTACGCCTTGCCAAAAGCTAGTGGGTGCTTCAGGGGAGAAGTGTGCCTTGGCCAGGCTGTTTCGAAAGGCAACTGTCTGCTTGGCGTAGGGAGACAGCAAGCAAGGGCTCCCATTCTAAAGCCCACCGAGAGGGTTGCTTCATTGCCGCCCAGGTTCAGCGCTGGCAACCACTGGCCGTACACCTAAAAGACCTGCCGGACCTGTGTTCGGGCGGCCGTTAGCAAGCTCGGACATCTAGCTCTCCCACGAAGGAAGCAGTGTGTCGCCTTTCTCTCCGCCTTACGAGCTGTCATCCGGAGGCCCAAGGTCCCTGGATGTTGTGAAGTCGCCCTTGGAAGAGACGTTCGCGATGCAGTCTTCCTCCACGGGAGGGGCCTAGGAGGCAGGAGGCCTAGGAGACCTGGAAAGCTCACTAGCGTGAAGGCCCTGCGTGGACTACGTTTTCACGGGAAATGCTGCACGCCTAAGCTTGTGCATGCAGTCCATGGGCCTTACTATGAGCCTGCCTGGCACAGTCGTGTTCCCTTTAGCACTGGCGCCTTGGCGATGCCTCATGCAAGGACAGGCAAGCACCGTGTTGCTCTCAGGAGAGCGCCCTTTTCCTAACCACGGGGGTACTCCAGCACTGAAGACTGACAGCAGCCCTCTGCTTTCCGGCAGCTTTGAGGCTGGGGCTGCCCTTTGTTGCTGAGAATTGCCACTGTTCGCAGAGCTTCCGAATCCGAAACTTCAAAACTGCCCTAGTGCGTTTAGTTTCAGGCGAGCGAAAAGAGACCGAAGGAGCACTCTGGCACTTCCCCGGTTTCATCTCCAAGCAGGGAGTTGTGCAGTGTGTGAGGAGTCTACGGGACTTCAGGCTCCAGGAAGGTTACGTGTCCTCGCGCCGTCTCTAAGCGTAGGAGAGTTCAGGGGAAGCTCTACCTCTTCGAGACAGCATGTCATGTCTAGTCTCTGCGTGGCCTAGAGAAAGGGCGGGTAAGTAAAAGGGTACCCGGAACGGACACCAGGAAAAGAGTGTTTTCCTTGCAGCTCACGCTCTGCACTGCGTGCCCCTGGCATGGCACCGAAGGCCTGCGAGAGCTGTGTTCCGGAGGTCTCTTGAATGCTTTGGCCAGCTAGCTAGCTGGAGCAAAAGGAGAAGGTTCCCTTTCACTCTGCTTTCAAAGCGGTGATCCGGAGGCACTCGAGAGCCTAATGCTGCGCAGTCGCCCAGAATGGGGGATCCTGTGCGCAGCGTTCGTCTATGGGACACGGGGAGGAGGCAGTGGCCCTAGGAAAAGCATACTGGAGCTCCTGCCCCCACCTGCCCCAGAGTCAGTGGACACCCCGTGCACTCCTCAATGCGTGGACGGACTATCTGAAGGATACTTGGAACCCTGTGGAGGGCTCTAGCTTTCCCTTTGGCGATGAGGGCTCTGGGATGCCTCCTGCAGGGCACAGGACACGGTCCCTTTCTCTAGGAACCCTCTCTCGTCGCTCCACACAGGCCTTCCAGAAGTGAAGCCAACACAGGCAGCCACACTCTTCCGCAGGAAACTTGGACGCTGCACGTAGCCTGCTCTCCAGCGGGGGAAAGAGGGCTTTGCTCACTAGGTCACCGGTATCAGAGTGGCGCCCTGCAGAGTCCAGGTAGTTTCTGACAGAGGCAAAGAGTCTCAAGCGGCACCCTGCCCGTCCCTGTTAAGACGCCGTACCAGGGCAATTCTGCATGGGACGGGGAGACTAGCGTGACGTACTTAGTGCCTTGGGCTAGGCCTCGCCGTCCGTACGCCTTGCCAAAAGCTAGTGGGTGCTTCAGGGGAGAAGTGTGCCTTGGCCAGGCTGCTTCGAAAGGCAACTGTCTGCTTGGCGTAGGGAGACAGCAAGCAAGGGCTCCCATTCTAAAGCCCACCGAGAGGGTTGCTTCATTGCCGCCCAGGTTCAGCGCTGGCAACCACTGGCCGTACACCTAAAAGACCTGCCGGACCTGTGTTCGGGCGGCCGTTAGCAAGCTCGGACATCTAGCTCTCCCACGAAGGAAGCAGTGTGTCGCCTTTCTCTCCGCCTTACGAGCTGTCATCCGGAGGCCCAAGGTCCCTGGATGTTGTGAAGTCGCCCTTGGAAGAGACGTTCGCGATGCAGTCTTCCTCCACGGGAGGGGCCTAGGAGGCAGGAGGCCTAGGAGACCTGGAAAGCTCACTAGCGTGAAGGCCCTGCGTGGACTACGTTTTCACGGGAAATGCTGCACGCCTAAGCTTGTGCATGCAGTCCATGGGCCTTACTATGAGCCTGCCTGGCACAGTCGTGTTCCCTTTAGCACTGGCGCCTTGGCGATGCCTCATGCAAGGACAGGCAAGCACCGTGTTGCTCTCAGGAGAGCGCCCTTTTCCTAACCACGGGGGTACTCCAGCACTGAAGACTGACAGCAGCCCTCTGCTTTCCGGCAGCTTTGAGGCTGGGGCTGCCCTTTGTTGCTGAGAATTGCCACTGTTCGCAGAGCTTCCGAATCCGAAACTTCAAAACTGCCCTAGTGCGTTTAGTTTCAGGCGAGCGAAAAGAGACCGAAGGAGCACTCTGGCACTTCCCCGGTTTCATCTCCAAGCAGGGAGTTGTGCAGTGTGTGAGGAGTCTACGGGACTTCAGGCTCCAGGAAGGTTACGTGTCCTCGCGCCGTCTCTAAGCGTAGGAGAGTTCAGGGGAAGCTCTACCTCTTCGAGACAGCATGTCATGTCTAGTCTCTGCGTGGCCTAGAGAAAGGGCGGGTAAGTAAAAGGGTACCCGGAACGGACACCAGGAAAAGAGTGTTTTCCTTGCAGCTCACGCTCTGCACTGCGTGCCCCTGGCATGGCACCGAAGGCCTGCGAGAGCTGTGTTCCGGAGGTCTCTTGAATGCTTTGGCCAGCTAGCTAGCTGGAGCAAAAGGAGAAGGTTCCCTTTCACTCTGCTTTCAAAGCGGTGATCCGGAGGCACTCGAGAGCCTAATGCTGCGCAGTCGCCCAGAATGGGGGATCCTGTGCGCAGCGTTCGTCTATGGGACACGGGGAGGAGGCAGTGGCCCTAGGAAAAGCATACTGGAGCTCCTGCCCCCACCTGCCCCAGAGTCAGTGGACACCCCGTGCACTCCTCAATGCGTGGACGGACTATCTGAAGGATACTTGGAACCCTGTGGAGGGCTCTAGCTTTCCCTTTGGCGATGAGGGCTCTGGGATGCCTCCTGCAGGGCACAGGACACGGTCCCTTTCTCTAGGAACCCTCTCTCGTCGCTCCACACAGGCCTTCCAGAAGTGAAGCCAACACAGGCAGCCACACTCTTCCGCAGGAAACTTGGACGCTGCACGTAGCCTGCTCTCCAGCGGGGGAAAGAGGGCTTTGCTCACTAGGTCACCGGTATCAGAGTGGCGCCCTGCAGAGTCCAGGTAGTTTCTGACAGAGGCAAAGAGTCTCAAGCGGCACCCTGCCCGTCCCTGTTAAGACGCCGTACCAGGGCAATTCTGCATGGGACGGGGAGACTAGCGTGACGTACTTAGTGCCTTGGGCTAGGCCTCGCCGTCCGTACGCCTTGCCAAAAGCTAGTGGGTGCTTCAGGGGAGAAGTGTGCCTTGGCCAGGCTGCTTCGAAAGGCAACTGTCTGCTTGGCGTAGGGAGACAGCAAGCAAGGGCTCCCATTCTAAAGCCCACGGAGAGGGTTGCTTCATTGCCGCCCAGGTTCAGCGCTGGCAACCACTGGCCGTACACCTAAAAGACCTGCCGGACCTGTGTTCGGGCGGCCGTTAGCAAGCTCGGACATCTAGCTCTCCCACGAAGGAAGCAGTGTGTCGCCTTTCTCTCCGCCTTACGAGCTGTCATCCGGAGGCCCAAGGTCCCTGGATGTTGTGAAGTCGCCCTTGGAAGAGACGTTCGCGATGCAGTCTTCCTCCACGGGAGGGGCCTAGGAGGCAGGAGGCCTAGGAGACCTGGAAAGCTCACTAGCGTGAAGGCCCTGCGTGGACTACGTTTTCACGGGAAATGCTGCACGCCTAAGCTTGTGCATGCAGTCCATGGGCCTTACTATGAGCCTGCCTGGCACAGTCGTGTTCCCTTTAGCACTGGCGCCTTGGCGATGCCTCATGCAAGGACAGGCAAGCACCGTGTTGCTCTCAGGAGAGCGCCCTTTTCCTAACCACGGGGGCACTCCAGCACTGAAGACTGACAGCAGCCCTCTGCTTTCCGGCAGCTTTGAGGCTGGGGCTGCCCTTTGTTGCTGAGAATTGCCACTGTTCGCAGAGCTTCCGAATCCGAAACTTCAAAACTGCCCTAGTGCGTTTAGTTTCAGGCGAGCGAAAAGAGACCGAAGGAGCACTCTGGCACTTCCCCGGTTTCATCTCCAAGCAGGGAGTTGTGCAGTGTGTGAGGAGTCTACGGGACTTCAGGCTCCAGGAAGGTTACGTGTCCTCGCGCCGTCTCTAAGCGTAGGAGAGTTCAGGGGAAGCTCTACCTCTTCGAGACAGCATGTCATGTCTAGTCTCTGCGTGGCCTAGAGAAAGGGCGGGTAAGTAAAAGGGTACCCGGAACGGACACCAGGAAAAGAGTGTTTTCCTTGCATCTCACGCTCTGCACTGCGTGCTGCTGGCATGGCACCGAAGGCCTGCGAGAGCTGTGTTCCGGAGGTCTCTTGAATGCTTTGGCCAGCTAGCTAGCTGGAGCAAAAGGAGAAGGTTCCCTTTCACTCTGCTTTCAAAGCGGTGATCCGGAGGCACTCGAGAGCCTAATGCTGCGCAGTCGCCCAGAATGGGGGATCCTGTGCGCAGCGTTCGTCTATGGGACACGGGGAGGAGGAAAAGCATACTGGAGCTCCTGCCCCCACCTGCCCCAGAGTCAGTGGACACCCCGTGCACTCCTCAATGCGTGGACGGACTATCTGAAGGATACTTGGAACCCTGTGGAGGGCTCTAGCTTTCCCTTTGGCGATGAGGGCTCTGGGATGCCTCCTGCAGGGCACAGGACACGGTCCCTTTCTCTAGGAACCCTCTCTCGTCGCTCCACACAGGCCTTCCAGAAGTGAAGCCAACACAGGCAGCCACACTCTTCCGCAGGAAACTTGGACGCTGCACGTAGCCTGCTCTCCAGCGGGGGAAAGAGGGCTTTGCTCACTAGGTCACCGGTATCAGAGTGGCGCCCTGCAGAGTCCAGGTAGTTTCTGACAGAGGCAAAGAATCTCAAGCGGCACCCTGCCCGTCCCTGTTAAGACGCCGTACCAGGGCAATTCTGCATGGGACGGGGAGACTAGCGTGACGTACTTAGTGCCTTGGGCTAGGCCTCGCCGTCCGTACGCCTTGCCAAAAGCTAGTGGGTGCTTCAGGGGAGAAGTGTGCCTTGGCCAGGCTGCTTCGAAAGGCAACTGTCTGCTTGGCGTAGGGAGACAGCAAGCAAGGGCTCCCATTCTAAAGCCCACGGAGAGGGTTGCTTCATTGCCGCCCAGGTTCAGCGCTGGCAACCACTGGCCGTACACCTAAAAGACCTGCCGGACCTGTGTTTGGGCGGCCGTTAGCAAGCTCGGACATCTAGCTCTCCCACGAAGGAAGCAGTGTGTCGCCTTTCTCTCCGCCTTACGAGCTGTCATCCGGAGGCCCAAGGTCCCTGGATGTTGTGAAGTCGCCCTTGGAAGAGACGTTCGCGATGCAGTCTTCCTCCACGGGAGGGGCCTAGGAGGCAGGAGGCCTAGGAGACCTGGAAAGCTCACTAGCGTGAAGGCCCTGCGTGGACTACGTTTTCACGGGAAATGCTGCACGCCTAAGCTTGTGCATGCAGTCCATGGGCCTTACTATGAGCCTGCCTGGCACAGTCGTGTTCCCTTTAGCACTGGCGCCTTGGCGATGCCTCATGCAAGGACAGGCAAGCATCGTGTTGCTCTCAGGAGAGCGTCCTTTTCCTAACCACGGGGGTACTCCAGCACTGAAGACTGACAGCAGCCCTCTGCTTTCCGGCAGCTTTGAGGCTGGGGCTGCCCTTTGTTGCTGAGAATTGCCACTGTTCGCAGAGCTTCCGAATCCGAAACTTCAAAACTGCCCTAGTGCGTTTAGTTTCAGGCGAGCGAAAAGAGACCGAAGGAGCACTCTGGCACTTCCCCGGTTTCATCTCCAAGCAGGGA
The DNA here is from genome assembly GCF_028564815.1 of Eubalaena glacialis. NCBI lineage: Eukaryota > Metazoa > Chordata > Mammalia > Artiodactyla > Balaenidae > Eubalaena > Eubalaena glacialis. The sequence goes on along the minus strand of NC_083729.1, from coordinate 67,378,806 downwards.
GTTGTGCAGTGTGTGAGGAGTCTACGGGACTTCAGGCTCCAGGAAGGTTACGTGTCCTCGCGCCGTCTCTAAGCGTAGGAGAGTTCAGGGGAAGCTCTACCTCTTCGAGACAGCATGTCATGTCTAGTCTCTGCGTGGCCTAGAGAAAGGGCGGGTAAGTAAAAGGGTACCCGGAACGGACACCAGGAAAAGAGTGTTTTCCTTGCAGCTCACGCTCTGCACTGCGTGCCCCTGGCATGGCACCGAAGGCCTGCGAGAGCTGTGTTCCGGAGGTCTCTTGAATGCTTTGGCCAGCTAGCTAGCTGGAGCAAAAGGAGAAGGTTCCCTTTCACTCTGCTTTCAAAGCGGTGATCCGGAGGCACTCGAGAGCCTAATGCTGCGCAGTCGCCCAGAATGGGGGATCCTGTGCGCAGCGTTCGTCTATGGGACACGGGGAGGAGGAAAAGCATACTGGAGCTCCTGCCCCCACCTGCCCCAGAGTCAGTGGACACCCCGTGCACTCCTCAATGCGTGGACGGACTATCTGAAGGATACTTGGAACCCTGTGGAGGGCTCTAGCTTTCCCTTTGGCGATGAGGGCTCTGGGATGCCTCCTGCAGGGCACAGGACACGGTCCCTTTCTCTAGGAACCCTCTCTCGTCGCTCCACACAGGCCTTCCAGAAGTGAAGCCAACACAGGCAGCCACACTCTTCCGCAGGAAACTTGGACGCTGCACGTAGCCTGCTCTCCAGCGGGGGAAAGAGGGCTTTGCTCACTAGGTCACCGGTATCAGAGTGGCGCCCTGCAGAGTCCAGGTAGTTTCTGACAGAGGCAAAGAGTCTCAAGCGGCACCCTGCCCGTCCCTGTTAAGACGCCGTACCAGGGCAATTCTGCATGGGACGGGGAGACTAGCGTGACGTACTTAGTGCCTTGGGCTAGGCCTCGCCGTCCGTACGCCTTGCCAAAAGCTAGTGGGTGCTTCAGGGGAGAAGTGTGCCTTGGCCAGGCTGCTTCGAAAGGCAACTGTCTGCTTGGCGTAGGGAGACAGCAAGCAAGGGCTCCGATTCTAAAGCCCACGGAGAGGGTTGCTTCATTGCCGCCCAGGTTCAGCGCTGGCAACCACTGGCCGTACACCTAAAAGACCTGCCGGACCTGTGTTCGGGCGGCCGTTAGCAAGCTCGGACATCTAGCTCTCCCACGAAGGAAGCAGTGTGTCGCCTTTCTCTCCGCCTTACGAGCTGTCATCCGGAGGCCCAAGGTCCCTGGATGTTGTGAAGTCGCCCTTGGAAGAGACGTTCGCGATGCAGTCTTCCTCCACGGGAGGGGCCTAGGAGGCAGGAGGCCTAGGAGACCTGGAAAGCTCACTAGCGTGAAGGCCCTGCGTGGACTACGTTTTCACGGGAAATGCTGCACGCCTAAGCTTGTGCATGCAGTCCATGGGCCTTACTATGAGCCTGCCTGGCACAGTCGTGTTCCCTTTAGCACTGGCGCCTTGGCGATGCCTCATGCAAGGACAGGCAAGCACCGTGTTGCTCTCAGGAGAGCGCCCTTTTCCTAACCACGGGGGCACTCCAGCACTGAAGACTGACAGCAGCCCTCTGCTTTCCGGCAGCTTTGAGGCTGGGGCTTCCCTTTGTTGCTGAGAATTGCCACTGTTCGCAGAGCTTCCGAATCCGAAACTTCAAAACTGCCCTAGTGCGTTTAGTTTCAGGCGAGCGAAAAGAGACCGAAGGAGCACTCTGGCACTTCCCCGGTTTCATCTCCAAGCAGGGAGTTGTGCAGTGTGTGAGGAGTCTACGGGACTTCAGGCTCCAGGAAGGTTACGTGTCCTCGCGCCGTCTCTAAGCGTAGGAGAGTTCAGGGGAAGCTCTACCTCTTCGAGACAGCATGTCATGTCTAGTCTCTGCGTGGCCTAGAGAAAGGGCGGGTAAGTAAAAGGGTACCCGGAACGGACACCAGGAAAAGAGTGTTTTCCTTGCAGCTCACGCTCTGCACTGCGTGCCCCTGGCATGGCACCGAAGGCTTGCGAGAGCTGTGTTCCGGAGGTCTCTTGAATGCTTTGGCCAGCTAGCTAGCTGGAGCAAAAGGAGAAGGTTCCCTTTCGCTCTGCTTTCAAAGCGGTGATCCGGAGGCACTCGAGAGCCTAATGCTGCGCAGTCGCCCAGAATGGGGGATCCTGTGCGCAGCGTTCCTCTATGGGACACGGGGAGGAGGAAAAGCATACTGGAGCTCCTGCCCCCACCTGCCCCAGAGTCAGTGGACACCCCGTGCACTCCTCAATGCGTGGACGGACTATCTGAAGGATACTTGGAACCCTGTGGAGGGCTCTAGCTTTCCCTTTGGCGATGAGGGCTCTGGGATGCCTCCTGCAGGGCACAGGACACGGTCCCTTTCTCTAGGAACCCTCTCTCGTCGCTCCACACAGGCCTTCCAGAAGTGAAGCCAACACAGGCAGCCACACTCTTCCGCAGGAAACTTGGACGCTGCACGTAGCCTGCTCTCCAGCGGGGGAAAGAGGGCTTTGCTCACTAGGTCACCGGTATCAGAGTGGCGCCCTGCAGAGTCCAGGTAGTTTCTGACAGAGGCAAAGAGTCTCAAGCGGCACCCTGCCCGTCCCTGTTAAGACGCCGTACCAGGGCAATTCTGCATGGGACGGGGAGACTAGCGTGACGTACTTAGTGCCTTGGGCTAGGCCTCGCCGTCCGTACGCCTTGCCAAAAGCTAGTGGGTGCTTCAGGGGAGAAGTGTGCCTTGGCCAGGCTGCTTCGAAAGGCAACTGTCTGCTTGGCGTAGGGAGACAGCAAGCAAGGGCTCCCATTCTAAAGCCCACGGAGAGGGTTGCTTCATTGCCGCCCAGGTTCAGCGCTGGCAACCACTGGCCGTACACCTAAAAGACCTGCCGGACCTGTGTTCGGGCGGCCGTTAGCAAGCTCGGACATCTAGCTCTCCCACGAAGGAAGCAGTGTGTCGCCTTTCTCTCCGCCTTACGAGCTGTCATCCGGAGGCCCAAGGTCCCTGGATGTTGTGAAGTCGCCCTTGGAAGAGACGTTCGCGATGCAGTCTTCCTCCACGGGAGGGGCCTAGGAGGCAGGAGGCCTAGGAGACCTGGAAAGCTCACTAGCGTGAAGGCCCTGCGTGGACTACGTTTTCACGGGAAATGCTGCACGCCTAAGCTTGTGCATGCAGTCCATGGGCCTTACTATGAGCCTGCCTGGCACAGTCGTGTTCCCTTTAGCACTGGCGCCTTGGCGATGCCTCATGCAAGGACAGGCAAGCACCGTGTTGCTCTCAGGAGAGCGCCCTTTTCCTAACCACGGGGGTACTCCAGCACTGAAGACTGACAGCAGCCCTCTGCTTTCCGGCAGCTTTGAGGCTGGGGCTGCCCTTTGTTGCTGAGAATTGCCACTGTTCGCAGAGCTTCCGAATCCGAAACTTCAAAACTGCCCTAGTGCGTTTAGTTTCAGGCGAGCGAAAAGAGACCGAAGGAGCACTCTGGCACTTCCCCGGTTTCATCTCCAAGCAGGGAGTTGTGCAGTGTGTGAGGAGTCTACGGGACTTCAGGCTCCAGGAAGGTTACGTGTCCTCGCGCCGTCTCTAAGCGTAGGAGAGTTCAGGGGAAGCTCTACCTCTTCGAGACAGCATGTCATGTCTAGTCTCTGCGTGGCCTAGAGAAAGGGCGGGTAAGTAAAAGGGTACCCGGAACGGACACCAGGAAAAGAGTGTTTTCCTTGCAGCTCACGCTCTGCACTGCGTGCCCCTGGCATGGCACCGAAGGCCTGCGAGAGCTGTGTTCCGGAGGTCTCTTGAATGCTTTGGCCAGCTAGCTAGCTGGAGCAAAAGGAGAAGGTTCCCTTTCACTCTGCTTTCAAAGCGGTGATCCGGAGGCACTCGAGAGCCTAATGCTGCGCAGTCGCCCAGAATGGGGGATCCTGTGCGCAGCGTTCGTCTATGGGACACGGGGAGGAGGCAGTGGCCCTAGGAAAAGCATACTGGAGCTCCTGCCCCCACCTGCCCCAGAGTCAGTGGACACCCCGTGCACTCCTCAATGCGTGGACGGACTATCTGAAGGATACTTGGAACCCTGTGGAGGGCTCTAGCTTTCCCTTTGGCGATGAGGGCTCTGGGATGCCTCCTGCAGGGCACAGGACACGGTCCCTTTCTCTAGGAACCCTCTCTCGTCGCTCCACACAGGCCTTCCAGAAGTGAAGCCAACACAGGCAGCCACACTCTTCCGCAGGAAACTTGGACGCTGCACGTAGCCTGCTCTCCAGCGGGGGAAAGAGGGCTTTGCTCACTAGGTCACCGGTATCAGAGTGGCGCCCTGCAGAGTCCAGGTAGTTTCTGACAGAGGCAAAGAGTCTCAAGCGGCACCCTGCCCGTCCCTGTTAAGACGCCGTACCAGGGCAATTCTGCATGGGACGGGGAGACTAGCGTGACGTACTTAGTGCCTTGGGCTAGGCCTCGCCGTCCGTACGCCTTGCCAAAAGCTAGTGGGTGCTTCAGGGGAGAAGTGTGCCTTGGCCAGGCTGCTTCGAAAGGCAACTGTCTGCTTGGCGTAGGGAGACAGCAAGCAAGGGCTCCCATTCTAAAGCCCACCGAGAGGGTTGCTTCATTGCCGCCCAGGTTCAGCGCTGGCAACCACTGGCCGTACACCTAAAAGACCTGCCGGACCTGTGTTCGGGCGGCCGTTAGCAAGCTCGGACATCTAGCTCTCCCACGAAGGAAGCAGTGTGTCGCCTTTCTCTCCGCCTTACGAGCTGTCATCCGGAGGCCCAAGGTCCCTGGATGTTGTGAAGTCGCCCTTGGAAGAGACGTTCGCGATGCAATCTTCCTCCACGGGAGGGGCCTAGGAGGCAGGAGGCCTAGGAGACCTGGAAAGCTCACTAGCGTGAAGGCCCTGCGTGGACTACGTTTTCACGGGAAATGCTGCACGCCTAAGCTTGTGCATGCAGTCCATGGGCCTTACTATGAGCCTGCCTGGCACAGTCGTGTTCCCTTTAGCACTGGCGCCTTGGCGATGCCTCATGCAAGGACAGGCAAGCACCGTGTTGCTCTCAGGAGAGCGCCCTTTTCCTAACCACGGGGGTACTCCAGCACTGAAGACTGACAGCAGCCCTCTGCTTTCCGGCAGCTTTGAGGCTGGGGCTGCCCTTTGTTGCTGAGAATTGCCACTGTTCGCAGAGCTTCCGAATCCGAAACTTCAAAACTGCCCTAGTGCGTTTAGTTTCAGGCGAGCGAAAAGAGACCGAAGGAGCACTCTGGCACTTCCCCGGTTTCATCTCCAAGCAGGGAGTTGTGCAGTGTGTGAGGAGTCTACGGGACTTCAGGCTCCAGGAAGGTTACGTGTCCTCGCGCCGTCTCTAAGCGTAGGAGAGTTCAGGGGAAGCTCTACCTCTTCGAGACAGCATGTCATGTCTAGTCTCTGCGTGGCCTAGAGAAAGGGCGGGTAAGTAAAAGGGTACCCGGAACGGACACCAGGAAAAGAGTGTTTTCCTTGCAGCTCACGCTCTGCACTGCGTGCCCCTGGCATGGCACCGAAGGCCTGCGAGAGCTGTGTTCCGGAGGTCTCTTGAATGCTTTGGCCAGCTAGCTAGCTGGAGCAAAAGGAGAAGGTTCCCTTTCACTCTGCTTTCAAAGCGGTGATCCGGAGGCACTCGAGAGCCTAATGCTGCGCAGTCGCCCAGAAAGGGGGATCCTGTGCGCAGCGTTCGTCTATGGGACACGGGGAGGAGGAAAAGCATACTGGAGCTCCTGCCCCCACCTGCCCCAGAGTCAGTGGACACCCCGTGCACTCCTCAATGCGTGGACGGACTATCTGAAGGATACTTGGAACCCTGTGGAGGGCTCTAGCTTTCCCTTTGGCGATGAGGGCTCTGGGATGCCTCCTGCAGGGCACAGGACACGGTCCCTTTCTCTAGGAACCCTCTCTCGTCGCTCCACACAGGCCTTCCAGAAGTGAAGCCAACACAGGCAGCCACACTCTTCCGCAGGAAACTTGGACCCTGCACGTAGCCTGCTCTCCAGCGGGGGAAAGAGGGCTTTGCTCACTAGGTCACCGGTATCAGAGTGGCGCCCTGCAGAGTCCAGGTAGTTTCTGACAGAGGCAAAGAGTCTCAAGCGGCACCCTGCCCGTCCCTGTTAAGACGCCGTACCAGGGCAATTCTGCATGGGACGGGGAGACTAGCGTGACGTACTTAGTGCCTTGGGCTAGGCCTCGCCGTCCGTACGCCTTGCCAAAAGCTAGTGGGTGCTTCAGGGGAGAAGTGTGCCTTGGCCAGGCTGCTTCGAAAGGCAACTGTCTGCTTGGCGTAGGGAGACAGCAAGCAAAGGCTCCCATTCTAAAGCCCACGGAGAGGGTTGCTTCATTGCCGCCCAGGTTCAGCGCTGGCAACCACTGGCCGTACACCTAAAAGACCTGCCGGACCTGTGTTCGGGCGGCCGTTAGCAAGCTCGGACATCTAGCTCTCCCACGAAGGAAGCAGTGTGTCGCCTTTCTCTCCGCCTTACGAGCTGTCATCCGGAGGCCCAAGGTCCCTGGATGTTGTGAAGTCGCCCTTGGAAGAGACGTTCGCGATGCAGTCTTCCTCCACGGGAGGGGCCTAGGAGGCAGGAGGCCTAGGAGACCTGGAAAGCTCACTAGCGTGAAGGCCCTGCGTGGACTACGTTTTCACGGGAAATGCTGCACGCCTAAGCTTGTGCATGCAGTCCATGGGCCTTACTATGAGCCTGCCTGGCACAGTCGTGTTCCCTTTAGCACTGGCGCCTTGGCGATGCCTCATGCAAGGACAGGCAAGCACCGTGTTGCTCTCAGGAGAGCGCCCTTTTCCTAACCACGGGGGTACTCCAGCACTGAAGACTGACAGCAGCCCTCTGCTTTCCGGCAGCTTTGAGGCTGGGGCTGTCCTTTGTTGCTGAGAATTGCCACTGTTCGCAGAGCTTCCGAATCCGAAACTTCAAAACTGCCCTAGTGCGTTTAGTTTCAGGCGAGCGAAAAGAGACCGAAGGAGCACTCTGGCACTTCCCCGGTTTCATCTCCAAGCAGGGAGTTGTGCAGTGTGTGAGGAGTCTACGGGACTTCAGGCTCTAGGAAGGTTACGTGTCCTCGCGCCGTCTCTAAGCATAGGAGAGTTCAGGGGAAGCTCTACCTCTTCGAGACAGCATGTCATGTCTAGTCTCTGCGTGGCCTAGAGAAAGGGCGGGTAAGTAAAAGGGTACCCGGAACGGACACCAGGAAAAGAGTGTTTTCCTTGCAGCTCACGCTCTGCACTGCGTGCCCCTGGCATGGCACCGAAGGCCTGCGAGAGCTGTGTTCCGGAGGTCTCTTGAATGCTTTGGCCAGCTAGCTAGCTGGAGCAAAAGGAGAAGGTTCCCTTTCACTCTGCTTTCAAAGCGGTGATCCGGAGGCACTCGAGAGCCTAATGCTGCGCAGTCGCCCAGAATGGGGGATCCTGTGCGCAGCGTTCGTCTATGGGACACGGGGAGGAGGAAAAGCATACTGGAGCTCCTGCCCCCACCTGCCCCAGAGTCAGTGGACACCCCGTGCACTCCTCAATGCGTGGACGGACTATCTGAAGGATACTTGGAACCCTGTGGAGGGCTCTAGCTTTCCCTTTGGCGATGAGGGCTCTGGGATGCCTCCTGCAGGGCACAGGACACGGTCCCTTTCTCTAGGAACCCTCTCTCGTCGCTCCACACAGGCCTTCCAGAAGTGAAGCCAACACAGGCAGCCACACTCTTCCGCAGGAAACTTGGACGCTGCACGTAGCCTGCTCTCCAGCGGGGGAAAGAGGGCTTTGCTCACTAGGTCACCGGTATCAGAGTGGCGCCCTGCAGAGTCCAGGTAGTTTCTGACAGAGGCAAAGAGTCTCAAGCGGCACCCTGCCCGTCCCTGTTAAGACGCCGTACCAGGGCAATTCTGCATGGGACGGGGAGACTAGCGTGACGTACTTAGTGCCTTGGGCTAGGCCTCGCCGTCCGTACGCCTTGCCAAAAGCTAGTGGGTGCTTCAGGGGAGAAGTGTGCCTTGGCCAGGCTGCTTCGAAAGGCAACTGTCTGCTTGGCGTAGGGAGACAGCAAGCAAAGGCTCCCATTCTAAAGCCCACGGAGAGGGTTGCTTCATTGCCGCCCAGGTTCAGCGCTGGCAACCACTGGCCGTACACCTAAAAGACCTGCCGGACCTGTGTTCGGGCGGCCGTTAGCAAGCTCGGACATCTAGCTCTCCCACGAAGGAAGCAGTGTGTCGCCTTTCTCTCCGCCTTACGAGCTGTCATCCGGAGGCCTAAGGTCCCTGGATGTTGTGAAGTCGCCCTTGGAAGAGACGTTCGCGATGCAGTCTTCCTCCACGGGAGGGGCCTAGGAGGCAGGAGGCCTAGGAGACCTGGAAAGCTCACTAGCGTGAAGGCCCTGCGTGGACTACGTTTTCACGGGAAATGCTGCACGCCTAAGCTTGTGCATGCAGTCCATGGGCCTTACTATGAGCCTGCCTGGCACAGTCGTGTTCCCTTTAGCACTGGCGCCTTGGCGATGCCTCATGCAAGGACAGGCAAGCACCGTGTTGCTCTCAGGAGAGCGCCCTTTTCCTAACCACGGGGGTACTCCAGCACTGAAGACTGACAGCAGCCCTCTGCTTTCCGGCAGCTTTGAGGCTGGGGCTGTCCTTTGTTGCTGAGAATTGCCACTGTTCGCAGAGCTTCCGAATCCGAAACTTCAAAACTGCCCTAGTGCGTTTAGTTTCAGGCGAGCGAAAAGAGACCGAAGGAGCACTCTGGCACTTCCCCGGTTTCATCTCCAAGCAGGGAGTTGTGCAGTGTGTGAGGAGTCTACGGGACTTCAGGCTCTAGGAAGGTTACGTGTCCTCGCGCCGTCTCTAAGCATAGGAGAGTTCAGGGGAAGCTCTACCTCTTCGAGACAGCATGTCATGTCTAGTCTCTGCGTGGCCTAGAGAAAGGGCGGGTAAGTAAAAGGGTACCCGGAACGGACACCAGGAAAAGAGTGTTTTCCTTGCAGCTCACGCTCTGCACTGCGTGCCCCTGGCATGGCACCGAAGGCCTGCGAGAGCTGTGTTCCGGAGGTCTCTTGAATGCTTTGGCCAGCTAGCTAGCTGGAGCAAAAGGAGAAGGTTCCCTTTCACTCTGCTTTCAAAGCGGTGATCCGGAGGCACTCGAGAGCCTAATGCTGCGCAGTCGCCCAGAATGGGGGATCCTGTGCGCAGCGTTCGTCTATGGGACACGGGGAGGAGGCAGTGGCCCTAGGAAAAGCATACTGGAGCTCCTGCCCCCACCTGCCCCAGAGTCAGTGGACACCCCGTGCACTCCTCAATGCGTGGACGGACTATCTGAAGGATACTTGGAACCCTGTGGAGGGCTCTAGCTTTCCCTTTGGCGATGAGGGCTCTGGGATGCCTCCTGCAGGGCACAGGACACGGTCCCTTTCTCTAGGAACCCTCTCTCGTCGCTCCACACAGGCCTTCCAGAAGTGAAGCCAACACAGGCAGCCACACTCTTCCGCAGGAAACTTGGACGCTGCACGTAGCCTGCTCTCCAGCGGGGGAAAGAGGGCTTTGCTCACTAGGTCACCGGTATCAGAGTGGCGCCCTGCAGAGTCCAGGTAGTTTCTGACAGAGGCAAAGAGTCTCAAGCGGCACCCTGCCCGTCCCTGTTAAGACGCCGTACCAGGGCAATTCTGCATGGGACGGGGAGACTAGCGTGACGTACTTAGTGCCTTGGGCTAGGCCTCGCCGTCCGTACGCCTTGCCAAAAGCTAGTGGGTGCTTCAGGGGAGAAGTGTGCCTTGGCCAGGCTGCTTCGAAAGGCAACTGTCTGCTTGGCGTAGGGAGACAGCAAGCAAGGGCTCCCATTCTAAAGCCCACGGAGAGGGTTGCTTCATTGCCGCCCAGGTTCAGCGCTGGCAACCACTGGCCGTACACCTAAAAGACCTGCCGGACCTGTGTTCGGGCGGCCGTTAGCAAGCTCGGACATCTAGCTCTCCCACGAAGGAAGCAGTGTGTCGCCTTTCTCTCCGCCTTACGAGCTGTCATCCGGAGGCCCAAGGTCCCTGGATGTTGTGAAGTCGCCCTTGGAAGAGACGTTCGCGATGCAGTCTTCCTCCACGGGAGGGGCCTAGGAGGCAGGAGGCCTAGGAGACCTGGAAAGCTCACTAGCGTGAAGGCCCTGCGTGGACTACGTTTTCACGGGAAATGCTGCACGCCTAAGCTTGTGCATGCAGTCCATGGGCCTTACTATGAGCCTGCCTGGCACAGTCGTGTTCCCTTTAGCACTGGCGCCTTGGCGATGCCTCATGCAAGGACAGGCAAGCACCGTGTTGCTCTCAGGAGAGCGCCCTTTTCCTAACCACGGGGGTACTCCAGCACTGAAGACTGACAGCAGCCCTCTGCTTTCCGGCAGCTTTGAGGCTGGGGCTGCCCTTTGTTGCTGAGAATTGCCACTGTTCGCAGAGCTTCCGAATCCGAAACTTCAAAACTGCCCTAGTGCGTTTAGTTTCAGGCGAGCGAAAAGAGACCGAAGGAGCACTCTGGCACTTCCCCGGTTTCATCTCCAAGCAGGGAGTTGTGCAGTGTGTGAGGAGTCTACGGGACTTCAGGCTCCAGGAAGGTTACGTGTCCTCGCGCCGTCTCTAAGCGTAGGAGAGTTCAGGGGAAGCTCTACCTCTTCGAGACAGCATGTCATGTCTAGTCTCTGCGTGGCCTAGAGAAAGGGCGGGTAAGTAAAAGGGTACCCGGAACGGACACCAGGAAAAGAGTGTTTTCCTTGCAGCTCACGCTCTGCACTGCGTGCCCCTGGCATGGCACCGAAGGCCTGCGAGAGCTGTGTTCCGGAGGTCTCTTGAATGCTTTGGCCAGCTAGCTAGCTGGAGCAAAAGGAGAAGGTTCCCTTTCACTCTGCTTTCAAAGCGGTGATCCGGAGGCACTCGAGAGCCTAATGCTGCGCAGTCGCCCAGAATGGGGGATCCTGTGCGCAGCGTTCCTCTATGGGACACGGGGAGGAGGCAGTGGCCCTAGGAAAAGCATACTGGAGCTCCTGCCCCCACCTGCCCCAGAGTCAGTGGACACCCCGTGCACTCCTCAATGCGTGGACGGACTATCTGAAGGATACTTGGAACCCTGTGGAGGGCTCTAGCTTTCCCTTTGGCGATGAGGGCTCTGGGATGCCTCCTGCAGGGCACAGGACACGGTCCCTTTCTCTAGGAACCCTCTCTCGTCGCTCCACACAGGCCTTCCAGAAGTGAAGCCAACACAGGCAGCCACACTCTTCCGCAGGAAACTTGGACGCTGCACGTAGCCTGCTCTCCAGCGGGGGAAAGAGGGCTTTGCTCACTAGGTCACCGGTATCAGAGTGGCGCCCTGCAGAGTCCAGGTAGTTTCTGACAGAGGCAAAGAGTCTCAAGCGGCACCCTGCCCGTCCCTGTTAAGACGCCGTACCAGGGCAATTCTGCATGGGACGGGGAGACTAGCGTGACGTACTTAGTGCCTTGGGCTAGGCCTCGCCGTCCGTACGCCTTGCCAAAAGCTAGTGGGTGCTTCAGGGGAGAAGTGTGCCTTGGCCAGGCTGCTTCGAAAGGCAACTGTCTGCTTGGCGTAGGGAGACAGCAAGCAAAGGCTCCCATTCTAAAGCCCACGGAGAGGGTTGCTTCATTGCCGCCCAGGTTCAGCGCTGGCAACCACTGGCCGTACACCTAAAAGACCTGCCGGACCTGTGTTCGGGCGGCCGTTAGCAAGCTCGGACATCTAGCTCTCCCACGAAGGAAGCAGTGTGTCGCCTTTCTCTCCGCCTTACGAGCTGTCATCCGGAGGCCTAAGGTCCCTGGATGTTGTGAAGTCGCCCTTGGAAGAGACGTTCGCGATGCAGTCTTCCTCCACGGGAGGGGCCTAGGAGGCAGGAGGCCTAGGAGACCTGGAAAGCTCACTAGCGTGAAGGCCCTGCGTGGACTACGTTTTCACGGGAAATGCTGCACGCCTAAGCTTGTGCATGCAGTCCATGGGCCTTACTATGAGCCTGCCTGGCACAGTCGTGTTCCCTTTAGCACTGGCGCCTTGGCGATGCCTCATGCAAGGACAGGCAAGCACCGTGTTGCTCTCAGGAGAGCGCCCTTTTCCTAACCACGGGGGTACTCCAGCACTGAAGACTGACAGCAGCCCTCTGATTTCCGGCAGCTTTGAGGCTGGGGCTGCCCTTTGTTGCTGAGAATTGCCACTGTTCGCAGAGCTTCCGAATCCGAAACTTCAAAACTGCCCTAGTGCGTTTAGTTTCAGGCGAGCGAAAAGAGACCGAAGGAGCACTCTGGCACTTCCCCGGTTTCATCTCCAAGCAGGGAGTTGTGCAGTGTGTGAGGAGTCTACGGGACTTCAGGCTCCAGGAAGGTTACGTGTCCTCGCGCCGTCTCTAAGCGTAGGAGAGTTCAGGGGAAGCTCTACCTCTTCGAGACAGCATGTCATGTCTAGTCTCTGCGTGGCCTAGAGAAAGGGCGGGTAAGTAAAAGGGTACCCGGAACGGACACCAGGAAAAGAGTGTTTTCCTTGCAGCTCACGCTCTGCACTGCGTGCCCCTGGCATGGCACCGAAGGCCTGCGAGAGCTGTGTTCCGGAGGTCTCTTGAATGCTTTGGCCAGCTAGCTAGCTGGAGCAAAAGGAGAAGGTTCCCTTTCACTCTGCTTTCAAAGCGGTGATCCGGAGGCACTCGAGAGCCTAATGCTGCGCAGTCGCCCAGAAAGGGGGATCCTGTGCGCAGCGTTCGTCTATGGGACACGGGGAGGAGGAAAAGCATACTGGAGCTCCTGCCCCCACCTGCCCCAGAGTCAGTGGACACCCCGTGCACTCCTCAATGCGTGGACGGACTATCTGAAGGATACTTGGAACCCTGTGGAGGGCTCTAGCTTTCCCTTTGGCGATGAGGGCTCTGGGATGCCTCCTGCAGGGCACAGGACACGGTCCCTTTCTCTAGGAACCCTCTCTCGTCGCTCCACACAGGCCTTCCAGAAGTGAAGCCAACACAGGCAGCCACACTCTTCCGCAGGAAACTTGGACCTTGCACGTAGCCTGCTCTCCAGCGGGGGAAAGAGGGCTTTGCTCACTAGGTCACCGGTATCAGAGTGGCGCCCTGCAGAGTCCAGGTAGTTTCTGACAGAGGCAAAGAGTCTCAAGCGGCACCCTGCCCGTCCCTGTTAAGACGCCGTACCAGGGCAATTCTGCATGGGACGGGGAGACTAGCGTGACGTACTTAGTGCCTTGGGCTAGGCCTCGCCGTCCGTACGCCTTGCCAAAAGCTAGTGGGTGCTTCAGGGGAGAAGTGTGCCTTGGCCAGGCTGCTTCGAAAGGCAACTGTCTGCTTGGCGTAGGGAGACAGCAAGCAAAGGCTCCCATTCTAAAGCCCACGGAGAGGGTTGCTTCATTGCCGCCCAGGTTCAGCGCTGGCAACCACTGGCCGTACACCTAAAAGACCTGCCGGACCTGTGTTCGGGCGGCCGTTAGCCAGCTCGGACATCTAGCTCTCCCACGAAGGAAGCAGTGTGTCGCCTTTCTCTCCGCCTTACGAGCTGTCATCCGGAGGCCCAAGGTCCCTGGATGTTGTGAAGTCGCCCTTGGAAGAGACGTTCGCGATGCAGTCTTCCTCCACGGGAGGGGCCTAGGAGGCAGGAGGCCTAGGAGACCTGGAAAGCTCACTAGCGTGAAGGCCCTGCGTGGACTACGTTTTCACGGGAAATGCTGCACGCCTAAGCTTGTGCATGCAGTCCATGGGCCTTACTATGAGCCTGCCTGGCACAGTCGTGTTCCCTTTAGCACTGGCGCCTTGGCGATGCCTCATGCAAGGACAGGCAAGCACCGTGTTGCTCTCAGGAGAGCGCCCTTTTCCTAACCACGGGGGTACTCCAGCACTGAAGACTGACAGCAGCCCTCTGCTTTCCGGCAGCTTTGAGGCTGGGGCTGTCCTTTGTTGCTGAGAATTGCCACTGTTCGCAGAGCTTCCGAATCCGAAACTTCAAAACTGCCCTAGTGCGTTTAGTTTCAGGCGAGCGAAAAGAGACCGAAGGAGCACTCTGGCACTTCCCCGGTTTCATCTCCAAGCAGGGAGTTGTGCAGTGTGTGAGGAGTCTACGGGACTTCAGGCTCTAGGAAGGTTACGTGTCCTCGCGCCGTCTCTAAGCATAGGAGAGTTCAGGGGAAGCTCTACCTCTTCGAGACAGCATGTCATGTCTAGTCTCTGCGTGGCCTAGAGAAAGGGCGGGTAAGTAAAAGGGTACCCGGAACGGACACCAGGAAAAGAGTGTTTTCCTTGCAGCTCACGCTCTGCACTGCGTGCCCCTGGCATGGCACCGAAGGCCTGCGAGAGCTGTGTTCCGGAGGTCTCTTGAATGCTTTGGCCAGCTAGCTAGCTGGAGCAAAAGGAGAAGGTTCCCTTTCACTCTGCTTTCAAAGCGGTGATCCGGAGGCACTCGAGAGCCTAATGCTGTGCAGTCGCCCAGAATGGGGGATCCTGTGCGCAGCGTTCGTCTATGGGACACGGGGAGGAGGCAGTGGCCCTAGGAAAAGCATACTGGAGCTCCTGCCCCCACCTGCCCCAGAGTCAGTGGACACCCCGTGCACTCCTCAATGCGTGGACGGACTATCTGAAGGATACTTGGAACCCTGTGGAGGGCTCTAGCTTTCCCTTTGGCGATGAGGGCTCTGGGATGCCTCCTGCAGGGCACAGGACACGGTCCCTTTCTCTAGGAACCCTCTCTCGTCGCTCCACACAGGCCTTCCAGAAGTGAAGCCAACACAGGCAGCCACACTCTTCCGCAGGAAACTTGGACGCTGCACGTAGCCTGCTCTCCAGCGGGGGAAAGAGGGCTTTGCTCACTAGGTCACCGGTATCAGAGTGGCGCCCTGCAGAGTCCAGGTAGTTTCTGACAGAGGCAAAGAGTCTCAAGCGGCACCCTGCCCGTCCCTGTTAAGACGCCGTACCAGGGCAATTCTGCATGGGACGGGGAGACTAGCGTGACGTACTTAGTGCCTTGGGCTAGGCCTCGCCGTCCGTACGCCTTGCCAAAAGCTAGTGGGTGCTTCAGGGGAGAAGTGTGCCTTGGCCAGGCTGCTTCGAAAGGCAACTGTCTGCTTGGCGTAGGGAGACAGCAAGCAAGGGCTCCCATTCTAAAGCCCACGGAGAGGGTTGCTTCATTGCCGCCCAGGTTCAGCGCTGGCAACCACTGGCCGTACACCTAAAAGACCTGCCGGACCTGTGTTCGGGCGGCCGTTAGCAAGCTCGGACATCTAGCTCTCCCACGAAGGAAGCAGTGTGTCGCCTTTCTCTCCGCCTTACGAGCTGTCATCCGGAGGCCCAAGGTCCCTGGATGTTGTGAAGTCGCCCTTGGAAGAGACGTTCGCGATGCAGTCTTCCTCCACGGGAGGGGCCTAGGAGACAGGAGGCCTAGGAGACCTGGAAAGCTCACTAGCGTGAAGGCCCTGCGTGGACTACGTTTTCACGGGAAATGCTGCACGCCTAAGCTTGTGCATGCAGTCCATGGGCCTTACTATGAGCCTGCCTGGCACAGTCGTGTTCCCTTTAGCACTGGCGCCTTGGCGATGCCTCATGCAAGGACAGGCAAGCACCGTGTTGCTCTCAGGAGAGCGCCCTTTTCCTAACCACGGGGGTACTCCAGCACTGAAGACTGACAGCAGCCCTCTGCTTTCCGGCAGCTTTGAGGCTGGGGCTGCCCTTTGTTGCTGAGAATTGCCACTGTTCGCAGAGCTTCCGAATCCGAAACTTCAAAACTGCCCTAGTGCGTTTAGTTTCAGGCGAGCGAAAAGAGACCGAAGGAGCACTCTGGCACTTCCCCGGTTTCATCTCCAAGCAGGGAGTTGTGCAGTGTGTGAGGAGTCTACGGGACTTCAGGCTCCAGGAAGGTTACGTGTCCTCGCGCCGTCTCTAAGCGTAGGAGAGTTCAGGGGAAGCTCTACCTCTTCGAGACAGCATGTCATGTCTAGTCTCTGCGTGGCCTAGAGAAAGGGCGGGTAAGTAAAAGGGTACCCGGAACGGACACCAGGAAAAGAGTGTTTTCCTTGCAGCTCACGCTCTGCACTGCGTGCCCCTGGCATGGCACCGAAGGCCTGCGAGAGCTGTGTTCCGGAGGTCTCTTGAATGCTTTGGCCAGCTAGCTAGCTGGAGCAAAAGGAGAAGGTTCCCTTTCACTCTGCTTTCAAAGCGGTGATCCGGAGGCACTCGAGAGCCTAATGCTGCGCAGTCGCCCAGAATGGGGGATCCTGTGCGCAGCGTTCGTCTATGGGACACGGGGAGGAGGCAGTGGCCCTAGGAAAAGCATACTGGAGCTCCTGCCCCCACCTGCCCCAGAGTCAGTGGACACCCCGTGCACTCCTCAATGCGTGGACGGACTATCTGAAGGATACTTGGAACCCTGTGGAGGGCTCTAGCTTTCCCTTTGGCGATGAGGGCTCTGGGATGCCTCCTGCAGGGCACAGGACACGGTCCCTTTCTCTAGGAACCCTCTCTCGTCGCTCCACACAGGCCTTCCAGAAGTGAAGCCAACACAGGCAGCCACACTCTTCCGCAGGAAACTTGGACGCTGCACGTAGCCTGCTCTCCAGCGGGGGAAAGAGGGCTTTGCTCACTAGGTCACCGGTATCAGAGTGGCGCCCTGCAGAGTCCAGGTAGTTTCTGACAGAGGCAAAGAGTCTCAAGCGGCACCCTGCCCGTCCCTGTTAAGACGCCGTACCAGGGCAATTCTGCATGGGACGGGGAGACTAGCGTGACGTACTTAGTGCCTTGGGCTAGGCCTCGCCGTCCGTACGCCTTGCCAAAAGCTAGTGGGTGCTTCAGGGGAGAAGTGTGCCTTGGCCAGGCTGCTTCGAAAGGCAACTGTCTGCTTGGCGTAGGGAGACAGCAAGCAAGGGCTCCCATTCTAAAGCCCACGGAGAGGGTTGCTTCATTGCCGCCCAGGTTCAGCGCTGGCAACCACTGGCCGTACACCTAAAAGACCTGCCGGACCTGTGTTCGGGCGGCCGTTAGCAAGCTCGGACATCTAGCTCTCCCACGAAGGAAGCAGTGTGTCGCCTTTCTCTCCGCCTTACGAGCTGTCATCCGGAGGCCCAAGGTCCCTGGATGTTGTGAAGTCGCCCTTGGAAGAGACGTTCGCGATGCAGTCTTCCTCCACGGGAGGGGCCTAGGAGGCAGGAGGCCTAGGAGACCTGGAAAGCTCACTAGCGTGAAGGCCCTGCGTGGACTACGTTTTCACGGGAAATGCTGCACGCCTAAGCTTGTGCATGCAGTCCATGGGCCTTACTATGAGCCTGCCTGGCACAGTCGTGTTCCCTTTAGCACTGGCGCCTTGGCGATGCCTCATGCAAGGACAGGCAAGCACCGTGTTGCTCTCAGGAGAGCGCCCTTTTCCTAACCACGGGGGTACTCCAGCACTGAAGACTGACAGCAGCCCTCTGCTTTCCGGCAGCTTTGAGGCTGGGGCTGCCCTTTGTTGCTGAGAATTGCCACTGTTCGCAGAGCTTCCGAATCCGAAACTTCAAAACTGCCCTAGTGCGTTTAGTTTCAGGCGAGCGAAAAGAGACCGAAGGAGCACTCTGGCACTTCCCCGGTTTCATCTCCAAGCAGGGAGTTGTGCAGTGTGTGAGGAGTCTACGGGACTTCAGGCTCCAGGAAGGTTACGTGTCCTCGCGCCGTCTCTAAGCGTAGGAGAGTTCAGGGGAAGCTCTACCTCTTCGAGACAGCATGTCATGTCTAGTCTCTGCGTGGCCTAGAGAAAGGGCGGGTAAGTAAAAGGGTACCCGGAACGGACACCAGGAAAAGAGTGTTTTCCTTGCAGCTCACGCTCTGCACTGCGTGCCCCTGGCATGGCACCGAAGGCCTGCGAGAGCTGTGTTCCGGAGGTCTCTTGAATGCTTTGGCCAGCTAGCTAGCTGGAGCAAAAGGAGAAGGTTCCCTTTCACTCTGCTTTCAAAGCGGTGATCCGGAGGCACTCGAGAGCCTAATGCTGCGCAGTCGCCCAGAATGGGGGATCCTGTGCGCAGCGTTCGTCTATGGGACACGGGGAGGAGGCAGTGGCCCTAGGAAAAGCATACTGGAGCTCCTGCCCCCACCTGCCCCAGAGTCAGTGGACACCCCGTGCACTCCTCAATGCGTGGACGGACTATCTGAAGGATACTTGGAACCCTGTGGAGGGCTCTAGCTTTCCCTTTGGCGATGAGGGCTCTGGGATGCCTCCTGCAGGGCACAGGACACGGTCCCTTTCTCTAGGAACCCTCTCTCGTCGCTCCACACAGGCCTTCCAGAAGTGAAGCCAACACAGGCAGCCACACTCTTCCGCAGGAAACTTGGACGCTGCACGTAGCCTGCTCTCCAGCGGGGGAAAGAGGGCTTTGCTCACTAGGTCACCGGTATCAGAGTGGCGCCCTGCAGAGTCCAGGTAGTTTCTGACAGAGGCAAAGAGTCTCAAGCGGCACCCTGCCCGTCCCTGTTAAGACGCCGTACCAGGGCAATTCTGCATGGGACGGGGAGACTAGCGTGACGTACTTAGTGCCTTGGGCTAGGCCTCGCCGTCCGTACGCCTTGCCAAAAGCTAGTGGGTGCTTCAGGGGAGAAGTGTGCCTTGGCCAGGCTGCTTCGAAAGGCAACTGTCTGCTTGGCGTAGGGAGACAGCAAGCAAGGGCTCCCATTCTAAAGCCCACGGAGAGGGTTGCTTCATTGCCGCCCAGGTTCAGCGCTGGCAACCACTGGCCGTACACCTAAAAGACCTGCCGGACCTGTGTTCGGGCGGCCGTTAGCAAGCTCGGACATCTAGCTCTCCCACGAAGGAAGCAGTGTGTCGCCTTTCTCTCCGCCTTACGAGCTGTCATCCGGAGGCCCAAGGTCCCTGGATGTTGTGAAGTCGCCCTTGGAAGAGACGTTCGCGATGCAGTCTTCCTCCACGGGAGGGGCCTAGGAGGCAGGAGGCCTAGGAGACCTGGAAAGCTCACTAGCGTGAAGGCCCTGCGTGGACTACGTTTTCACGGGAAATGCTGCACGCCTAAGCTTGTGCATGCAGTCCATGGGCCTTACTATGAGCCTGCCTGGCACAGTCGTGTTCCCTTTAGCACTGGCGCCTTGGCGATGCCTCATGCAAGGACAGGCAAGCACCGTGTTGCTCTCAGGAGAGCGCCCTTTTCCTAACCACGGGGGTACTCCAGCACTGAAGACTGACAGCAGCCCTCTGCTTTCCGGCAGCTTTGAGGCTGGGGCTGCCCTTTGTTGCTGAGAATTGCCACTGTTCGCAGAGCTTCCGAATCCGAAACTTCAAAACTGCCCTAGTGCGTTTAGTTGCAGGCGAGCGAAAAGAGACCGAAGGAGCACTCTGGCACTTCCCCGGTTTCATCTCCAAGCAGGGAGTTGTGCAGTGTGTGAGGAGTCTACGGGACTTCAGGCTCCAGGAAGGTTACGTGTCCTCGCGCCGTCTCTAAGCGTAGGAGAGTTCAGGGGAAGCTCTACCTCTTCGAGACAGCATGTCATGTCTAGTCTCTGCGTGGCCTAGAGAAAGGGCGGGTAAGTAAAAGGGTACCCGGAACGGACACCAGGAAAAGAGTGTTTTCCTTGCAGCTCACGCTCTGCACTGCGTGCCCCTGGCATGGCACCGAAGGCCTGCGAGAGCTGTGTTCCGGAGGTCTCTTGAATGCTTTGGCCAGCTAGCTAGCTGGAGCAAAAGGAGAAGGTTCCCTTTCACTCTGCTTTCAAAGCGGTGATCCGGAGGCACTCGAGAGCCTAATGCTGCGCAGTCGCCCAGAATGGGGGATCCTGTGCGCAGCGTTCGTCTATGGGACACGGGGAGGAGGAAAAGCATACTGGAGCTCCTGCCCCCACCTGCCCCAGAGTCAGTGGACACCCCGTGCACTCCTCAATGCGTGGACGGACTATCTGAAGGATACTTGGAACCCTGTGGAGGGCTCTAGCTTTCCCTTTGGCGATGAGGGCTCTGGGATGCCTCCTGCAGGGCACAGGACACGGTCCCTTTCTCTAGGAACCCTCTCTCGTCGCTCCACACAGGCCTTCCAGAAGTGAAGCCAACACAGGCAGCCACACTCTTCCGCAGGAAACTTGGACGCTGCACGTAGCCTGCTCTCCAGCGGGGGAAAGAGGGCTTTGCTCACTAGGTCACCGGTATCAGAGTGGCGCCCTGCAGAGTCCAGGTAGTTTCTGACAGAGGCAAAGAGTCTCAAGCGGCACCCTGCCCGTCCCTGTTAAGACGCCGTACCAGGGCAATTCTGCATGGGACGGGGAGACTAGCGTGACGTACTTAGTGCCTTGGGCTAGGCCTCGCCGTCCGTACGCCTTGCCAAAAGCTAGTGGGTGCTTCAGGGGAGAAGTGTGCCTTGGCCAGGCTGCTTCGAAAGGCAACTGTCTGCTTGGCGTAGGGAGACAGCAAGCAAGGGCTCCCATTCTAAAGCCCACCGAGAGGGTTGCTTCATTGCCGCCCAGGTTCAGCGCTGGCAACCACTGGCCGTACACCTAAAAGACCTGCCGGACCTGTGTTCGGGCGGCCGTTAGCAAGCTCGGACATCTAGCTCTCCCACGAAGGAAGCAGTGTGTCGCCTTTCTCTCCGCCTTACGAGCTGTCATCCGGAGGCCCAAGGTCCCTGGATGTTGTGAAGTCGCCCTTGGAAGAGACGTTCGCGATGCAGTCTTCCTCCACGGGAGGGGCCTAGGAGGCAGGAGGCCTAGGAGACCTGGAAAGCTCACTAGCGTGAAGGCCCTGCGTGGACTACGTTTTCACGGGAAATGCTGCACGCCTAAGCTTGTGCATGCAGTCCATGGGCCTTACTATGAGCCTGCCTGGCACAGTCGTGTTCCCTTTAGCACTGGCGCCTTGGCGATGCCTCCTGCAAGGACAGGCAAGCACCGTGTTGCTCTCAGGAGAGCGCCCTTTTCCTAACCACGGGGGTACTCCAGCACTGAAGACTGACAGCAGCCCTCTGCTTCCCGGCAGCTTTGAGGCTGGGGCTGCCCTTTGTTGCTGAGAATTGCCACTGTTCGCAGAGCTTCCGAATCCGAAACTTCAAAACTGCCCTAGTGCGTTTAGTTTCAGGCGAGCGAAAAGAGACCGAAGGAGCACTCTGGCACTTCCCCGGTTTCATCTCCAAGCAGGGAGTTGTGCAGTGTGTGAGGAGTCTACGGGACTTCAGGCTCCAGGAAGGTTACGTGTCCTCGCGCCGTCTCTAAGCGTAGGAGAGTTCAGGGGAAGTTCTACCTCTTCGAGACAGCATGTCATGTCTAGTCTCTGCGTGGCCTAGAGAAAGGGCGGGTAAGTAAAAGGGTACCCGGAACGGACACCAGGAAAAGAGTGTTTTCCTTGCAGCTCACGCTCTGCACTGCGTGCCCCTGGCATGGCACCGGAGGCCTGCGAGAGCTGTGTTCCGGAGGTCTCTTGAATGCTTTGGCCAGCTAGCTAGCTGGAGCAAAAGGAGAAGGTTCCCTTTCACTCTGCTTTCAAAGCGGTGATCCGGAGGCACTCGAGAGCCTAATGCTGCGCAGTCGCCCAGAATGGGGGATCCTGTGCGCAGCGTTCGTCTATGGGACACGGGGAGGAGGAAAAGCATACTGGAGCTCCTGCCCCCACCTGCCCCAGAGTCAGTGGACACCCCGTGCACTCCTCAATGCGTGGACGGACTATCTGAAGGATACTTGGAACCCTGTGGAGGGCTCTAGCTTTCCCTTTGGCGATGAGGGCTCTGGGATGCCTCCTGCAGGGCACAGGACACGGTCCCTTTCTCTAGGAACCCTCTCTCGTCGCTCCACACAGGCCTTCCAGAAGTGAAGCCAACACAGGCAGCCACACTCTTCCGCAGGAAACTTGGACGCTGCACGTAGCCTGCTCTCCAGCGGGGGAAAGAGGGCTTTGCTCACTAGGTCACCGGTATCAGAGTGGCGCCCTGCAGAGTCCAGGTAGTTTCTGACAGAGGCAAAGAGTCTCAAGCGGCACCCTGCCCGTCCCTGTTAAGACGCCGTACCAGGGCAATTCTGCATGGGACGGGGAGACTAGCGTGACGTACTTAGTGCCTTGGGCTAGGCCTCGCCGTCCGTACGCCTTGCCAAAAGCTAGTGGGTGCTTCAGGGGAGAAGTGTGCCTTGGCCAGGCTGCTTCGAAAGGCAACTGTCTGCTTGGCGTAGGGAGACAGCAAGCAAGGGCTCCCATTCTAAAGCCCACGGAGAGGGTTGCTTCATTGCCGCCCAGGTTCAGCGCTGGCAACCACTGGCCGTACACCTAAAAGACCTGCCGGACCTGTGTTCGGGCGGCCGTTAGCAAGCTCGGACATCTAGCTCTCCCACGAAGGAAGCAGTGTGTCGCCTTTCTCTCCGCCTTACGAGCTGTCATCCGGAGGCCCAAGGTCCCTGGATGTTGTGAAGTCGCCCTTGGAAGAGACGTTCGCGATGCAGTCTTCCTCCACGGGAGGGGCCTAGGAGGCAGGAGGCCTAGGAGACCTGGAAAGCTCACTAGCGTGAAGGCCCTGCGTGGACTACGTTTTCACGGGAAATGCTGCACGCCTAAGCTTGTGCATGCAGTCCATGGGCCTTACTATGAGCCTGCCTGGCACAGTCGTGTTCCCTTTAGCACTGGCGCCTTGGCGATGCCTCATGCAAGGACAGGCAAGCACCGTGTTGCTCTCAGGAGAGCGCCCTTTTCCTAACCACGAGGGCACTCCAGCACTGAAGACTGACAGCAGCCCTCTGCTTTCCGGCAGCTTTGAGGCTGGGGCTGCCCTTTGTTGCTGAGAATTGCCACTGTTCGCAGAGCTTCCGAATCCGAAACTTCAAAACTGCCCTAGTGCGTTTAGTTTCAGGCGAGCGAAAAGAGACCGAAGGAGCACTCTGGCACTTCCCCGGTTTCATCTCCAAGCAGGGAGTTGTGCAGTGTGTGAGGAGTCTATGGGACTTCAGGCTCCAGGAAGGTTACGTGTCCTCGCGCCGTCTCTAAGCGTAGGAGAGTTCAGGGGAAGCTCTACCTCTTCGAGACAGCATGTCATGTCTAGTCTCTGCGTGGCCTAGAGAAAGGGCGGGTAAGTAAAAGGGTACCCGGAACGGACACCAGGAAAAGAGTGTTTTCCTTGCAGCTCACGCTCTGCACTGCGTGCCCCTGGCATGGCACCGAAGGCCTGCGAGAGCTGTGTTCCGGAGGTCTCTTGAATGCTTTGGCCAGCTAGCTAGCTGGAGCAAAAGGAGAAGGTTCCCTTTCACTCTGCTTTCAAAGCGGTGATCCGGAGGCACTCGAGAGCCTAATGCTGCGCAGTCGCCCAGAATGGGGGATCCTGTGCGCAGCGTTCCTCTATGGGACACGGGGAGGAGGCAGTGGCCCTAGGAAAAGCATACTGGAGCTCCTGCCCCCACCTGCCCCAGAGTCAGTGGACACCCCGTGCACTCCTCAATGCGTGGACGGACTATCTGAAGGATACTTGGAACCCTGTGGAGGGCTCTAGCTTTCCCTTTGGCGATGAGGGCTCTGGGATGCCTCCTGCAGGGCACAGGACACGGTCCCTTTCTCTAGGAACCCTCTCTCGTCGCTCCACACAGGCCTTCCAGAAGTGAAGCCAACACAGGCAGCCACACTCTTCCGCAGGAAACTTGGACGCTGCACGTAGCCTGCTCTCCAGCGGGGGAAAGAGGGCTTTGCTCACTAGGTCACCGGTATCAGAGTGGCGCCCTGCAGAGTCCAGGTAGTTTCTGACAGAGGCAAAGAGTCTCAAGCGGCACCCTGCCCGTCCCTGTTAAGACGCCATACCAGGGCAATTCTGCATGGGACGGGGAGACTAGCGTGACGTACTTAGTGCCTTGGGCTAGGCCTCGCCGTCCGTACGCCTTGCCAAAAGCTAGTGGGTGCTTCAGGGGAGAAGTGTGCCTTGGCCAGGCTGCTTCGAAAGGCAACTGTCTGCTTGGCGTAGGGAGACAGCAAGCAAGGGCTCCCATTCTAAAGCCCACCGAGAGGGTTGCTTCATTGCCGCCCAGGTTCAGCGCTGGCAACCACTGGCCGTACACCTAAAAGACCTGCCGGACCTGTGTTCGGGCGGCCGTTAGCAAGCTCGGACATCTAGCTCTCCCACGAAGGAAGCAGTGTGTCGCCTTTCTCTCCGCCTTACGAGCTGTCATCCGGAGGCCCAAGGTCCCTGGATGTTGTGAAGTCGCCCTTGGAAGAGACGTTCGCGATGCAGTCTTCCTCCACGGGAGGGGCCTAGGAGGCAGGAGGCCTAGGAGACCTGGAAAGCTCACTAGCGTGAAGGCCCTGCGTGGACTACGTTTTCACGGGAAATGCTGCACGCCTAAGCTTGTGCATGCAGTCCATGGGCCTTACTATGAGCCTGCCTGGCACAGTCGTGTTCCCTTTAGCACTGGCGCCTTGGCGATGCCTCATGCAAGGACAGGCAAGCACCGTGTTGCTCTCAGGAGAGCGCCCTTTTCCTAACCACGGGGGTACTCCAGCACTGAAGACTGACAGCAGCCCTCTGCTTTCCGGCAGCTTTGAGGCTGGGGCTGTCCTTTGTTGCTGAGAATTGCCACTGTTCGCAGAGCTTCCGAATCCGAAACTTCAAAACTGCCCTAGTGCGTTTAGTTTCAGGCGAGCGAAAAGAGACCGAAGGAGCACTCTGGCACTTCCCCGGTTTCATCTCCAAGCAGGGAGTTGTGCAGTGTGTGAGGAGTCTACGGGACTTCAGGCTCTAGGAAGGTTACCTGTCCTCGCGCCGTCTCTAAGCATAGGAGAGTTCAGGGGAAGTTCTACCTCTTCGAGACAGCATGTCATGTCTAGTCTCTGCGTGGCCTAGAGAAAGGGCGGGTAAGTAAAAGGGTACCCGGAACGGACACCAGGAAAAGAGTGTTTTCCTTGCAGCTCACGCTCTGCACTGCGTGCCCCTGGCATGGCACCGAAGGCCTGCGAGAGCTGTGTTCCGGAGGTCTCTTGAATGCTTTGGCCAGCTAGCTAGCTGGAGCAAAAGGAGAAGGTTCCCTTTCACTCTGCTTTCAAAGCGGTGATCCGGAGGCACTCGAGAGCCTAATGCTGCGCAGTCGCCCAGAATGGGGGATCCTGTGCGCAGCGTTCCTCTATGGGACACGGGGAGGAGGCAGTGGCCCTAGGAAAAGCATACTGGAGCTCCTGCCCCCACCTGCCCCAGAGTCAGTGGACACCCCGTGCACTCCTCAATGCGTGGACGGACTATCTGAAGGATACTTGGAACCCTGTGGAGGGCTCTAGCTTTCCCTTTGGCGATGAGGGCTCTGGGATGCCTCCTGCAGGGCACAGGACACGGTCCCTTTCTCTAGGAACCCTCTCTCGTCGCTCCACACAGGCCTTCCAGAAGTGAAGCCAACACAGGCAGCCACACTCTTCCGCAGGAAACTTGGACGCTGCACGTAGCCTGCTCTCCAGCGGGGGAAAGAGGGCTTTGCTCACTAGGTCACCGGTATCAGAGTGGCGCCCTGCAGAGTCCAGGTAGTTTCTGACAGAGGCAAAGAGTCTCAAGCGGCACCCTGCCCGTCCCTGTTAAGACGCCGTACCAGGGCAATTCTGCATGGGACGGGGAGACTAGCGTGACGTACTTAGTGCCTTGGGCTAGGCCTCGCCGTCCGTACGCCTTGCCAAAAGCTAGTGGGTGCTTCAGGGGAGAAGTGTGCCTTGGCCAGGCTGCTTCGAAAGGCAACTGTCTGCTTGGCGTAGGGAGACAGCAAGCAAGGGCTCCCATTCTAAAGCCCACCGAGAGGGTTGCTTCATTGCCGCCCAGGTTCAGCGCTGGCAACCACTGGCCGTACACCTAAAAGACCTGCCGGACCTGTGTTCGGGCGGCCGTTAGCAAGCTCGGACATCTAGCTCTCCCACGAAGGAAGCAGTGTGTCGCCTTTCTCTCCGCCTTACGAGCTGTCATCCGGAGGCCCAAGGTCCCTGGATGTTGTGAAGTCGCCCTTGGAAGAGACGTTCGCGATGCAGTCTTCCTCCACGGGAGGGGCCTAGGAGGCAGGAGGCCTAGGAGACCTGGAAAGCTCACTAGCGTGAAGGCCCTGCGTGGACTACGTTTTCACGGGAAATGCTGCACGCCTAAGCTTGTGCATGCAGTCCATGGGCCTTACTATGAGCCTGCCTGGCACAGTCGTGTTCCCTTTAGCACTGGCGCCTTGGCGATGCCTCATGCAAGGACAGGCAAGCACCGTGTTGCTCTCAGGAGAGCGCCCTTTTCCTAACCACGGGGGTACTCCAGCACTGAAGACTGACAGCAGCCCTCTGCTTTCCGGCAGCTTTGAGGCTGGGGCTGCCCTTTGTTGCTGAGAATTGCCACTGTTCGCAGAGCTTCCGAATCCGAAACTTCAAAACTGCCCTAGTGCGTTTAGTTTCAGGCGAGCGAAAAGAGACCGAAGGAGCACTCTGGCACTTCCCCGGTTTCATCTCCAAGCAGGGAGTTGTGCAGTGTGTGAGGAGTCTACGGGACTTCAGGCTCCAGGAAGGTTACGTGTCCTCGCGCCGTCTCTAAGCGTAGGAGAGTTCAGGGGAAGCTCTACCTCTTCGAGACAGCATGTCATGTCTAGTCTCTGCGTGGCCTAGAGAAAGGGCGGGTAAGTAAAAGGGTACCCGGAACGGACACCAGGAAAAGAGTGTTTTCCTTGCAGCTCACGCTCTGCACTGCGTGCCCCTGGCATGGCACCGAAGGCCTGCGAGAGCTGTGTTCCGGAGGTCTCTTGAATGCTTTGGCCAGCTAGCTAGCTGGAGCAAAAGGAGAAGGTTCCCTTTCACTCTGCTTTCAAAGCGGTGATCCGGAGGCACTCGAGAGCCTAATGCTGCGCAGTCGCCCAGAATGGGGGATCCTGTGCGCAGCGTTCGTCTATGGGACACGGGGAGGAGGAAAAGCATACTGGAGCTCCTGCCCCCACCTGCCCCAGAGTCAGTGGACACCCCGTGCACTCCTCAATGCGTGGACGGACTATCTGAAGGATACTTGGAACCCTGTGGAGGGCTCTAGCTTTCCCTTTGGCGATGAGGGCTCTGGGATGCCTCCTGCAGGGCACAGGACACGGTCCCTTTCTCTAGGAACCCTCTCTCGTCGCTCCACACAGGCCTTCCAGAAGTGAAGCCAACACAGGCAGCCACACTCTTCCGCAGGAAACTTGGACGCTGCACGTAGCCTGCTCTCCAGCGGGGGAAAGAGGGCTTTGCTCACTAGGTCACCGGTATCAGAGTGGCGCCCTGCAGAGTCCAGGTAGTTTCTGACAGAGGCAAAGAGTCTCAAGCGGCACCCTGCCCGTCCCTGTTAAGACGCCGTACCAGGGCAATTCTGCATGGGACGGGGAGACTAGCGTGACGTACTTAGTGCCTTGGGCTAGGCCTCGCCGTCCGTACGCCTTGCCAAAAGCTAGTGGGTGCTTCAGGGGAGAAGTGTGCCTTGGCCAGGCTGCTTCGAAAGGCAACTGTCTGCTTGGCGTAGGGAGACAGCAAGCAAAGGCTCCCATTCTAAAGCCCACGGAGAGGGTTGCTTCATTGCCGCCCAGGTTCAGCGCTGGCAACCACTGGCCGTACACCTAAAAGACCTGCCGGACCTGTGTTCGGGCGGCCGTTAGCAAGCTCGGACATCTAGCTCTCCCACGAAGGAAGCAGTGTGTCGCCTTTCTCTCCGCCTTACGAGCTGTAATCCGGAGGCCCAAGGTCCCTGGATGTTGTGAAGTCGCCCTTGGAAGAGACGTTCGCGATGCAGTCTTCCTCCACGGGAGGGGCCTAGGAGGCAGGAGGCCTAGGAGACCTGGAAAGCTCACTAGCGTGAAGGCCCTGCGTGGACTACGTTTTCACGGGAAATGCTGCACGCCTAAGCTTGTGCATGCAGTCCATGGGCCTTACTATGAGCCTGCCTGGCACAGTCGTGTTCCCTTTAGCACTGGCGCCTTGGCGATGCCTCATGCAAGGACAGGCAAGCACCGTGTTGCTCTCAGGAGAGCGCCCTTTTCCTAACCACGGGGGTACTCCAGCACTGAAGACTGACAGCAGCCCTCTGCTTTCCGGCAGCTTTGGGGCTGGGGCTGTCCTTTGTTGCTGAGAATTGCCACTGTGCGCAGAGCTTCCGAATCCGAAACTTCAAAACTGCCCTAGTGCGTTTAGTTTCAGGCGAGCGAAAAGAGACCGAAGGAGCACTCTGGCACTTCCCCGGTTTCATCTCCAAGCAGGGAGTTGTGCAGTGTGTGAGGAGTCTACGGGACTTCAGGCTCAAGGAAGGTTACGTGTCCTCGCGCCGTCTCTAAGCATAGGAGAGTTCAGGGGAAGCTCTACCTCTTCGAGACAGCATGTCATGTCTAGTCTCTGCGTGGCCTAGAGAAAGGGCGGGTAAGTAAAAGGGTACCCGGAACGGACACCAGGAAAAGAGTGTTTTCCTTGCAGCTTCACGCTCTGCACTGCGTGCCCCTGGCATGGCACCGAAGGCCTGCGAGAGCTGTGTTCCGGAGGTCTCTTGAATGCTTTGGCCAGCTAGCTAGCTGGAGCAAAAGGAGAAGGTTCCCTTTCACTCTGCTTTCAAAGCGGTGATCCGGAGGCACTCGAGAGCCTAATGCTGCGCAGTCGCCCAGAATGGGGGATCCTGTGCGCAGCGTTCGTCTATGGGACACGGGGAGGAGGCAGTGGCCCTAGGAAAAGCATACTGGAGCTCCTGCCCCCACCTGCCCCAGAGTCAGTGGACACCCCGTGCACTCCTCAATGCGTGGACGGACTATCTGAAGGATACTTGGAACCCTGTGGAGGGCTCTAGCTTTCCCTTTGGCGATGAGGGCTCTGGGATGCCTCCTGCAGGGCACAGGACACGGTCCCTTTCTCTAGGAACCCTCTCTCGTCGCTCCACACAGGCCTTCCAGAAGTGAAGCCAACACAGGCAGCCACACTCTTCCGCAGGAAACTTGGACGCTGCACGTAGCCTGCTCTCCAGCGGGGGAAAGAGGGCTTTGCTCACTAGGTCACCGGTATCAGAGTGGCGCCCTGCAGAGTCCAGGTAGTTTCTGACAGAGGCAAAGAGTCTCAAGCGGCACCCTGCCCGTCCCTGTTAAGACGCCGTACCAGGGCAATTCTGCATGGGACGGGGAGACTAGCGTGACGTACTTAGTGCCTTGGGCTAGGCCTCGCCGTCCGTACGCCTTGCCAAAAGCTAGTGGGTGCTTCAGGGGAGAAGTGTGCCTTGGCCAGGCTGCTTCGAAAGGCAACTGTCTGCTTGGCGTAGGGAGACAGCAAGCAAGCGCTCCCATTCTAAAGCCCACGGAGAGGGTTGCTTCATTGCCGCCCAGGTTCAGCGCTGGCAACCACTGGCCGTACACCTAAAAGACCTGCCGGACCTGTGTTCGGGCGGCCGTTAGCAAGCTCGGACATCTAGCTCTCCCACGAAGGAAGCAGTGTGTCGCCTTTCTCTCCGCCTTACGAGCTGTCATCCGGAGGCCCAAGGTCCCTGGATGTTGTGAAGTCGCCCTTGGAAGAGACGTTCGCGATGCAGTCTTCCTCCACGGGAGGGGCCTAGGAGGCAGGAGGCCTAGGAGACCTGGAAAGCTCACTAGCGTGAAGGCCCTGCGTGGACTACGTTTTCACGGGAAATGCTGCACGCCTAAGCTTGTGCATGCAGTCCATGGGCCTTACTATGAGCCTGCCTGGCACAGTCGTGTTCCCTTTAGCACTGGCGCCTTGGCGATGCCTCCTGCAAGGACAGGCAAGCACCGTGTTGCTCTCAGGAGAGCGCCCTTTTCCTAACCACGGGGGCACTCCAGCACTGAAGACTGACAGCAGCCCTCTGCTTTCCGGCAGCTTTGAGGCTGGGGCTGCCCTTTGTTGCTGAGAATTGCCACTGTTCGCAGAGCTTCCGAATCCGAAACTTCAAAACTGCCCTAGTGCGTTTAGTTTCAGGCGAGCGAAAAGAGACCGAAGGAGCACTCTGGCACTTCCCCGGTTTCATCTCCAAGCAGGGAGTTGTGCAGTGTGTGAGGAGTCTACGGGACTTCAGGCTCCAGGAAGGTTACGTGTCCTCGCGCCGTCTCTAAGCGTAGGAGAGTTCAGGGGAAGCTCTACCTCTTCGAGACAGCATGTCATGTCTAGTCTCTGCGTGGCCTAGAGAAAGGGCGGGTAAGTAAAAGGGTACCCGGAACGGACACCAGGAAAAGAGTGTTTTCCTTGCAGCTCACGCTCTGCACTGCGTGCCCCTGGCATGGCACCGAAGGCCTGCGAGAGCTGTGTTCCGGAGGTCTCTTGAATGCTTTGGCCAGCTAGCTAGCTGGAGCAAAAGGAGAAGGTTCCCTTTCACTCTGCTTTCAAAGCGGTGATCCGGAGGCACTCGAGAGCCTAATGCTGCGCAGTCGCCCAGAATGGGGGATCCTGTGCGCAGCGTTCGTCTATGGGACACGGGGAGGAGGAAAAGCATACTGGAGCTCCTGCCCCCACCTGCCCCAGAGTCAGTGGACACCCCGTGCACTCCTCAATGCGTGGACGGACTATCTGAAGGATACTTGGAACCCTGTGGAGGGCTCTAGCTTTCCCTTTGGCGATGAGGGCTCTGGGATGCCTCCTGCAGGGCACAGGACACGGTCCCTTTCTCTAGGAACCCTCTCTCGTCGCTCCACACAGGCCTTCCAGAAGTGAAGCCAACACAGGCAGCCACACTCTTCCGCAGGAAACTTGGACGCTGCACGTAGCCTGCTCTCCAGCGGGGGAAAGAGGGCTTTGCTCACTAGGTCACCGGTATCAGAGTGGCGCCCTGCAGAGTCCAGGTAGTTTCTGACAGAGGCAAAGAGTCTCAAGCGGCACCCTGCCCGTCCCTGTTAAGACGCCGTACCAGGGCAATTCTGCATGGGACGGGGAGACTAGCGTGACGTACTTAGTGCCTTGGGCTAGGCCTCGCCGTCCGTACGCCTTGCCAAAAGCTAGTGGGTGCTTCAGGGGAGAAGTGTGCCTTGGCCAGGCTGCTTCGAAAGGCAACTGTCTGCTTGGCGTAGGGAGACAGCAAGCAAGCGCTCCCATTCTAAAGCCCACGGAGAGGGTTGCTTCATTGCCGCCCAGGTTCAGCGCTGGCAACCACTGGCCGTACACCTAAAAGACCTGCCGGACCTGTGTTCGGGCGGCCGTTAGCAAGCTCGGACATCTAGCTCTCCCACGAAGGAAGCAGTGTGTCGCCTTTCTCTCCGCCTTACGAGCTGTCATCCGGAGGCCCAAGGTCCCTGGATGTTGTGAAGTCGCCCTTGGAAGAGACGTTCGCGATGCAGTCTTCCTCCACGGGAGGGGCCTAGGAGGCAGGAGGCCTAGGAGACCTGGAAAGCTCACTAGCGTGAAGGCCCTGCGTGGACTACGTTTTCACGGGAAATGCTGCACGCCTAAGCTTGTGCATGCAGTCCATGGGCCTTACTATGAGCCTGCCTGGCACAGTCGTGTTCCCTTTAGCACTGGCGCCTTGGCGATGCCTCCTGCAAGGACAGGCAAGCACCGTGTTGCTCTCAGGAGAGCGCCCTTTTCCTAACCACGGGGGCACTCCAGCACTGAAGACTGACAGCAGCCCTCTGCTTTCCGGCAGCTTTGAGGCTGGGGCTGCCCTTTGTTGCTGAGAATTGCCACTGTTCGCAGAGCTTCCGAATCCGAAACTTCAAAACTGCCCTAGTGCGTTTAGTTTCAGGCGAGCGAAAAGAGACCGAAGGAGCACTCTGGCACTTCCCCGGTTTCATCTCCAAGCAGGGAGTTGTGCAGTGTGTGAGGAGTCTACGGGACTTCAGGCTCCAGGAAGGTTACGTGTCCTCGCGCCGTCTCTAAGCGTAGGAGAGTTCAGGGGAAGCTCTACCTCTTCGAGACAGCATGTCATGTCTAGTCTCTGCGTGGCCTAGAGAAAGGGCGGGTAAGTAAAAGGGTACCCGGAACGGACACCAGGAAAAGAGTGTTTTCCTTGCAGCTCACGCTCTGCACTGCGTGCCCCTGGCATGGCACCGAAGGCCTGCGAGAGCTGTGTTCCGGAGGTCTCTTGAATGCTTTGGCCAGCTAGCTAGCTGGAGCAAAAGGAGAAGGTTCCCTTTCACTCTGCTTTCAAAGCGGTGATCCGGAGGCACTCGAGAGCCTAATGCTGCGCAGTCGCCCAGAATGGGGGATCCTGTGCGCAGCGTTCGTCTATGGGACACGGGGAGGAGGAAAAGCATACTGGAGCTCCTGCCCCCACCTGCCCCAGAGTCAGTGGACACCCCGTGCACTCCTCAATGCGTGGACGGACTATCTGAAGGATACTTGGAACCCTGTGGAGGGCTCTAGCTTTCCCTTTGGCGATGAGGGCTCTGGGATGCCTCCTGCAGGGCACAGGACACGGTCCCTTTCTCTAGGAACCCTCTCTCGTCGCTCCACACAGGCCTTCCAGAAGTGAAGCCAACACAGGCAGCCACACTCTTCCGCAGGAAACTTGGACGCTGCACGTAGCCTGCTCTCCAGCGGGGGAAAGAGGGCTTTGCTCACTAGGTCACCGGTATCAGAGTGGCGCCCTGCAGAGTCCAGGTAGTTTCTGACAGAGGCAAAGAGTCTCAAGCGGCACCCTGCCCGTCCCTGTTAAGACGCCGTACCAGGGCAATTCTGCATGGGACGGGGAGACTAGCGTGACGTACTTAGTGCCTTGGGCTAGGCCTCGCCGTCCGTACGCCTTGCCAAAAGCTAGTGGGTGCTTCAGGGGAGAAGTGTGCCTTGGCCAGGCTGCTTCGAAAGGCAACTGTCTGCTTGGCGTAGGGAGACAGCAAGCAAAGGCTCCCATTCTAAAGCCCACGGAGAGGGTTGCTTCATTGCCGCCCAGGTTCAGCGCTGGCAACCACTGGCCGTACACCTAAAAGACCTGCCGGACCTGTGTTCGGGCGGCCGTTAGCAAGCTCGGACATCTAGCTCTCCCACGAAGGAAGCAGTGTGTCGCCTTTCTCTCCGCCTTACGAGCTGTAATCCGGAGGCCCAAGGTCCCTGGATGTTGTGAAGTCGCCCTTGGAAGAGACGTTCGCGATGCAGTCTTCCTCCACGGGAGGGGCCTAGGAGGCAGGAGGCCTAGGAGACCTGGAAAGCTCACTAGCGTGAAGGCCCTGCGTGGACTACGTTTTCACGGGAAATGCTGCACGCCTAAGCTTGTGCATGCAGTCCATGGGCCTTACTATGAGCCTGCCTGGCACAGTCGTGTTCCCTTTAGCACTGGCGCCTTGGCGATGCCTCATGCAAGGACAGGCAAGCACCGTGTTGCTCTCAGGAGAGCGCCCTTTTCCTAACCACGGGGGTACTCCAGCACTGAAGACTGACAGCAGCCCTCTGCTTTCCGGCAGCTTTGGGGCTGGGGCTGTCCTTTGTTGCTGAGAATTGCCACTGTTCGCAGAGCTTCCGAATCCGAAACTTCAAAACTGCCCTAGTGCGTTTAGTTTCAGGCGAGCGAAAAGAGACCGAAGGAGCACTCTGGCACTTCCCCGGTTTCATCTCCAAGCAGGGAGTTGTGCAGTGTGTGAGGAGTCTACGGGACTTCAGGCTCAAGGAAGGTTACGTGTCCTCGCGCCGTCTCTAAGCATAGGAGAGTTCAGGGGAAGCTCTACCTCTTCGAGACAGCATGTCATGTCTAGTCTCTGCGTGGCCTAGAGAAAGGGCGGGTAAGTAAAAGGGTACCCGGAACGGACACCAGGAAAAGAGTGTTTTCCTTGCAGCTTCACGCTCTGCACTGCGTGCCCCTGGCATGGCACCGAAGGCCTGCGAGAGCTGTGTTCCGGAGGTCTCTTGAATGCTTTGGCCAGCTAGCTAGCTGGAGCAAAAGGAGAAGGTTCCCTTTCACTCTGCTTTCAAAGCGGTGATCCGGAGGCACTCGAGAGCCTAATGCTGCGCAGTCGCCCAGAATGGGGGATCCTGTGCGCAGCGTTCGTCTATGGGACACGGGGAGGAGGCAGTGGCCCTAGGAAAAGCATACTGGAGCTCCTGCCCCCACCTGCCCCAGAGTCAGTGGACACCCCGTGCACTCCTCAATGCGTGGACGGACTATCTGAAGGATACTTGGAACCCTGTGGAGGGCTCTAGCTTTCCCTTTGGCGATGAGGGCTCTGGGATGCCTCCTGCAGGGCACAGGACACGGTCCCTTTCTCTAGGAACCCTCTCTCGTCGCTCCACACAGGCCTTCCAGAAGTGAAGCCAACACAGGCAGCCACACTCTTCCGCAGGAAACTTGGACGCTGCACGTAGCCTGCTCTCCAGCGGGGGAAAGAGGGCTTTGCTCACTAGGTCACCGGTATCAGAGTGGCGCCCTGCAGAGTCCAGGTAGTTTCTGACAGAGGCAAAGAGTCTCAAGCGGCACCCTGCCCGTCCCTGTTAAGACGCCGTACCAGGGCAATTCTGCATGGGACGGGGAGACTAGCGTGACGTACTTAGTGCCTTGGGCTAGGCCTCGCCGTCCGTACGCCTTGCCAAAAGCTAGTGGGTGCTTCAGGGGAGAAGTGTGCCTTGGCCAGGCTGCTTCGAAAGGCAACTGTCTGCTTGGCGTAGGGAGACAGCAAGCAAGCGCTCCCATTCTAAAGCCCACGGAGAGGGTTGCTTCATTGCCGCCCAGGTTCAGCGCTGGCAACCACTGGCCGTACACCTAAAAGACCTGCCGGACCTGTGTTCGGGCGGCCGTTAGCAAGCTCGGACATCTAGCTCTCCCACGAAGGAAGCAGTGTGTCGCCTTTCTCTCCGCCTTACGAGCTGTCATCCGGAGGCCCAAGGTCCCTGGATGTTGTGAAGTCGCCCTTGGAAGAGACGTTCGCGATGCAGTCTTCCTCCACGGGAGGGGCCTAGGAGGCAGGAGGCCTAGGAGACCTGGAAAGCTCACTAGCGTGAAGGCCCTGCGTGGACTACGTTTTCACGGGAAATGCTGCACGCCTAAGCTTGTGCATGCAGTCCATGGGCCTTACTATGAGCCTGCCTGGCACAGTCGTGTTCCCTTTAGCACTGGCGCCTTGGCGATGCCTCCTGCAAGGACAGGCAAGCACCGTGTTGCTCTCAGGAGAGCGCCCTTTTCCTAACCACGGGGGCACTCCAGCACTGAAGACTGACAGCAGCCCTCTGCTTTCCGGCAGCTTTGAGGCTGGGGCTGCCCTTTGTTGCTGAGAATTGCCACTGTTCGCAGAGCTTCCGAATCCGAAACTTCAAAACTGCCCTAGTGCGTTTAGTTTCAGGCGAGCGAAAAGAGACCGAAGGAGCACTCTGGCACTTCCCCGGTTTCATCTCCAAGCAGGGAGTTGTGCAGTGTGTGAGGAGTCTACGGGACTTCAGGCTCCAGGAAGGTTACGTGTCCTCGCGCCGTCTCTAAGCGTAGGAGAGTTCAGGGGAAGCTCTACCTCTTCGAGACAGCATGTCATGTCTAGTCTCTGCGTGGCCTAGAGAAAGGGCGGGTAAGTAAAAGGGTACCCGGAACGGACACCAGGAAAAGAGTGTTTTCCTTGCAGCTCACGCTCTGCACTGCGTGCCCCTGGCATGGCACCGAAGGCCTGCGAGAGCTGTGTTCCGGAGGTCTCTTGAATGCTTTGGCCAGCTAGCTAGCTGGAGCAAAAGGAGAAGGTTCCCTTTCACTCTGCTTTCAAAGCGGTGATCCGGAGGCACTCGAGAGCCTAATGCTGCGCAGTCGCCCAGAATGGGGGATCCTGTGCGCAGCGTTCGTCTATGGGACACGGGGAGGAGGAAAAGCATACTGGAGCTCCTGCCCCCACCTGCCCCAGAGTCAGTGGACACCCCGTGCACTCCTCAATGCGTGGACGGACTATCTGAAGGATACTTGGAACCCTGTGGAGGGCTCTAGCTTTCCCTTTGGCGATGAGGGCTCTGGGATGCCTCCTGCAGGGCACAGGACACGGTCCCTTTCTCTAGGAACCCTCTCTCGTCGCTCCACACAGGCCTTCCAGAAGTGAAGCCAACACAGGCAGCCACACTCTTCCGCAGGAAACTTGGACGCTGCACGTAGCCTGCTCTCCAGCGGGGGAAAGAGGGCTTTGCTCACTAGGTCACCGGTATCAGAGTGGCGCCCTGCAGAGTCCAGGTAGTTTCTGACAGAGGCAAAGAGTCTCAAGCGGCACCCTGCCCGTCCCTGTTAAGACGCCGTACCAGGGCAATTCTGCATGGGACGGGGAGACTAGCGTGACGTACTTAGTGCCTTGGGCTAGGCCTCGCCGTCCGTACGCCTTGCCAAAAGCTAGTGGGTGCTTCAGGGGAGAAGTGTGCCTTGGCCAGGCTGCTTCGAAAGGCAACTGTCTGCTTGGCGTAGGGAGACAGCAAGCAAAGGCTCCCATTCTAAAGCCCACGGAGAGGGTTGCTTCATTGCCGCCCAGGTTCAGCGCTGGCAACCACTGGCCGTACACCTAAAAGACCTGCCGGACCTGTGTTCGGGCGGCCGTTAGCAAGCTCGGACATCTAGCTCTCCCACGAAGGAAGCAGTGTGTCGCCTTTCTCTCCGCCTTACGAGCTGTAATCCGGAGGCCCAAGGTCCCTGGATGTTGTGAAGTCGCCCTTGGAAGAGACGTTCGCGATGCAGTCTTCCTCCACGGGAGGGGCCTAGGAGGCAGGAGGCCTAGGAGACCTGGAAAGCTCACTAGCGTGAAGGCCCTGCGTGGACTACGTTTTCACGGGAAATGCTGCACGCCTAAGCTTGTGCATGCAGTCCATGGGCCTTACTATGAGCCTGCCTGGCACAGTCGTGTTCCCTTTAGCACTGGCGCCTTGGCGATGCCTCATGCAAGGACAGGCAAGCACCGTGTTGCTCTCAGGAGAGCGCCCTTTTCCTAACCACGGGGGTACTCCAGCACTGAAGACTGACAGCAGCCCTCTGCTTTCCGGCAGCTTTGGGGCTGGGGCTGTCCTTTGTTGCTGAGAATTGCCACTGTTCGCAGAGCTTCCGAATCCGAAACTTCAAAACTGCCCTAGTGCGTTTAGTTTCAGGCGAGCGAAAAGAGACCGAAGGAGCACTCTGGCACTTCCCCGGTTTCATCTCCAAGCAGGGAGTTGTGCAGTGTGTGAGGAGTCTACGGGACTTCAGGCTCAAGGAAGGTTACGTGTCCTCGCGCCGTCTCTAAGCATAGGAGAGTTCAGGGGAAGCTCTACCTCTTCGAGACAGCATGTCATGTCTAGTCTCTGCGTGGCCTAGAGAAAGGGCGGGTAAGTAAAAGGGTACCCGGAACGGACACCAGGAAAAGAGTGTTTTCCTTGCAGCTTCACGCTCTGCACTGCGTGCCCCTGGCATGGCACCGAAGGCCTGCGAGAGCTGTGTTCCGGAGGTCTCTTGAATGCTTTGGCCAGCTAGCTAGCTGGAGCAAAAGGAGAAGGTTCCCTTTCACTCTGCTTTCAAAGCGGTGATCCGGAGGCACTCGAGAGCCTAATGCTGCGCAGTCGCCCAGAATGGGGGATCCTGTGCGCAGCGTTCGTCTATGGGACACGGGGAGGAGGCAGTGGCCCTAGGAAAAGCATACTGGAGCTCCTGCCCCCACCTGCCCCAGAGTCAGTGGACACCCCGTGCACTCCTCAATGCGTGGACGGACTATCTGAAGGATACTTGGAACCCTGTGGAGGGCTCTAGCTTTCCCTTTGGCGATGAGGGCTCTGGGATGCCTCCTGCAGGGCACAGGACACGGTCCCTTTCTCTAGGAACCCTCTCTCGTCGCTCCACACAGGCCTTCCAGAAGTGAAGCCAACACAGGCAGCCACACTCTTCCGCAGGAAACTTGGACGCTGCACGTAGCCTGCTCTCCAGCGGGGGAAAGAGGGCTTTGCTCACTAGGTCACCGGTATCAGAGTGGCGCCCTGCAGAGTCCAGGTAGTTTCTGACAGAGGCAAAGAGTCTCAAGCGGCACCCTGCCCGTCCCTGTTAAGACGCCGTACCAGGGCAATTCTGCATGGGACGGGGAGACTAGCGTGACGTACTTAGTGCCTTGGGCTAGGCCTCGCCGTCCGTACGCCTTGCCAAAAGCTAGTGGGTGCTTCAGGGGAGAAGTGTGCCTTGGCCAGGCTGCTTCGAAAGGCAACTGTCTGCTTGGCGTAGGGAGACAGCAAGCAAGGGCTCCCATTCTAAAGCCCACGGAGAGGGTTGCTTCATTGCCGCCCAGGTTCAGCGCTGGCAACCACTGGCCGTACACCTAAAAGACCTGCCGGACCTGTGTTCGGGCGGCCGTTAGCAAGCTCGGACATCTAGCTCTCCCACGAAGGAAGCAGTGTGTCGCCTTTCTCTCCGCCTTACGAGCTGTCATCCGGAGGCCCAAGGTCCCTGGATGTTGTGAAGTCGCCCTTGGAAGAGACGTTCGCGATGCAGTCTTCCTCCACGGGAGGGGCCTAGGAGGCAGGAGGCCTAGGAGACCTGGAAAGCTCACTAGCGTGAAGGCCCTGCGTGGACTACGTTTTCACGGGAAATGCTGCACGCCTAAGCTTGTGCATGCAGTCCATGGGCCTTACTATGAGCCTGCCTGGCACAGTCGTGTTCCCTTTAGCACTGGCGCCTTGGCGATGCCTCATGCAAGGACAGGCAAGCACCGTGTTGCTCTCAGGAGAGCGCCCTTTTCCTAACCACGGGGGTACTCCAGCACTGAAGACTGACAGCAGCCCTCTGCTTTCCGGCAGCTTTGAGGCTGGGGCTGCCCTTTGTTGCTGAGAATTGCCACTGTTCGCAGAGCTTCCGAATCCGAAACTTCAAAACTGCCCTAGTGCGTTTAGTTTCAGGCGAGCGAAAAGAGACCGAAGGAGCACTCTGGCACTTCCCCGGTTTCATCTCCAAGCAGGGAGTTGTGCAGTGTGTGAGGAGTCTACGGGACTTCAGGCTCCAGGAAGGTTACGTGTCCTCGCGCCGTCTCTAAGCGTAGGAGAGTTCAGGGGAAGCTCTACCTCTTCGAGACAGCATGTCATGTCTAGTCTCTGCGTGGCCTAGAGAAAGGGCGGGTAAGTAAAAGGGTACCCGGAACGGACACCAGGAAAAGAGTGTTTTCCTTGCAGCTCACGCTCTGCACTGCGTGCCCCTGGCATGGCACCGAAGGCCTGCGAGAGCTGTGTTCCGGAGGTCTCTTGAATGCTTTGGCCAGCTAGCTAGCTGGAGCAAAAGGAGAAGGTTCCCTTTCACTCTGCTTTCAAAGCGGTGATCCGGAGGCACTCGAGAGCCTAATGCTGCGCAGTCGCCCAGAATGGGGGATCCTGTGCGCAGCGTTCGTCTATGGGACACGGGGAGGAGGCAGTGGCCCTAGGAAAAGCATACTGGAGCTCCTGCCCCCACCTGCCCCAGAGTCAGTGGACACCCCGTGCACTCCTCAATGCGTGGACGGACTATCTGAAGGATACTTGGAACCCTGTGGAGGGCTCTAGCTTTCCCTTTGGCGATGAGGGCTCTGGGATGCCTCCTGCAGGGCACAGGACACGGTCCCTTTCTCTAGGAACCCTCTCTCGTCGCTCCACACAGGCCTTCCAGAAGTGAAGCCAACACAGGCAGCCACACTCTTCCGCAGGAAACTTGGACGCTGCACGTAGCCTGCTCTCCAGCGGGGGAAAGAGGGCTTTGCTCACTAGGTCACCGGTATCAGAGTGGCGCCCTGCAGAGTCCAGGTAGTTTCTGACAGAGGCAAAGAGTCTCAAGCGGCACCCTGCCCGTCCCTGTTAAGACGCCGTACCAGGGCAATTCTGCATGGGACGGGGAGACTAGCGTGACGTACTTAGTGCCTTGGGCTAGGCCTCGCCGTCCGTACGCCTTGCCAAAAGCTAGTGGGTGCTTCAGGGGAGAAGTGTGCCTTGGCCAGGCTGCTTCGAAAGGCAACTGTCTGCTTGGCGTAGGGAGACAGCAAGCAAGGGCTCCCATTCTAAAGCCCACGGAGAGGGTTGCTTCATTGCCGCCCAGGTTCAGCGCTGGCAACCACTGGCCGTACACCTAAAAGACCTGCC
The DNA here is from genome assembly GCF_028564815.1 of Eubalaena glacialis. Taxonomy (NCBI): domain Eukaryota; kingdom Metazoa; phylum Chordata; class Mammalia; order Artiodactyla; family Balaenidae; genus Eubalaena; species Eubalaena glacialis. The sequence continues at coordinate 67,338,953 of NC_083729.1, read as the reverse complement.
GGACCTGTGTTCGGGCGGCCGTTAGCAAGCTCGGACATCTAGCTCTCCCACGAAGGAAGCAGTGTGTCGCCTTTCTCTCCGCCTTACGAGCTGTCATCCGGAGGCCCAAGGTCCCTGGATGTTGTGAAGTCGCCCTTGGAAGAGACGTTCGCGATGCAGTCTTCCTCCACGGGAGGGGCCTAGGAGGCAGGAGGCCTAGGAGACCTGGAAAGCTCACTAGCGTGAAGGCCCTGCGTGGACTACGTTTTCACGGGAAATGCTGCACGCCTAAGCTTGTGCATGCAGTCCATGGGCCTTACTATGAGCCTGCCTGGCACAGTCGTGTTCCCTTTAGCACTGGCGCCTTTGCGATGCCTCATGCAAGGACAGGCAAGCACCGTGTTGCTCTCAGGAGAGCGCCCTTTTCCTAACCACGGGGGTACTCCAGCACTGAAGACTGACAGCAGCCCTCTGCTTTCCGGCAGCTTTGAGGCTGGGGCTGCCCTTTGTTGCTGAGAATTGCCACTGTTCGCAGAGCTTCCGAATCCGAAACTTCAAAACTGCCCTAGTGCGTTTAGTTTCAGGCGAGCGAAAAGAGACCGAAGGAGCACTCTGGCACTTCCCCGGTTTCATCTCCAAGCAGGGAGTTGTGCAGTGTGTGAGGAGTCTACGGGACTTCAGGCTCCAGGAAGGTTACGTGTCCTCGCGCCGTCTCTAAGCGTAGGAGAGTTCAGGGGAAGCTCTACCTCTTCGAGACAGCATGTCATGTCTAGTCTCTGCGTGGCCTAGAGAAAGGGCGGGTAAGTAAAAGGGTACCCGGAACGGACACCAGGAAAAGAGTGTTTTCCTTGCAGCTCACGCTCTGCACTGCGTGCCCCTGGCATGGCACCGAAGGCCTGCGAGAGCTGTGTTCCGGAGGTCTCTTGAATGCTTTGGCCAGCTAGCTAGCTGGAGCAAAAGGAGAAGGTTCCCTTTCACTCTGCTTTCAAAGCGGTGATCCGGAGGCACTCGAGAGCCTAATGCTGCGCAGTCGCCCAGAATGGGGGATCCTGTGCGCAGCGTTCGTCTATGGGACACGGGGAGGAGGAAAAGCATACTGGAGCTCCTGCCCCCACCTGCCCCAGAGTCAGTGGACACCCCGTGCACTCCTCAATGCGTGGACGGACTATCTGAAGGATACTTGGAACCCTGTGGAGGGCTCTAGCTTTCCCTTTGGCGATGAGGGCTCTGGGATGCCTCCTGCAGGGCACAGGACACGGTCCCTTTCTCTAGGAACCCTCTCTCGTCGCTCCACACAGGCCTTCCAGAAGTGAAGCCAACACAGGCAGCCACACTCTTCCGCAGGAAACTTGGACGCTGCACGTAGCCTGCTCTCCAGCGGGGGAAAGAGGGCTTTGCTCACTAGGTCACCGGTATCAGAGTGGCGCCCTGCAGAGTCCAGGTAGTTTCTGACAGAGGCAAAGAGTCTCAAGCGGCACCCTGCCCGTCCCTGTTAAGACGCCGTACCAGGGCAATTCTGCATGGGACGGGGAGACTAGCGTGACGTACTTAGTGCCTTGGGCTAGGCCTCGCCGTCCGTACGCCTTGCCAAAAGCTAGTGGGTGCTTCAGGGGAGAAGTGTGCCTTGGCCAGGCTGCTTCGAAAGGCAACTGTCTGCTTGGCGTAGGGAGACAGCAAGCAAGGGCTCCCATTCTAAAGCCCACCGAGAGGGTTGCTTCATTGCCGCCCAGGTTCAGCGCTGGCAACCACTGGCCGTACACCTAAAAGACCTGCCGGACCTGTGTTCGGGCGGCCGTTAGCAAGCTCGGACATCTAGCTCTCCCACGAAGGAAGCAGTGTGTCGCCTTTCTCTCCGCCTTACGAGCTGTCATCCGGAGGCCCAAGGTCCCTGGATGTTGTGAAGTCGCCCTTGGAAGAGACGTTCGCGATGCAGTCTTCCTCCACGGGAGGGGCCTAGGAGGCAGGAGGCCTAGGAGACCTGGAAAGCTCACTAGCGTGAAGGCCCTGCGTGGACTACGTTTTCACGGGAAATGCTGCACGCCTAAGCTTGTGCATGCAGTCCATGGACCTTACTATGAGCCTGCCTGGCACAGTCGTGTTCCCTTTAGCACTGGCGCCTTGGCGATGCCTCATGCAAGGACAGGCAAGCACCGTGTTGCTCTCAGGAGAGCGCCCTTTTCCTAACCACGGGGGTACTCCAGCACTGAAGACTGACAGCAGCCCTCTGCTTTCCGGCAGCTTTGAGGCTGGGGCTGCCCTTTGTTGCTGAGAATTGCCACTGTTCGCAGAGCTTCCGAATCCGAAACTTCAAAACTGCCCTAGTGCGTTTAGTTTCAGGCGAGCGAAAAGAGACCGAAGGAGCACTCTGGCACTTCCCCGGTTTCATCTCCAAGCAGGGAGTTGTGCAGTGTGTGAGGAGTCTACGGGACTTCAGGCTCCAGGAAGGTTACGTGTCCTCGCGCCGTCTCTAAGCGTAGGAGAGTTCAGGGGAAGCTCTACCTCTTCGAGACAGCATGTCATGTCTAGTCTCTGCGTGGCCTAGAGAAAGGGCGGGTAAGTAAAAGGGTACCCGGAACGGACACCAGGAAAAGAGTGTTTTCCTTGCAGCTCACGCTCTGCACTGCGTGCCCCTGGCATGGCACCGAAGGCCTGCGAGAGCTGTGTTCCGGAGGTCTCTTGAATGCTTTGGCCAGCTAGCTAGCTGGAGCAAAAGGAGAAGGTTCCCTTTCACTCTGCTTTCAAAGCGGTGATCCGGAGGCACTCGAGAGCCTAATGCTGCGCAGTCGCCCAGAATGGGGGATCCTGTGCGCAGCGTTCGTCTATGGGACACGGGGAGGAGGAAAAGCATACTGGAGCTCCTGCCCCCACCTGCCCCAGAGTCAGTGGACACCCCGTGCACTCCTCAATGCGTGGACGGACTATCTGAAGGATACTTGGAACCCTGTGGAGGGCTCTAGCTTTCCCTTTGGCGATGAGGGCTCTGGGATGCCTCCTGCAGGGCACAGGACACGGTCCCTTTCTCTAGGAACCCTCTCTCGTCGCTCCACACAGGCCTTCCAGAAGTGAAGCCAACACAGGCAGCCACACTCTTCCGCAGGAAACTTGGACGCTGCACGTAGCCTGCTCTCCAGCGGGGGAAAGAGGGCTTTGCTCACTAGGTCACCGGTATCAGAGTGGCGCCCTGCAGAGTCCAGGCAGTTTCTGACAGAGGCAAAGAGTCTCAAGCGGCACCCTGCCCGTCCCTGTTAAGACGCCGTACCAGGGCAATTCTGCATGGGACGGGGAGACTAGCGTGACGTACTTAGTGCCTTGGGCTAGGCCTCGCCGTCCGTACGCCTTGCCAAAAGCTAGTGGGTGCTTCAGGGGAGAAGTGTGCCTTGGCCAGGCTGCTTCGAAAGGCAACTGTCTGCTTGGCGTAGGGAGACAGCAAGCAAAGGCTCCCATTCTAAAGCCCACGGAGAGGGTTGCTTCATTGCCGCCCAGGTTCAGCGCTGGCAACCACTGGCCGTACACCTAAAAGACCTGCCGGACCTGTGTTCGGGCGGCCGTTAGCAAGCTCGGACATCTAGCTCTCCCACGAAGGAAGCAGTGTGTCGCCTTTCTCTCCGCCTTACGAGCTGTCATCCGGAGGCCCAAGGTCCCTGGATGTTGTGAAGTCGCCCTTGGAAGAGACGTTCGCGATGCAGTCTTCCTCCACGGGAGGGGCCTAGGAGGCAGGAGGCCTAGGAGACCTGGAAAGCTCACTAGCGTGAAGGCCCTGCGTGGACTACGTTTTCACGGGAAATGCTGCACGCCTAAGCTTGTGCATGCAGTCCATGGGCCTTACTATGAGCCTGCCTGGCACAGTCGTGTTCCCTTTAGCACTGGCGCCTTGGCGATGCCTCATGCAAGGACAGGCAAGCACCGTGTTGCTCTCAGGAGAGCGCCCTTTTCCTAACCACGGGGGCACTCCAGCACTGAAGACTGACAGCAGCCCTCTGCTTTCCGGCAGCTTTGAGGCTGGGGCTGTCCTTTGTTGCTGAGAATGGCCACTGTTCGCAGAGCTTCCGAATCCGAAACTTCAAAACTGCCCTAGTGCGTTTAGTTTCAGGCGAGCGAAAAGAGACCGAAGGAGCACTCTGGCACTTCCCCGGTTTCATCTCCAAGCAGGGAGTTGTGCAGTGTGTGAGGAGTCTACGGGACTTCAGGCTCAAGGAAGGTTACGTGTCCTCGCGCCGTCTCTAAGCATAGGAGAGTTCAGGGGAAGCTCTACCTCTTCGAGACAGCATGTCATGTCTAGTCTCTGCGTGGCCTAGAGAAAGGGCGGGTAAGTAAAAGGGTACCCGGAACGGACACCAGGAAAAGAGTGTTTTCCTTGCAGCTCACGCTCTGCACTGCGTGCCCCTGGCATGGCACCGAAGGCCTGCGAGAGCTGTGTTCCGGAGGTCTCTTGAATGCTTTGGCCAGCTAGCTAGCTGGAGCAAAAGGAGAAGGTTCCCTTTCACTCTGCTTTCAAAGCGGTGATCCGGAGGCACTCGAGAGCCTAATGCTGCGCAGTCGCCCAGAATGGGGGATCCTGTGCGCAGCGTTCGTCTATGGGACACGGGGAGGAGGCAGTGGCCCTAGGAAAAGCATACTGGAGCTCCTGCCCCCACCTGCCCCAGAGTCAGTGGACACCCCGTGCACTCCTCAATGCGTGGACGGACTATCTGAAGGATACTTGGAACCCTGTGGAGGGCTCTAGCTTTCCCTTTGGCGATGAGGGCTCTGGGATGCCTCCTGCAGGGCACAGGACACGGTCCCTTTCTCTAGGAACCCTCTCTCGTCGCTCCACACAGGCCTTCCAGAAGTGAAGCCAACACAGGCAGCCACACTCTTCCGCAGGAAACTTGGACGCTGCACGTAGCCTGCTCTCCAGCGGGGGAAAGAGGGCTTTGCTCACTAGGTCACCGGTATCAGAGTGGCGCCCTGCAGAGTCCAGGTAGTTTCTGACAGAGGCAAAGAGTCTCAAGCGGCACCCTGCCCGTCCCTGTTAAGACGCCGTACCAGGGCAATTCTGCATGGGACGGGGAGACTAGCGTGACGTACTTAGTGCCTTGGGCTAGGCCTCGCCGTCCGTACGCCTTGCCAAAAGCTAGTGGGTGCTTCAGGGGAGAAGTGTGCCTTGGCCAGGCTGCTTCGAAAGGCAACTGTCTGCTTGGCGTAGGGAGACAGCAAGCAAGGGCTCCCATTCTAAAGCCCACGGAGAGGGTTGCTTCATTGCCGCCCAGGTTCAGCGCTGGCAACCACTGGCCGTACACCTAAAAGACCTGCCGGACCTGTGTTCGGGCGGCCGTTAGCAAGCTCGGACATCTAGCTCTCCCACGAAGGAAGCAGTGTGTCGCCTTTCTCTCCGCCTTACGAGCTGTCATCCGGAGGCCCAAGGTCCCTGGATGTTGTGAAGTCGCCCTTGGAAGAGACGTTCGCGATGCAGTCTTCCTCCACGGGAGGGGCCTAGGAGGCAGGAGGCCTAGGAGACCTGGAAAGCTCACTAGCGTGAAGGCCCTGCGTGGACTACGTTTTCACGGGAAATGCTGCACGCCTAAGCTTGTGCATGCAGTCCATGGGCCTTACTATGAGCCTGCCTGGCACAGTCGTGTTCCCTTTAGCACTGGCGCCTTGGCGATGCCTCATGCAAGGACAGGCAAGCACCGTGTTGCTCTCAGGAGAGCGCCCTTTTCCTAACCACGGGGGTACTCCAGCACTGAAGACTGACAGCAGCCCTCTGCTTTCCGGCAGCTTTGAGGCTGGGGCTGCCCTTTGTTGCTGAGAATTGCCACTGTTCGCAGAGCTTCCGAATCCGAAACTTCAAAACTGCCCTAGTGCGTTTAGTTTCAGGCGAGCGAAAAGAGACCGAAGGAGCACTCTGGCACTTCCCCGGTTTCATCTCCAAGCAGGGAGTTGTGCAGTGTGTGAGGAGTCTACGGGACTTCAGGCTCCAGGAAGGTTACGTGTCCTCGCGCCGTCTCTAAGCGTAGGAGAGTTCAGGGGAAGCTCTACCTCTTCGAGACAGCATGTCATGTCTAGTCTCTGCGTGGCCTAGAGAAAGGGCGGGTAAGTAAAAGGGTACCCGGAACGGACACCAGGAAAAGAGTGTTTTCCTTGCAGCTCACGCTCTGCATTGCGTGCCCCTGGCATGGCACCGAAGGCCTGCGAGAGCTGTGTTCCGGAGGTCTCTTGAATGCTTTGGCCAGCTAGCTAGCTGGAGCAAAAGGAGAAGGTTCCCTTTCACTCTGCTTTCAAAGCGGTGATCCGGAGGCACTCGAGAGCCTAATGCTGCGCAGTCGCCCAGAATGGGGGATCCTGTGCGCAGCGTTCCTCTATGGGACACGGGGAGGAGGCAGTGGCCCTAGGAAAAGCATACTGGAGCTCCTGCCCCCACCTGCCCCAGAGTCAGTGGACACCCCGTGCACTCCTCAATGCGTGGACGGACTATCTGAAGGATACTTGGAACCCTGTGGAGGGCTCTAGCTTTCCCTTTGGCGATGAGGGCTCTGGGATGCCTCCTGCAGGGCACAGGACACGGTCCCTTTCTCTAGGAACCCTCTCTCGTCGCTCCACACAGGCCTTCCAGAAGTGAAGCCAACACAGGCAGCCACACTCTTCCGCAGGAAACTTGGACGCTGCACGTAGCCTGCTCTCCAGCGGGGGAAAGAGGGCTTTGCTCACTAGGTCACCGGTATCAGAGTGGCGCCCTGCAGAGTCCAGGTAGTTTCTGACAGAGGCAAAGAGTCTCAAGCGGCACCCTGCCCGTCCCTGTTAAGACGCCGTACCAGGGCAATTCTGCATGGGACGGGGAGACTAGCGTGACGTACTTAGTGCCTTGGGCTAGGCCTCGCCGTCCGTACGCCTTGCCAAAAGCTAGTGGGTGCTTCAGGGGAGAAGTGTGCCTTGGCCAGGCTGCTTCGAAAGGCAACTGTCTGCTTGGCGTAGGGAGACAGCAAGCAAGGGCTCCCATTCTAAAGCCCACCGAGAGGGTTGCTTCATTGCCGCCCAGGTTCAGCGCTGGCAACCACTGGCCGTACACCTAAAAGACCTGCCGGACCTGTGTTCGGGCGGCCGTTAGCAAGCTCGGACATCTAGCTCTCCCACGAAGGAAGCAGTGTGTCGCCTTTCTCTCCGCCTTACGAGCTGTCATCCGGAGGCCCAAGGTCCCTGGATGTTGTGAAGTCGCCCTTGGAAGAGACGTTCGCGATGCAGTCTTCCTCCACGGGAGGGGCCTAGGAGGCAGGAGGCCTAGGAGACCTGGAAAGCTCACTAGCGTGAAGGCCCTGCGTGGACTACGTTTTCACGGGAAATGCTGCACGCCTAAGCTTGTGCATGCAGTCCATGGGCCTTACTATGAGCCTGCCTGGCACAGTCGTGTTCCCTTTAGCACTGGCGCCTTGGCGATGCCTCATGCAAGGACAGGCAAGCACCGTGTTGCTCTCAGGAGAGCGCCCTTTTCCTAACCACGGGGGTACTCCAGCACTGAAGACTGACAGCAGCCCTCTGCTTTCCGGCAGCTTTGAGGCTGGGGCTGCCCTTTGTTGCTGAGAATTGCCACTGTTCGCAGAGCTTCCGAATCCGAAACTTCAAAACTGCCCTAGTGCGTTTAGTTTCAGGCGAGCGAAAAGAGACCGAAGGAGCACTCTGGCACTTCCCCGGTTTCATCTCCAAGCAGGGAGTTGTGCAGTGTGTGAGGAGTCTACGGGACTTCAGGCTCCAGGAAGGTTACGTGTCCTCGCGCCGTCTCTAAGCGTAGGAGAGTTCAGGGGAAGCTCTACCTCTTCGAGACAGCATGTCATGTCTAGTCTCTGCGTGGCCTAGAGAAAGGGCGGGTAAGTAAAAGGGTACCCGGAACGGACACCAGGAAAAGAGTGTTTTCCTTGCAGCTCACGCTCTGCACTGCGTGCCCCTGGCATGGCACCGAAGGCCTGCGAGAGCTGTGTTCCGGAGGTCTCTTGAATGCTTTGGCCAGCTAGCTAGCTGGAGCAAAAGGAGAAGGTTCCCTTTCACTCTGCTTTCAAAGCGGTGATCCGGAGGCACTCGAGAGCCTAATGCTGCGCAGTCGCCCAGAATGGGGGATCCTGTGCGCAGCGTTCGTCTATGGGACACGGGGAGGAGGAAAAGCATACTGGAGCTCCTGCCCCCACCTGCCCCAGAGTCAGTGGACACCCCGTGCACTCCTCAATGCGTGGACGGACTATCTGAAGGATACTTGGAACCCTGTGGAGGGCTCTAGCTTTCCCTTTGGCGATGAGGGCTCTGGGATGCCTCCTGCAGGGCACAGGACACGGTCCCTTTCTCTAGGAACCCTCTCTCGTCGCTCCACACAGGCCTTCCAGAAGTGAAGCCAACACAGGCAGCCACACTCTTCCGCAGGAAACTTGGACGCTGCACGTAGCCTGCTCTCCAGCGGGGGAAAGAGGGCTTTGCTCACTAGGTCACCGGTATCAGAGTGGCGCCCTGCAGAGTCCAGGTAGTTTCTGACAGAGGCAAAGAGTCTCAAGCGGCACCCTGCCCGTCCCTGTTAAGACGCCGTACCAGGGCAATTCTGCATGGGACGGGGAGACTAGCGTGACGTACTTAGTGCCTTGGGCTAGGCCTCGCCGTCCGTACGCCTTGCCAAAAGCTAGTGGGTGCTTCAGGGGAGAAGTGTGCCTTGGCCAGGCTGCTTCGAAAGGCAACTGTCTGCTTGGCGTAGGGAGACAGCAAGCAAAGTCTCCCATTCTAAAGCCCACGGAGAGGGTTGCTTCATTGCCGCCCAGGTTCAGCGCTGGCAACCACTGGCCGTACACCTAAAAGACCTGCCGGACCTGTGTTCGGGCGGCCGTTAGCAAGCTCGGACATCTAGCTCTCCCACGAAGGAAGCAGTGTGTCGCCTTTCTCTCCGCCTTACGAGCTGTCATCCGGAGGCCCAAGGTCCCTGGATGTTGTGAAGTCGCCCTTGGAAGAGACGTTCGCGATGCAGTCTTCCTCCACGGGAGGGGCCTAGGAGGCAGGAGGCCTAGGAGACCTGGAAAGCTCACTAGCGTGAAGGCCCTGCGTGGACTACGTTTTCACGGGAAATGCTGCACGCCTAAGCTTGTGCATGCAGTCCATGGGCCTTACTATGAGCCTGCCTGGCACAGTCGTGTTCCCTTTAGCACTGGCGCCTTGGCGATGCCTCATGCAAGGACAGGCAAGCACCGTGTTGCTCTCAGGAGAGCGCCCTTTTCCTAACCACGGGGGTACTCCAGCACTGAAGACTGACAGCAGCCCTCTGCTTTCCGGCAGCTTTGAGGCTGGGGCTGTCCTTTGTTGCTGAGAATTGCCACTGTTCGCAGAGCTTCCGAATCCGAAACTTCAAAACTGCCCTAGTGCGTTTAGTTTCAGGCGAGCGAAAAGAGACCGAAGGAGCACTCTGGCACTTCCCCGGTTTCATCTCCAAGCAGGGAGTTGTGCAGTGTGTGAGGAGTCTACGGGACTTCAGGCTCTAGGAAGGTTACGTGTCCTCGCGCCGTCTCTAAGCATAGGAGAGTTCAGGGGAAGCTCTACCTCTTCGAGACAGCATGTCATGTCTAGTCTCTGCGTGGCCTAGAGAAAGGGCGGGTAAGTAAAAGGGTACCCGGAACGGACACCAGGAAAAGAGTGTTTTCCTTGCAGCTCACGCTCTGCACTGCGTGCCCCTGGCATGGCACCGAAGGCCTGCGAGAGCTGTGTTCCGGAGGTCTCTTGAATGCTTTGGCCAGCTAGCTAGCTGGAGCAAAAGGAGAAGGTTCCCTTTCACTCTGCTTTCAAAGCGGTGATCCGGAGGCACTCGAGAGCCTAATGCTGCGCAGTCGCCCAGAATGGGGGATCCTGTGTGCAGCGTTCCTCTATGGGCCACGGGGAGGAGGAAAAGCATACTGGAGCTCCTGCCCCCACCTGCCCCAGAGTCAGTGGACACCCCGTGCACTCCTCAATGCGTGGACGGACTATCTGAAGGATACTTGGAACCCTGTGGAGGGCTCTAGCTTTCCCTTTGGCGATGAGGGCTCTGGGATGCCTCCTGCAGGGCACAGGACACGGTCCCTTTCTCTAGGAACCCTCTCTCGTCGCTCCACACAGGCCTTCCAGAAGTGAAGCCAACACAGGCAGCCACACTCTTCCGCAGGAAACTTGGACGCTGCACGTAGCCTGCTCTCCAGCGGGGGAAAGAGGGCTTTGCTCACTAGGTCACCGGTATCAGAGTGGCGCCCTGCAGAGTCCAGGTAGTTTCTGACAGAGGCAAAGAGTCTCAAGCGGCACCCTGCCCGTCCCTGTTAAGACGACGTACCAGGGCAATTCTGCATGGGACGGGGAGACTAGCGTGACGTACTTAGTGCCTTGGGCTAGGCCTCGCCGTCCGTACGCCTTGCCAAAAGCTAGTGGGTGCTTCAGGGGAGAAGTGTGCCTTGGCCAGGCTGCTTCGAAAGGCAACTGTCTGCTTGGCGTAGGGAGACAGCAAGCAAAGGCTCCCATTCTAAAGCCCACGGAGAGGGTTGCTTCATTGCCGCCCAGGTTCAGCGCTGGCAACCACTGGCCGTACACCTAAAAGACCTGCCGGACCTGTGTTCGGGCGGCCGTTAGCAAGCTCGGACATCTAGCTCTCCCACGAAGGAAGCAGTGTGTCGCCTTTCTCTCCGCCTTACGAGCTGTCATCCGGAGGCCCAAGGTCCCTGGATGTTGTGAAGTCGCCCTTGGAAGAGACGTTCGCGATGCAGTCTTCCTCCACGGGAGGGGCCTAGGAGGCAGGAGGCCTAGGAGACCTGGAAAGCTCACTAGCGTGAAGGCCCTGCGTGGACTACGTTTTCACGGGAAATGCTGCACGCCTAAGCTTGTGCATGCAGTCCATGGTCCTTACTATGAGCCTGCCTGGCACAGTCGTGTTCCCTTTAGCACTGGCGCCTTGGCGATGCCTCATGCAAGGACAGGCAAGCACCGTGTTGCTCTCAGGAGAGCGCCCTTTTCCTAACCACGGGGGTACTCCAGCACTGAAGACTGACAGCAGCCCTCTGCTTTCCGGCAGCTTTGAGGCTGGGGCTGTCCTTTGTTGCTGAGAATTGCCACTGTTCGCAGAGCTTCCGAATCCGAAACTTCAAAACTGCCCTAGTGCGTTTAGTTTCAGGCGAGCGAAAAGAGACCGAAGGAGCACTCTGGCACTTCCCCGGTTTCATCTCCAAGCAGGGAGTTGTGCAGTGTGTGAGGAGTCTACGGGACTTCAGGCTCTAGGAAGGTTACGTGTCCTCGCGCCGTCTCTAAGCATAGGAGAGTTCAGGGGAAGCTCTACCTCTTCGAGACAGCATGTCATGTCTAGTCTCTGCGTGGCCTAGAGAAAGGGCGGGTAAGTAAAAGGGTACCCGGAACGGACACCAGGAAAAGAGTGTTTTCCTTGCAGCTCACGCTCTGCACTGCGTGCCCCTGGCATGGCACCGAAGGCCTGCGAGAGCTGTGTTCCGGAGGTCTCTTGAATGCTTTGGCCAGCTAGCTAGCTGGAGCAAAAGGAGAAGGTTCCCTTTCACTCTGCTTTCAAAGCGGTGATCCGGAGGCACTCGAGAGCCTAATGCTGCGCAGTCGCCCAGAATGGGGGATCCTGTGCGCAGCGTTCGTCTATGGGACACGGGGAGGAGGCAGTGGCCCTAGGAAAAGCATACTGGAGCTCCTGCCCCCACCTGCCCCAGAGTCAGTGGACACCCCGTGCACTCCTCAATGCGTGGACGGACTATCTGAAGGATACTTGGAACCCTGTGGAGGGCTCTAGCTTTCCCTTTGGCGATGAGGGCTCTGGGATGCCTCCTGCAGGGCACAGGACACGGTCCCTTTCTCTAGGAACCCTCTCTCGTCGCTCCACACAGGCCTTCCAGAAGTGAAGCCAACACAGGCAGCCACACTCTTCCGCAGGAAACTTGGACGCTGCACGTAGCCTGCTCTCCAGCGGGGGAAAGAGGGCTTTGCTCACTAGGTCACCGGTATCAGAGTGGCGCCCTGCAGAGTCCAGGTAGTTTCTGACAGAGGCAAAGAGTCTCAAGCGGCACCCTGCCCGTCCCTGTTAAGACGCCGTACCAGGGCAATTCTGCATGGGACGGGGAGACTAGCGTGACGTACTTAGTGCCTTGGGCTAGGCCTCGCCGTCCGTACGCCTTGCCAAAAGCTAGTGGGTGCTTCAGGGGAGAAGTGTGCCTTGGCCAGGCTGCTTCGAAAGGCAACTGTCTGCTTGGCGTAGGGAGACAGCAAGCAAGGGCTCCCATTCTAAAGCCCACCGAGAGGGTTGCTTCATTGCCGCCCAGGTTCAGCGCTGGCAACCACTGGCCGTACACCTAAAAGACCTGCCGGACCTGTGTTCGGGCGGCCGTTAGCAAGCTCGGACATCTAGCTCTCCCACGAAGGAAGCAGTGTGTCGCCTTTCTCTCCGCCTTACGAGCTGTCATCCGGAGGCCCAAGGTCCCTGGATGTTGTGAAGTCGCCCTTGGAAGAGACGTTCGCGATGCAGTCTTCCTCCACGGGAGGGGCCTAGGAGGCAGGAGGCCTAGGAGACCTGGAAAGCTCACTAGCGTGAAGGCCCTGCGTGGACTACGTTTTCACGGGAAATGCTGCACGCCTAAGCTTGTGCATGCAGTCCATGGGCCTTACTATGAGCCTGCCTGGCACAGTCGTGTTCCCTTTAGCACTGGCGCCTTGGCGATGCCTCATGCAAGGACAGGCAAGCACCGTGTTGCTCTCAGGAGAGCGCCCTTTTCCTAACCACGGGGGTACTCCAGCACTGAAGACTGACAGCAGCCCTCTGCTTTCCGGCAGCTTTGAGGCTGGGGCTGCCCTTTGTTGCTGAGAATTGCCACTGTTCGCAGAGCTTCCGAATCCGAAACTTCAAAACTGCCCTAGTGCGTTTAGTTTCAGGCGAGCGAAAAGAGACCGAAGGAGCACTCTGGCACTTCCCCGGTTTCATCTCCAAGCAGGGAGTTGTGCAGTGTGTGAGGAGTCTACGGGACTTCAGGCTCCAGGAAGGTTACGTGTCCTCGCGCCGTCTCTAAGCGTAGGAGAGTTCAGGGGAAGCTCTACCTCTTCGAGACAGCATGTCATGTCTAGTCTCTGCGTGGCCTAGAGAAAGGGCGGGTAAGTAAAAGGGTACCCGGAACGGACACCAGGAAAAGAGTGTTTTCCTTGCAGCTCACGCTCTGCACTGCGTGCCCCTGGCATGGCACCGAAGGCCTGCGAGAGCTGTGTTCCGGAGGTCTCTTGAATGCTTTGGCCAGCTAGCTAGCTGGAGCAAAAGGAGAAGGTTCCCTTTCACTCTGCTTTCAAAGCGGTGATCCGGAGGCACTCGAGAGCCTAATGCTGCGCAGTCGCCCAGAATGGGGGATCCTGTGTGCAGCGTTCCTCTATGGGACACGGGGAGGAGGCAGTGGCCCTAGGAAAAGCATACTGGAGCTCCTGCCCCCACCTGCCCCAGAGTCAGTGGACACCCCGTGCACTCCTCAATGCGTGGACGGACTATCTGAAGGATACTTGGAACCCTGTGGAGGGCTCTAGCTTTCCCTTTGGCGATGAGGGCTCTGGGATGCCTCCTGCAGGGCACAGGACACGGTCCCTTTCTCTAGGAACCCTCTCTCGTCGCTCCACACAGGCCTCCCAGAAGTGAAGCCAACACAGGCAGCCACACTCTTCCGCAGGAAACTTGGACGCTGCACGTAGCCTGCTCTCCAGCGGGGGAAAGAGGGCTTTGCTCACTAGGTCACCGGTATCAGAGTGGCGCCCTGCAGAGTCCAGGTAGTTTCTGACAGAGGCAAAGAGTCTCAAGCGGCACCCTGCCCGTCCCTGTTAAGACGCCGTACCAGGGCAATTCTGCATGGGACGGGGAGACTAGCGTGACGTACTTAGTGCCTTGGGCTAGGCCTCGCCGTCCGTACGCCTTGCCAAAAGCTAGTGGGTGCTTCAGGGGAGAAGTGTGCCTTGGCCAGGCTGCTTCGAAAGGCAACTGTCTGCTTGGCGTAGGGAGACAGCAAGCAAGGGCTCCCATTCTAAAGCCCACGGAGAGGGTTGCTTCATTGCCGCCCAGGTTCAGCGCTGGCAACCACTGGCCGTACACCTAAAAGACCTGCCGGACCTGTGTTCGGGCGGCCGTTAGCAAGCTCGGACATCTAGCTCTCCCACGAAGGAAGCAGTGTGTCGCCTTTCTCTCCGCCTTACGAGCTGTCATCCGGAGGCCCAAGGTCCCTGGATGTTGTGAAGTCGCCCTTGGAAGAGACGTTCGCGATGCAGTCTTCCTCCACGGGAGGGGCCTAGGAGGCAGGAGGCCTAGGAGACCTGGAAAGCTCACTAGCGTGAAGGCCCTGCGTGGACTACGTTTTCACGGGAAATGCTGCACGCCTAAGCTTGTGCATGCAGTCCATGGGCCTTACTATGAGCCTGCCTGGCACAGTCGTGTTCCCTTTAGCACTGGCGCCTTGGCGATGCCTCATGCAAGGACAGGCAAGCACCGTGTTGCTCTCAGGAGAGCGCCCTTTTCCTAACCACGGGGGTACTCCAGCACTGAAGACTGACAGCAGCCCTCTGCTTTCCGGCAGCTTTGAGGCTGGGGCTGCCCTTTGTTGCTGAGAATTGCCACTGTTCGCAGAGCTTCCGAATCCGAAACTTCAAAACTGCCCTAGTGCGTTTAGTTTCAGGCGAGCGAAAAGAGACCGAAGGAGCACTCTGGCACTTCCCCGGTTTCATCTCCAAGCAGGGAGTTGTGCAGTGTGTGAGGAGTCTACGGGACTTCAGGCTCCAGGAAGGTTACGTGTCCTCGCGCCGTCTCTAAGCGTAGGAGAGTTCAGGGGAAGCTCTACCTCTTCGAGACAGCATGTCATGTCTAGTCTCTGCGTGGCCTAGAGAAAGGGCGGGTAAGTAAAAGGGTACCCGGAACGGACACCAGGAAAAGAGTGTTTTCCTTGCAGCTCACGCTCTGCACTGCGTGCCCCTGGCATGGCCCCGGAGGCCTGCGAGAGCTGTGTTCCGGAGGTCTCTTGAATGCTTTGGCCAGCTAGCTAGCTGGAGCAAAAGGAGAAGGTTCCCTTTCACTCTGCTTTCAAAGCGGTGATCCGGAGGCACTCGAGAGCCTAATGCTGCGCAGTCGCCCAGAATGGGGGATCCTGTGCGCAGCGTTCGTCTATGGGACACGGGGAGGAGGAAAAGCATACTGGAGCTCCTGCCCCCACCTGCCCCAGAGTCAGTGGACACCCCGTGCACTCCTCAATGCGTGGACGGACTATCTGAAGGATACTTGGAACCCTGTGGAGGGCTCTAGCTTTCCCTTTGGCGATGAGGGCTCTGGGATGCCTCCTGCAGGGCACAGGACACGGTCCCTTTCTCTAGGAACCCTCTCTCGTCGCTCCACACAGGCCTTCCAGAAGTGAAGCCAACACAGGCAGCCACACTCTTCCGCAGGAAACTTGGACGCTGCACGTAGCCTGCTCTCCAGCGGGGGAAAGAGGGCTTTGCTCACTAGGTCACCGGTATCAGAGTGGCGCCCTGCAGAGTCCAGGCAGTTTCTGACAGAGGCAAAGAGTCTCAAGCGGCACCCTGCCCGTCCCTGTTAAGACGCCATACCAGGGCAATTCTGCATGGGACGGGGAGACTAGCGTGACGTACTTAGTGCCTTGGGCTAGGCCTCGCCGTCCGTACGCCTTGCCAAAAGCTAGTGGGTGCTTCAGGGGAGAAGTGTGCCTTGGCCAGGCTGCTTCGAAAGGCAACTGTCTGCTTGGCGTAGGGAGACAGCAAGCAAAGGCTCCCATTCTAAAGCCCACGGAGAGGGTTGCTTCATTGCCGCCCAGGTTCAGCGCTGGCAACCACTGGCCGTACACCTAAAAGACCTGCCGGACCTGTGTTCGGGCGGCCGTTAGCAAGCTCGGACATCTAGCTCTCCCACGAAGGAAGCAGTGTGTCGCCTTTCTCTCCGCCTTACGAGCTGTCATCCGGAGGCCCAAGGTCCCTGGATGTTGTGAAGTCGCCCTTGGAAGAGACGTTCGCGATGCAGTCTTCCTCCACGGGAGGGGCCTAGGAGGCAGGAGGCCTAGGAGACCTGGAAAGCTCACTAGCGTGAAGGCCCTGCGTGGACTACGTTTTCACGGGAAATGCTGCACGCCTAAGCTTGTGCATGCAGTCCATGGTCCTTACTATGAGCCTGCCTGGCACAGTCGTGTTCCCTTTAGCACTGGCGCCTTGGCGATGCCTCATGCAAGGACAGGCAAGCACCGTGTTGCTCTCAGGAGAGCGCCCTTTTCCTAACCACGGGGGTACTCCAGCACTGAAGACTGACAGCAGCCCTCTGCTTTCCGGCAGCTTTGAGGCTGGGGCTGTCCTTTGTTGCTGAGAATTGCCACTGTTCGCAGAGCTTCCGAATCCGAAACTTCAAAACTGCCCTAGTGCGTTTAGTTTCAGGCGAGCGAAAAGAGACCGAAGGAGCACTCTGGCACTTCCCCGGTTTCATCTCCAAGCAGGGAGTTGTGCAGTGTGTGAGGAGTCTACGGGACTTCAGGCTCTAGGAAGGTTACGTGTCCTCGCGCCGTCTCTAAGCATAGGAGAGTTCAGGGGAAGCTCTACCTCTTCGAGACAGCATGTCATGTCTAGTCTCTGCGTGGCCTAGAGAAAGGGCGGGTAAGTAAAAGGGTACCCGGAACGGACACCAGGAAAAGAGTGTTTTCCTTGCAGCTCACGCTCTGCACTGCGTGCCCCTGGCATGGCACCGAAGGCCTGCGAGAGCTGTGTTCCGGAGGTCTCTTGAATGCTTTGGCCAGCTAGCTAGCTGGAGCAAAAGGAGAAGGTTCCCTTTCACTCTGCTTTCAAAGCGGTGATCCGGAGGCACTCGAGAGCCTAATGCTGCGCAGTCGCCCAGAATGGGGGATCCTGTGCGCAGCGTTCGTCTATGGGACACGGGGAGGAGGCAGTGGCCCTAGGAAAAGCATACTGGAGCTCCTGCCCCCACCTGCCCCAGAGTCAGTGGACACCCCGTGCACTCCTCAATGCGTGGACGGACTATCTGAAGGATACTTGGAACCCTGTGGAGGGCTCTAGCTTTCCCTTTGGCGATGAGGGCTCTGGGATGCCTCCTGCAGGGCACAGGACACGGTCCCTTTCTCTAGGAACCCTCTCTCGTCGCTCCACACAGGCCTTCCAGAAGTGAAGCCAACACAGGCAGCCACACTCTTCCGCAGGAAACTTGGACGCTGCACGTAGCCTGCTCTCCAGCGGGGGAAAGAGGGCTTTGCTCACTAGGTCACCGGTATCAGAGTGGCGCCCTGCAGAGTCCAGGTAGTTTCTGACAGAGGCAAAGAGTCTCAAGCGGCACCCTGCCCGTCCCTGTTAAGACGCCGTACCAGGGCAATTCTGCATGGGACGGGGAGACTAGCGTGACGTACTTAGTGCCTTGGGCTAGGCCTCGCCGTCCGTACGCCTTGCCAAAAGCTAGTGGGTGCTTCAGGGGAGAAGTGTGCCTTGGCCAGGCTGCTTCGAAAGGCAACTGTCTGCTTGGCGTAGGGAGACAGCAAGCAAGGGCTCCCATTCTAAAGCCCACCGAGAGGGTTGCTTCATTGCCGCCCAGGTTCAGCGCTGGCAACCACTGGCCGTACACCTAAAAGACCTGCCGGACCTGTGTTCGGGCGGCCGTTAGCAAGCTCGGACATCTAGCTCTCCCACGAAGGAAGCAGTGTGTCGCCTTTCTCTCCGCCTTACGAGCTGTCATCCGGAGGCCCAAGGTCCCTGGATGTTGTGAAGTCGCCCTTGGAAGAGACGTTCGCGATGCAGTCTTCCTCCACGGGAGGGGCCTAGGAGGCAGGAGGCCTAGGAGACCTGGAAAGCTCACTAGCGTGAAGGCCCTGCGTGGACTACGTTTTCACGGGAAATGCTGCACGCCTAAGCTTGTGCATGCAGTCCATGGGCCTTACTATGAGCCTGCCTGGCACAGTCGTGTTCCCTTTAGCACTGGCGCCTTGGCGATGCCTCATGCAAGGACAGGCAAGCACCGTGTTGCTCTCAGGAGAGCGCCCTTTTCCTAACCACGGGGGTACTCCAGCACTGAAGACTGACAGCAGCCCTCTGCTTTCCGGCAGCTTTGAGGCTGGGGCTGCCCTTTGTTGCTGAGAATTGCCACTGTTCGCAGAGCTTCCGAATCCGAAACTTCAAAACTGCCCTAGTGCGTTTAGTTTCAGGCGAGCGAAAAGAGACCGAAGGAGCACTCTGGCACTTCCCCGGTTTCATCTCCAAGCAGGGAGTTGTGCAGTGTGTGAGGAGTCTACGGGACTTCAGGCTCCAGGAAGGTTACGTGTCCTCGCGCCGTCTCTAAGCGTAGGAGAGTTCAGGGGAAGCTCTACCTCTTCGAGACAGCATGTCATGTCTAGTCTCTGCGTGGCCTAGAGAAAGGGCGGGTAAGTAAAAGGGTACCCGGAACGGACACCAGGAAAAGAGTGTTTTCCTTGCAGCTCACGCTCTGCACTGCGTGCCCCTGGCATGGCACCGAAGGCCTGCGAGAGCTGTGTTCCGGAGGTCTCTTGAATGCTTTGGCCAGCTAGCTAGCTGGAGCAAAAGGAGAAGGTTCCCTTTCACTCTGCTTTCAAAGCGGTGATCCGGAGGCACTCGAGAGCCTAATGCTGTGCAGTCGCCCAGAATGGGGGATCCTGTGTGCAGCGTTCCTCTATGGGACACGGGGAGGAGGCAGTGGCCCTAGGAAAAGCATACTGGAGCTCCTGCCCCCACCTGCCCCAGAGTCAGTGGACACCCCGTGCACTCCTCAATGCGTGGACGGACTATCTGAAGGATACTTGGAACCCTGTGGAGGGCTCTAGCTTTCCCTTTGGCGATGAGGGCTCTGGGATGCCTCCTGCAGGGCACAGGACACGGTCCCTTTCTCTAGGAACCCTCTCTCGTCGCTCCACACAGGCCTCCCAGAAGTGAAGCCAACACAGGCAGCCACACTCTTCCGCAGGAAACTTGGACGCTGCACGTAGCCTGCTCTCCAGCGGGGGAAAGAGGGCTTTGCTCACTAGGTCACCGGTATCAGAGTGGCGCCCTGCAGAGTCCAGGTAGTTTCTGACAGAGGCAAAGAGTCTCAAGCGGCACCCTGCCCGTCCCTGTTAAGACGCCGTACCAGGGCAATTCTGCATGGGACGGGGAGACTAGCGTGACGTACTTAGTGCCTTGGGCTAGGCCTCGCCGTCCGTACGCCTTGCCAAAAGCTAGTGGGTGCTTCAGGGGAGAAGTGTGCCTTGGCCAGGCTGCTTCGAAAGGCAACTGTCTGCTTGGCGTAGGGAGACAGCAAGCAAGGGCTCCCATTCTAAAGCCCACGGAGAGGGTTGCTTCATTGCCGCCCAGGTTCAGCGCTGGCAACCACTGGCCGTACACCTAAAAGACCTGCCGGACCTGTGTTCGGGCGGCCGTTAGCAAGCTCGGACATCTAGCTCTCCCACGAAGGAAGCAGTGTGTCGCCTTTCTCTCCGCCTTACGAGCTGTCATCCGGAGGCCCAAGGTCCCTGGATGTTGTGAAGTCGCCCTTGGAAGAGACGTTCGCGATGCAGTCTTCCTCCACGGGAGGGGCCTAGGAGGCAGGAGGCCTAGGAGACCTGGAAAGCTCACTAGCGTGAAGGCCCTGCGTGGACTACGTTTTCACGGGAAATGCTGCACGCCTAAGCTTGTGCATGCAGTCCATGGGCCTTACTATGAGCCTGCCTGGCACAGTCGTGTTCCCTTTAGCACTGGCGCCTTGGCGATGCCTCATGCAAGGACAGGCAAGCACCGTGTTGCTCTCAGGAGAGCGCCCTTTTCCTAACCACGGGGGTACTCCAGCACTGAAGACTGACAGCAGCCCTCTGCTTTCCGGCAGCTTTGAGGCTGGGGCTGCCCTTTGTTGCTGAGAATTGCCACTGTTCGCAGAGCTTCCGAATCCGAAACTTCAAAACTGCCCTAGTGCGTTTAGTTTCAGGCGAGCGAAAAGAGACCGAAGGAGCACTCTGGCACTTCCCCGGTTTCATCTCCAAGCAGGGAGTTGTGCAGTGTGTGAGGAGTCTACGGGACTTCAGGCTCCAGGAAGGTTACGTGTCCTCGCGCCGTCTCTAAGCGTAGGAGAGTTCAGGGGAAGCTCTACCTCTTCGAGACAGCATGTCATGTCTAGTCTCTGCGTGGCCTAGAGAAAGGGCGGGTAAGTAAAAGGGTACCCGGAACGGACACCAGGAAAAGAGTGTTTTCCTTGCAGCTCACGCTCTGCACTGCGTGCCCCTGGCATGGCCCCGGAGGCCTGCGAGAGCTGTGTTCCGGAGGTCTCTTGAATGCTTTGGCCAGCTAGCTAGCTGGAGCAAAAGGAGAAGGTTCCCTTTCACTCTGCTTTCAAAGCGGTGATCCGGAGGCACTCGAGAGCCTAATGCTGCGCAGTCGCCCAGAATGGGGGATCCTGTGCGCAGCGTTCGTCTATGGGACACGGGGAGGAGGAAAAGCATACTGGAGCTCCTGCCCCCACCTGCCCCAGAGTCAGTGGACACCCCGTGCACTCCTCAATGCGTGGACGGACTATCTGAAGGATACTTGGAACCCTGTGGAGGGCTCTAGCTTTCCCTTTGGCGATGAGGGCTCTGGGATGCCTCCTGCAGGGCACAGGACACGGTCCCTTTCTCTAGGAACCCTCTCTCGTCGCTCCACACAGGCCTTCCAGAAGTGAAGCCAACACAGGCAGCCACACTCTTCCGCAGGAAACTTGGACGCTGCACGTAGCCTGCTCTCCAGCGGGGGAAAGAGGGCTTTGCTCACTAGGTCACCGGTATCAGAGTGGCGCCCTGCAGAGTCCAGGCAGTTTCTGACAGAGGCAAAGAGTCTCAAGCGGCACCCTGCCCGTCCCTGTTAAGACGCCGTACCAGGGCAATTCTGCATGGGACGGGGAGACTAGCGTGACGTACTTAGTGCCTTGGGCTAGGCCTCGCCGTCCGTACGCCTTGCCAAAAGCTAGTGGGTGCTTCAGGGGAGAAGTGTGCCTTGGCCAGGCTGCTTCGAAAGGCAACTGTCTGCTTGGCGTAGGGAGACAGCAAGCAAAGGCTCCCATTCTAAAGCCCACGGAGAGGGTTGCTTCATTGCCGCCCAGGTTCAGCGCTGGCAACCACTGGCCGTACACCTAAAAGACCTGCCGGACCTGTGTTCGGGCGGCCGTTAGCAAGCTCGGACATCTAGCTCTCCCACGAAGGAAGCAGTGTGTCGCCTTTCTCTCCGCCTTACGAGCTGTCATCCGGAGGCCCAAGGTCCCTGGATGTTGTGAAGTCGCCCTTGGAAGAGACGTTCGCGATGCAGTCTTCCTCCACGGGAGGGGCCTAGGAGGCAGGAGGCCTAGGAGACCTGGAAAGCTCACTAGCGTGAAGGCCCTGCGTGGACTACGTTTTCACGGGAAATGCTGCACGCCTAAGCTTGTGCATGCAGTCCATGGGCCTTACTATGAGCCTGCCTGGCACAGTCGTGTTCCCTTTAGCACTGGCGCCTTGGCGATGCCTCATGCAAGGACAGGCAAGCACCGTGTTGCTCTCAGGAGAGCGCCCTTTTCCTAACCACGGGGGTACTCCAGCACTGAAGACTGACAGCAGCCCTCTGCTTTCCGGCAGCTTTGAGGCTGGGGCTGTCCTTTGTTGCTGAGAATGGCCACTGTTCGCAGAGCTTCCGAATCCGAAACTTCAAAACTGCCCTAGTGCGTTTAGTTTCAGGCGAGCGAAAAGAGACCGAAGGAGCACTCTGGCACTTCCCCGGTTTCATCTCCAAGCAGGGAGTTGTGCAGTGTGTGAGGAGTCTACGGGACTTCAGGCTCTAGGAAGGT
Source organism: Eubalaena glacialis (assembly GCF_028564815.1). Lineage (NCBI taxonomy): Eukaryota > Metazoa > Chordata > Mammalia > Artiodactyla > Balaenidae > Eubalaena > Eubalaena glacialis. The sequence goes on along the minus strand of NC_083729.1, from coordinate 67,317,166 downwards.
TACGTGTCCTCGCGCCGTCTCTAAGCATAGGAGAGTTCAAGGGAAGCTCTACCTCTTCGAGACAGCATGTCATGTCTAGTCTCTGCGTGGCCTAGAGAAAGGGCGGGTAAGTAAAAGGGTACCCGGAACGGACACCAGGAAAAGAGTGTTTTCCTTGCAGCTCACGCTCTGCACTGCGTGCCCCTGGCATGGCACCGAAGGCCTGCGAGAGCTGTGTTCCGGAGGTCTCTTGAATGCTTTGGCCAGCTAGCTAGCTGGAGCAAAAGGAGAAGGTTCCCTTTCACTCTGCTTTCAAAGCGGTGATCCGGAGGCACTCGAGAGCCTAATGCTGCGCAGTCGCCCAGAATGGGGGATCCTGTGCGCAGCGTTCGTCTATGGGACACGGGGAGGAGGCAGTGGCCCTAGGAAAAGCATACTGGAGCTCCTGCCCCCACCTGCCCCAGAGTCAGTGGACACCCCGTGCACTCCTCAATGCGTGGACGGACTATCTGAAGGATACTTGGAACCCTGTGGAGGGCTCTAGCTTTCCCTTTGGCGATGAGGGCTCTGGGATGCCTCCTGCAGGGCACAGGACACGGTCCCTTTCTCTAGGAACCCTCTCTCGTCGCTCCACACAGGCCTTCCAGAAGTGAAGCCAACACAGGCAGCCACACTCTTCCGCAGGAAACTTGGACGCTGCACGTAGCCTGCTCTCCAGCGGGGGAAAGAGGGCTTTGCTCACTAGGTCACCGGTATCAGAGTGGCGCCCTGCAGAGTCCAGGTAGTTTCTGACAGAGGCAAAGAGTCTCAAGCGGCACCCTGCCCGTCCCTGTTAAGACGCCGTACCAGGGCAATTCTGCATGGGATGGGGAGACTAGCGTGACGTACTTAGTGCCTTGGGCTAGGCCTCGCCGTCCGTACGCCTTGCCAAAAGCTAGTGGGTGCTTCAGGGGAGAAGTGTGCCTTGGCCAGGCTGCTTCGAAAGGCAACTGTCTGCTTGGCGTAGGGAGACAGCAAGCAAGGGCTCCCATTCTAAAGCCCACCGAGAGGGTTGCTTCATTGCCGCCCAGGTTCAGCGCTGGCAACCACTGGCCGTACACCTAAAAGACCTGCCGGACCTGTGTTCGGGCGGCCGTTAGCAAGCTCGGACATCTAGCTCTCCCACGAAGGAAGCAGTGTGTCGCCTTTCTCTCCGCCTTACGAGCTGTCATCCGGAGGCCCAAGGTCCCTGGATGTTGTGAAGTCGCCCTTGGAAGAGACGTTCGCGATGCAGTCTTCCTCCACGGGAGGGGCCTAGGAGGCAGGAGGCCTAGGAGACCTGGAAAGCTCACTAGCGTGAAGGCCCTGCGTGGACTACGTTTTCACGGGAAATGCTGCACGCCTAAGCTTGTGCATGCAGTCCATGGGCCTTACTATGAGCCTGCCTGGCACAGTCGTGTTCCCTTTAGCACTGGCGCCTTGGCGATGCCTCATGCAAGGACAGGCAAGCACCGTGTTGCTCTCAGGAGAGCGCCCTTTTCCTAACCACGGGGGTACTCCAGCACTGAAGACTGACAGCAGCCCTCTGCTTTCCGGCAGCTTTGAGACTGGGGCTGCCCTTTGTTGCTGAGAATTGCCACTGTTCGCAGAGCTTCCGAATCAGAAACTTCAAAACTGCCCTAGTGCGTTTAGTTTCAGGCGAGCGAAAAGAGACCGAAGGAGCACTCTGGCACTTCCCCGGTTTCATCTCCAAGCAGGGAGTTGTGCAGTGTGTGAGGAGTCTACGGGACTTCAGGCTCCAGGAAGGTTACGTGTCCTCGCGCCGTCTCTAAGCGTAGGAGAGTTCAGGGGAAGCTCTACCTCTTCGAGACAGCATGTCATGTCTAGTCTCTGCGTGGCCTAGAGAAAGGGCGGGTAAGTAAAAGGGTACCCGGAACGGACACCAGGAAAAGAGTGTTTTCCTTGCAGCTCACGCTCTGCACTGCGTGCCCCTGGCATGGCACCGAAGGCCTGCGAGAGCTGTGTTCCGGAGGTCTCTTGAATGCTTTGGCCAGCTAGCTAGCTGGAGCAAAAGGAGAAGGTTCCCTTTCACTCTGCTTTCAAAGCGGTGATCCGGAGGCACTCGAGAGCCTAATGCTGCGCAGTCGCCCAGAATGGGGGATCCTGTGCGCAGCGTTCGTCTATGGGACACGGGGAGGAGGCAGTGGCCCTAGGAAAAGCATACTGGAGCTCCTGCCCCCACCTGCCCCAGAGTCAGTGGACACCCCGTGCACTCCTCAATGCGTGGACGGACTATCTGAAGGATACTTGGAACCCTGTGGAGGGCTCTAGCTTTCCCTTTGGCGATGAGGGCTCTGGGATGCCTCCTGCAGGGCACAGGACACGGTCCCTTTCTCTAGGAACCCTCTCTCGTCGCTCCACACAGGCCTTCCAGAAGTGAAGCCAACACAGGCAGCCACACTCTTCTGCAGGAAACTTGGACGCTGCACGTAGCCTGCTCTCCAGCGGGGGAAAGAGGGCTTTGCTCACTAGGTCACCGGTATCAGAGTGGCGCCCTGCAGAGTCCAGGTAGTTTCTGACAGAGGCAAAGAATCTCAAGCGGCACCCTGCCCGTCCCTGTTAAGACGCCGTACCAGGGCAATTCTGCATGGGACGGGGAGACTAGCGTGACGTACTTAGTGCCTTGGGCTAGGCCTCGCCGTCCGTACGCCTTGCCAAAAGCTAGTGGGTGCTTCAGGGGAGAAGTGTGCCTTGGCCAGGCTGCTTCGAAAGGCAACTGTCTGCTTGGCGTAGGGAGACAGCAAGCAAGGGCTCCCATTCTAAAGCCCACCGAGAGGGTTGCTTCATTGCCGCCCAGGTTCAGCGCTGGCAACCACTGGCCGTACACCTAAAAGACCTGCCGGACCTGTGTTCGGGCGGCCGTTAGCAAGCTCGGACATCTAGCTCTCCCACGAAGGAAGCAGTGTGTCGCCTTTCTCTCCGCCTTACGAGCTGTCATCCGGAGGCCCAAGGTCCCTGGATGTTGTGAAGTCGCCCTTGGAAGAGACGTTCGCGATGCAGTCTTCCTCCACGGGAGGGGCCTAGGAGGCAGGAGGCCTAGGAGACCTGGAAAGCTCACTAGCGTGAAGGCCCTGCGTGGACTACGTTTTCACGGGAAATGCTGCACGCCTAAGCTTGTGCATGCAGTCCATGGGCCTTACTATGAGCCTGCCTGGCACAGTCGTGTTCCCTTTAGCACTGGCGCCTTGGCGATGCCTCATGCAAGGACAGGCAAGCACCGTGTTGCTCTCAGGAGAGCGCCCTTTTCCTAACCACGGGGGTACTCCAGCACTGAAGACTGACAGCAGCCCTCTGCTTTCCGGCAGCTTTGAGGCTGGGGCTGCCCTTTGTTGCTGAGAATTGCCACTGTTCGCAGAGCTTCCGAATCCGAAACTTCAAAACTGCCCTAGTGCGTTTAGTTTCAGGCGAGCGAAAAGAGACCGAAGGAGCACTCTGGCACTTCCCCGGTTTCATCTCCAAGCAGGGAGTTGTGCAGTGTGTGAGGAGTCTACGGGACTTCAGGCTCCAGGAAGGTTACGTGTCCTCGCGCCGTCTCTAAGCGTAGGAGAGTTCAGGGGAAGCTCTACCTCTTCGAGACAGCATGTCATGTCTAGTCTCTGCGTGGCCTAGAGAAAGGGCGGGTAAGTAAAAGGGTACCCGGAACGGACACCAGGAAAAGAGTGTTTTCCTTGCAGCTCACGCTCTGCACTGCGTGCCCCTGGCATGGCACCGAAGGCCTGCGAGAGCTGTGTTCCGGAGGTCTCTTGAATGCTTTGGCCAGCTAGCTAGCTGGAGCAAAAGGAGAAGGTTCCCTTTCACTCTGCTTTCAAAGCGGTGATCCGGAGGCACTCGAGAGCCTAATGCTGCGCAGTCGCCCAGAATGGGGGATCCTGTGCGCAGCGTTCGTCTATGGGACACGGGGAGGAGGCAGTGGCCCTAGGAAAAGCATACTGGAGCTCCTGCCCCCACCTGCCCCAGAGTCAGTGGACACCCCGTGCACTCCTCAATGCGTGGACGGACTATCTGAAGGATACTTGGAACCCTGTGGAGGGCTCTAGCTTTCCCTTTGGCGATGAGGGCTCTGGGATGCCTCCTGCAGGGCACAGGACACGGTCCCTTTCTCTAGGAACCCTCTCTCGTCGCTCCACACAGGACTTCCAGAAGTGAAGCCAACACAGGCAGCCACACTCTTCCGCAGGAAACTTGGACGCTGCACGTAGCCTGCTCTCCAGCGGGGGAAAGAGGGCTTTGCTCACTAGGTCACCGGTATCAGAGTGGCGCCCTGCAGAGTCCAGGTAGTTTCTGACAGAGGCAAAGAGTCTCAAGCGGCACCCTGCCCGTCCCTGTTAAGACGCCGTACCAGGGCAATTCTGCATGGGACGGGGAGACTAGCGTGACGTACTTAGTGCCTTGGGCTAGGCCTCGCCGTCCGTACGCCTTGCCAAAAGCTAGTGGGTGCTTCAGGGGAGAAGTGTGCCTTGGCCAGGCTGCTTCGAAAGGCAACTGTCTGCTTGGCGTAGGGAGACAGCAAGCAAGGGCTCCCATTCTAAAGCCCACCGAGAGGGTTGCTTCATTGCCGCCCAGGTTCAGCGCTGGCAACCACTGGCCGTACACCTAAAAGACCTGCCGGACCTGTGTTCGGGCGGCCGTTAGCAAGCTCGGACATCTAGCTCTCCCACGAAGGAAGCAGTGTGTCGCCTTTCTCTCCGCCTTACGAGCTGTCATCCGGAGGCCCAAGGTCCCTGGATGTTGTGAAGTCGCCCTTGGAAGAGACGTTCGCGATGCAGTCTTCCTCCACGGGAGGGGCCTAGGAGGCAGGAGGCCTAGGAGACCTGGAAAGCTCACTAGCGTGAAGGCCCTGCGTGGACTACGTTTTCACGGGAAATGCTGCACGCCTAAGCTTGTGCATGCAGTCCATGGGCCTTACTATGAGCCTGCCTGGCACAGTCGTGTTCCCTTTAGCACTGGCGCCTTGGCGATGCCTCATGCAAGGACAGGCAAGCACCGTGTTGCTCTCAGGAGAGCGCCCTTTTCCTAACCACGGGGGTACTCCAGCACTGAAGACTGACAGCAGCCCTCTGCTTTCCGGCAGCTTTGAGGCTGGGGCTGCCCTTTGTTGCTGAGAATTGCCACTGTTCGCAGAGCTTCCGAATCCGAAACTTCAAAACTGCCCTAGTGCGTTTAGTTTCAGGCGAGCGAAAAGAGACCGAAGGAGCACTCTGGCACTTCCCCGGTTTCATCTCCAAGCAGGGAGTTGTGCAGTGTGTGAGGAGTCTACGGGACTTCAGGCTCCAGGAAGGTTACGTGTCCTCGCGCCGTCTCTAAGCGTAGGAGAGTTCAGGGGAAGCTCTACCTCTTCGAGACAGCATGTCATGTCTAGTCTCTGCGTGGCCTAGAGAAAGGGCGGGTAAGTAAAAGGGTACCCGGAACGGACACCAGGAAAAGAGTGTTTTCCTTGCAGCTCACGCTCTGCACTGCGTGCCCCTGGCATGGCACCGAAGGCCTGCGAGAGCTGTGTTCCGGAGGTCTCTTGAATGCTTTGGCCAGCTAGCTAGCTGGAGCAAAAGGAGAAGGTTCCCTTTCACTCTGCTTTCAAAGCGGTGATCCGGAGGCACTCGAGAGCCTAATGCTGCGCAGTCGCCCAGAATGGGGGATCCTGTGCGCAGCGTTCGTCTATGGGACACGGGGAGGAGGCAGTGGCCCTAGGAAAAGCATACTGGAGCTCCTGCCCCCACCTGCCCCAGAGTCAGTGGACACCCCGTGCACTCCTCAATGCGTGGACGGACTATCTGAAGGATACTTGGAACCCTGTGGAGGGCTCTAGCTTTCCCTTTGGCGATGAGGGCTCTGGGATGCCTCCTGCAGGGCACAGGACACGGTCCCTTTCTCTAGGAACCCTCTCTCGTCGCTCCACACAGGCCTTCCAGAAGTGAAGCCAACACAGGCAGCCACACTCTTCCGCAGGAAACTTGGACGCTGCACGTAGCCTGCTCTCCAGCGGGGGAAAGAGGGCTTTGCTCACTAGGTCACCGGTATCAGAGTGGCGCCCTGCAGAGTCCAGGTAGTTTCTGACAGAGGCAAAGAGTCTCAAGCGGCACCCTGCCCGTCCCTGTTAAGACGCCGTACCAGGGCAATTCTGCATGGGACGGGGAGACTAGCGTGACGTACTTAGTGCCTTGGGCTAGGCCTCGCCGTCCGTACGCCTTGCCAAAAGCTAGTGGGTGCTTCAGGGGAGAAGTGTGCCTTGGCCAGGCTGCTTCGAAAGGCAACTGTCTGCTTGGCGTAGGGAGACAGCAAGCAAGGGCTCCCATTCTAAAGCCCACCGAGAGGGTTGCTTCATTGCCGCCCAGGTTCAGCGCTGGCAACCACTGGCCGTACACCTAAAAGACCTGCCGGACCTGTGTTCGGGCGGCCGTTAGCAAGCTCGGACATCTAGCTCTCCCACGAAGGAAGCAGTGTGTCGCCTTTCTCTCCGCCTTACGAGCTGTCATCCGGAGGCCCAAGGTCCCTGGATGTTGTGAAGTCGCCCTTGGAAGAGACGTTCGCGATGCAGTCTTCCTCCACGGGAGGGGCCTAGGAGGCAGGAGGCCTAGGAGACCTGGAAAGCTCACTAGCGTGAAGGCCCTGCGTGGACTACGTTTTCACGGGAAATGCTGCACGCCTAAGCTTGTGCATGCAGTCCATGGGCCTTACTATGAGCCTGCCTGGCACAGTCGTGTTCCCTTTAGCACTGGCGCCTTGGCGATGCCTCATGCAAGGACAGGCAAGCACCGTGTTGCTCTCAGGAGAGCGCCCTTTTCCTAACCACGGGGGTACTCCAGCACTGAAGACTGACAGCAGCCCTCTGCTTTCCGGCAGCTTTGAGGCTGGGGCTGCCCTTTGTTGCTGAGAATTGCCACTGTTCGCAGAGCTTCCGAATCCGAAACTTCAAAACTGCCCTAGTGCGTTTAGTTTCAGGCGAGCGAAAAGAGACCGAAGGAGCACTCTGGCACTTCCCCGGTTTCATCTCCAAGCAGGGAGTTGTGCAGTGTGTGAGGAGTCTACGGGACTTCAGGCTCCAGGAAGGTTACGTGTCCTCGCGCCGTCTCTAAGCGTAGGAGAGTTCAGGGGAAGCTCTACCTCTTCGAGACAGCATGTCATGTCTAGTCTCTGCGTGGCCTAGAGAAAGGGCGGGTAAGTAAAAGGGTACCCGGAACGGACACCAGGAAAAGAGTGTTTTCCTTGCAGCTCACGCTCTGCACTGCGTGCCCCTGGCATGGCACCGAAGGCCTGCGAGAGCTGTGTTCCGGAGGTCTCTTGAATGCTTTGGCCAGCTAGCTAGCTGGAGCAAAAGGAGAAGGTTCCCTTTCACTCTGCTTTCAAAGCGGTGATCCGGAGGCACTCGAGAGCCTAATGCTGCGCAGTCGCCCAGAATGGGGGATCCTGTGCGCAGCGTTCGTCTATGGGACACGGGGAGGAGGCAGTGGCCCTAGGAAAAGCATACTGGAGCTCCTGCCCCCACCTGCCCCAGAGTCAGTGGACACCCCGTGCACTCCTCAATGCGTGGACGGACTATCTGAAGGATACTTGGAACCCTGTGGAGGGCTCTAGCTTTCCCTTTGGCGATGAGGGCTCTGGGATGCCTCCTGCAGGGCACAGGACACGGTCCCTTTCTCTAGGAACCCTCTCTCGTCGCTCCACACAGGCCTTCCAGAAGTGAAGCCAACACAGGCAGCCACACTCTTCTGCAGGAAACTTGGACGCTGCACGTAGCCTGCTCTCCAGCGGGGGAAAGAGGGCTTTGCTCACTAGGTCACCGGTATCAGAGTGGCGCCCTGCAGAGTCCAGGTAGTTTCTGACAGAGGCAAAGAATCTCAAGCGGCACCCTGCCCGTCCCTGTTAAGACGCCGTACCAGGGCAATTCTGCATGGGACGGGGAGACTAGCGTGACGTACTTAGTGCCTTGGGCTAGGCCTCGCCGTCCGTACGCCTTGCCAAAAGCTAGTGGGTGCTTCAGGGGAGAAGTGTGCCTTGGCCAGGCTGCTTCGAAAGGCAACTGTCTGCTTGGCGTAGGGAGACAGCAAGCAAGGGCTCCCATTCTAAAGCCCACCGAGAGGGTTGCTTCATTGCCGCCCAGGTTCAGCGCTGGCAACCACTGGCCGTACACCTAAAAGACCTGCCGGACCTGTGTTCGGGCGGCCGTTAGCAAGCTCGGACATCTAGCTCTCCCACGAAGGAAGCAGTGTGTCGCCTTTCTCTCCGCCTTACGAGCTGTCATCCGGAGGCCCAAGGTCCCTGGATGTTGTGAAGTCGCCCTTGGAAGAGACGTTCGCGATGCAGTCTTCCTCCACGGGAGGGGCCTAGGAGGCAGGAGGCCTAGGAGACCTGGAAAGCTCACTAGCGTGAAGGCCCTGCGTGGACTACGTTTTCACGGGAAATGCTGCACGCCTAAGCTTGTGCATGCAGTCCATGGGCCTTACTATGAGCCTGCCTGGCACAGTCGTGTTCCCTTTAGCACTGGCGCCTTGGCGATGCCTCATGCAAGGACAGGCAAGCACCGTGTTGCTCTCAGGAGAGCGCCCTTTTCCTAACCACGGGGGTACTCCAGCACTGAAGACTGACAGCAGCCCTCTGATTTCCGGCAGCTTTGAGGCTGGGGCTGCCCTTTGTTGCTGAGAATTGCCACTGTTCGCAGAGCTTCCGAATCCGAAACTTCAAAACTGCCCTAGTGCGTTTAGTTTCAGGCGAGCGAAAAGAGACCGAAGGAGCACTCTGGCACTTCCCCGGTTTCATCTCCAAGCAGGGAGTTGTGCAGTGTGTGAGGAGTCTACGGGACTTCAGGCTCCAGGAAGGTTACGTGTCCTCGCGCCGTCTCTAAGCGTAGGAGAGTTCAGGGGAAGCTCTACCTCTTCGAGACAGCATGTCATGTCTAGTCTCTGCGTGGCCTAGAGAAAGGGCGGGTAAGTAAAAGGGTACCCGGAACGGACACCAGGAAAAGAGTGTTTTCCTTGCAGCTCACGCTCTGCACTGCGTGCCCCTGGCATGGCACCGAAGGCCTGCGAGAGCTGTGTTCCGGAGGTCTCTTGAATGCTTTGGCCAGCTAGCTAGCTGGAGCAAAAGGAGAAGGTTCCCTTTCACTCTGCTTTCAAAGCGGTGATCCGGAGGCACTCGAGAGCCTAATGCTGCGCAGTCGCCCAGAATGGGGGATCCTGTGCGCAGCGTTCGTCTATGGGACACGGGGAGGAGGCAGTGGCCCTAGGAAAAGCATACTGGAGCTCCTGCCCCCACCTGCCCCAGAGTCAGTGGACACCCCGTGCACTCCTCAATGCGTAGACGGAATATCTGAAGGATACTTGGAACCCTGTGGAGGGCTCTAGCTTTCCCTTTGGCGATGAGGGCTCTGGGATGCCTCCTGCAGGGCACAGGACACGGTCCCTTTCTCTAGGAACCCTCTCTCGTCGCTCCACACAGGCCTTCCAGAAGTGAAGCCAACACAGGCAGCCACACTCTTCCGCAGGAAACTTGGACGCTGCACGTAGCCTGCTCTCCAGCGGGGGAAAGAGGGCTTTGCTCACTAGGTCACCGGTATCAGAGTGGCGCCCTGCAGAGTCCAGGTAGTTTCTGACAGAGGCAAAGAGTCTCAAGCGGCACCCTGCCCGTCCCTGTTAAGACGCCGTACCAGGGCAATTCTGCATGGGACGGGGAGACTAGCGTGACGTACTTAGTGCCTTGGGCTAGGTCTCGCCGTCCGTACGCCTTGCCAAAAGCTAGTGGGTGCTTCAGGGGAGAAGTGTGCCTTGGCCAGGCTGCTTCGAAAGGCAACTGTCTGCTTGGCGTAGGGAGACAGCAAGCAAGGGCTCCCATTCTAAAGCCCACGGAGAGGGTTGCTTCATTGCCGCCCAGGTTCAGCGCTGGCAACCACTGGCCGTACACCTAAAAGACCTGCCGGACCTGTGTTCGGGCGGCCGTTAGCAAGCTCGGACATCTAGCTCTCCCACGAAGGAAGCAGTGTGTCGCCTTTCTCTCCGCCTTACGAGCTGTCATCCGGAGGCCCAAGGTCCCTGGATGTTGTGAAGTCGCCCTTGGAAGAGACGTTCGCGATGCAGTCTTCCTCCACGGGAGGGGCCTAGGAGGCAGGAGGCCTAGGAGACCTGGAAAGCTCACTAGCGTGAAGGCCCTGCGTGGACTACGTTTTCACGGGAAATGCTGCACGCCTAAGCTTGTGCATGCAGTCCATGGGCCTTACTATGAGCCTGCCTGGCACAGTCGTGTTCCCTTTAGCACTGGCGCCTTGGCGATGCCTCATGCAAGGACAGGCAAGCACCGTGTTGCTCTCAGGAGAGCGCCCTTTTCCTAACCACGGGGGTACTCCAGCACTGAAGACTGACAGCAGCCCTCTGATTTCCGGCAGCTTTGAGCCTGGGGCTGCCCTTTGTTGCTGAGAATTGCCACTGTTCGCAGAGCTTCCGAATCCGAAACTTCAAAACTGCCCTAGTGCGTTTAGTTTCAGGCGAGCGAAAAGAGACCGAAGGAGCACTCTGGCACTTCCCCGGTTTCATCTCCAAGCAGGGAGTTGTGCAGTGTGTGAGGAGTCTACGGGACTTCAGGCTCCAGGAAGGTTACGTGTCCTCGCGCCGTCTCTAAGCGTAGGAGAGTTCAGGGGAAGCTCTACCTCTTCGAGACAGCATGTCATGTCTAGTCTCTGCGTGGCCTAGAGAAAGGGCGGGTAAGTAAAAGGGTACCCGGAACGGACACCAGGAAAAGAGTGTTTTCCTTGCAGCTCACGCTCTGCACTGCGTGCCCCTGGCATGGCACCGAAGGCCTGCGAGAGCTGTGTTCCGGAGGTCTCTTGAATGCTTTGGCCAGCTAGCTAGCTGGAGCAAAAGGAGAAGGTTCCCTTTCACTCTGCTTTCAAAGCGGTGATCCGGAGGCACTCGAGAGCCTAATGCTGCGCAGTCGCCCAGAATGGGGGATCCTGTGCGCAGCGTTCGTCTATGGGACACGGGGAGGAGGCAGTGGCCCTAGGAAAAGCATACTGGAGCTCCTGCCCCCACCTGCCCCAGAGTCAGTGGACACCCCGTGCACTCCTCAATGCGTGGACGGACTATCTGAAGGATACTTGGAACCCTGTGGAGGGCTCTAGCTTTCCCTTTGGCGATGAGAGCTCTGGGATGCCTCCTGCAGGGCACAGGACACGGTCCCTTTCTCTAGGAACCCTCTCTCGTCGCTCCACACAGGCCTTCCAGAAGTGAAGCCAACACAGGCAGCCACACTCTTCCGCAGGAAACTTGGACGCTGCACGTAGCCTGCTCTCCAGCGGGGGAAAGAGGGCTTTGCTCACTAGGTCACCGGTATCAGAGTGGCGCCCTGCAGAGTCCAGGCAGTTTCTGACAGAGGCAAAGAGTCTCAAGCGGCACCCTGCCCGTCCCTGTTAAGACGCCGTACCAGGGCAATTCTGCATGGGACGGGGAGACTAGCGTGACGTACTTAGTGCCTTGGGCTAGGCCTCGCCGTCCGTACGCCTTGCCAAAAGCTAGTGGGTGCTTCAGGGGAGAAGTGTGCCTTGGCCAGGCTGCTTCGAAAGGCAACTCTCTGCTTGGCGTAGGGAGACAGCAAGCAAGGGCTCCCATTCTAAAGCCCACGGAGAGGGTTGCTTCATTGCCGCCCAGGTTCAGCGCTGGCAACCACTGGCCGTACACCTAAAAGACCTGCCGGACCTGTGTTCGGGCGGCCGTTAGCAAGCTCGGACATCTAGCTCTCCCACGAAGGAAGCAGTGTGTCGCCTTTCTCTCCGCCTTACGAGCTGTCATCCGGAGGCCCAAGGTCCCTGGATGTTGTGAAGTCGCCCTTGGAAGAGACGTTCGCGATGCAGTCTTCCTCCACGGGAGGGGCCTAGGAGGCAGGAGGCCTAGGAGACCTGGAAAGCTCACTAGCGTGAAGGCCCTGCGTGGACTACGTTTTCACGGGAAATGCTGCACGCCTAAGCTTGTGCATGCAGTCCATGGGCCTTACTATGAGCCTGCCTGGCACAGTCGTGTTCCCTTTAGCACTGGCGCCTTGGCGATGCCTCATGCAAGGACAGGCAAGCACCGTGTTGCTCTCAGGAGAGCGCCCTTTTCCTAACCACGGGGGTACTCCAGCACTGAAGACTGACAGCAGCCCTCTGCTTTCCGGCAGCTTTGAGGCTGGGGCTGCCCTTTGTTGCTGAGAATTGCCACTGTTCGCAGAGCTTCCGAATCCGAAACTTCAAAACTGCCCTAGTGCGTTTAGTTTCAGGCGAGCGAAAAGAGACCGAAGGAGCACTCTGGCACTTCCCCGGTTTCATCTCCAAGCAGGGAGTTGTGCAGTGTGTGAGGAGTCTACGGGACTTCAGGCTCCAGGAAGGTTACGTGTCCTCGCGCCGTCTCTAAGCGTAGGAGAGTTCAGGGGAAGCTCTACCTCTTCGAGACAGCATGTCATGTCTAGTCTCTGCGTGGCCTAGAGAAAGGGCGGGTAAGTAAAAGGGTACCCGGAACGGACACCAGGAAAAGAGTGTTTTCCTTGCATCTCACGCTCTGCACTGCGTGCTGCTGGCATGGCACCGAAGGCCTGCGAGAGCTGTGTTCCAGAGGTCTCTTGAATGCTTTGGCCAGCTAGCTAGCTGGAGCAAAAGGAGAAGGTTCCCTTTCACTCTGCTTTCAAAGCGGTGATCCGGAGGCACTCGAGAGCCTAATGCTGTGCAGTCGCCCAGAATGGGGGATCCTGTGCGCAGCGTTCCTCTATGGGACACGGGGAGGAGGCAGTGGCCCTAGGAAAAGCATACTGGAGCTCCTGCCCCCACCTGCCCCAGAGTCAGTGGACACCCCGTGCACTCCTCAATGCGTGGACGGACTCTCTGAAGGATACTTGGAACCCTGTGGAGGGCTCTAGCTTTCCCTTTGGCGATGAGGGCTCTGGGATGCCTCCTGCAGGGCACAGGACACAGTCCCTTTCTCTAGGAACCCTCTCTCGTCGCTCCACACAGGCCTTCCAGAAGTGAAGCCAACACAGGCAGCCACACTCTTCCGCAGGAAACTTGGACGCTGCACGTAGCCTGCTCTCCAGCGGGGGAAAGAGGGCTTTGCTCACTAGGTCACCGGTATCAGAGTGGCGCCCTGCAGAGTCCAGGTAGTTTCTGACAGAGGCAAAGAGTCTCAAGCGGCACCCTGCCCGTCCCTGTTAAGACGCCGTACCAGGGCAATTCTGCATGGGACGGGGAGACTAGCGTGACGTACTTAGTGCCTTGGGCTAGGCCTCGCCGTCCGTACGCCTTGCCAAAAGCTAGTGGGTGCTTCAGGGGAGAAGTGTGCCTTGGCCAGGCTGCTTCGAAAGGCAACTGTCTGCTTGGCGTAGGGAGACAGCAAGCAAGGGCTCCCATTCTAAAGCCCACGGAGAGGGTTGCTTCATTGCCGCCCAGGTTCAGCGCTGGCAACCACTGGCCGTACACCTAAAAGACCTGCCGGACCTGTGTTCGGGCGGCCGTTAGCAAGCTCGGACATCTAGCTCTCCCACGAAGGAAGCAGTGTGTCGCCTTTCTCTCCGCCTTACGAGCTGTCATCCGGAGGCCCAAGGTCCCTGGATGTTGTGAAGTCGCCCTTGGAAGAGACGTTCGCGATGCAGTCTTCCTCCACGGGAGGGGCCTAGGAGGCAGGAGGCCTAGGAGACCTGGAAAGCTCACTAGCGTGAAGGCCCTGCGTGGACTACGTTTTCACGGGAAATGCTGCACGCCTAAGCTTGTGCATGCAGTCCATGGGCCTTACTATGAGCCTGCCTGGCACAGTCGTGTTCCCTTTAGCACTGGCGCCTTGGCGATGCCTCCTGCAAGGACAGGCAAGCACCGTGTTGCTCTCAGGAGAGCGCCCTTTTCCTAACCACGGGGGTACTCCAGCACTGAAGACTGACAGCAGCCCTCTGCTTTCCGGCAGCTTTGAGGCTGGGGCTGCCCTTTGTTGCTGAGAATTGCCACTGTTCGCAGAGCTTCCGAATCCGAAACTTCAAAACTGCCCTAGTGCGTTTAGTTTCAGGCGAGCGAAAAGAGACCGAAGGAGCACTCTGGCACTTCCCCGGTTTCATCTCCAAGCAGGGAGTTGTGCAGTGTGTGAGGAGTCTACGGGACTTCAGGCTCCAGGAAGGTTACGTGTCCTCGCGCCGTCTCTAAGCGTAGGAGAGTTCAGGGGAAGCTCTACCTCTTCGAGACAGCATGTCATGTCTAGTCTCTGCGTGGCCTAGAGAAAGGGCGGGTAAGTAAAAGGGTACCCGGAACGGACACCAGGAAAAGAGTGTTTTCCTTGCAGCTCACGCTCTGCACTGCGTGCCCCTGGCATGGCACCGAAGGCCTGCGAGAGCTGTGTTCCGGAGGTCTCTTGAATGCTTTGGCCAGCTAGCTAGCTGGAGCAAAAGGAGAAGGTTCCCTTTCACTCTGCTTTCAAAGCGGTGATCCGGAGGCACTCGAGAGCCTAATGCTGCGCAGTCGCCCAGAATGGGGGATCCTGTGCGCAGCGTTCGTCTATGGGACACGGGGAGGAGGCAGTGGCCCTAGGAAAAGCATACTGGAGCTCCTGCCCCCACCTGCCCCAGAGTCAGTGGACACCCCGTGCACTCCTCAATGCGTGGACGGACTATCTGAAGGATACTTGGAACCCTGTGGAGGGCTCTAGCTTTCCCTTTGGCGATGAGGGCTCTGGGATGCCTCCTGCAGGGCACAGGACACGGTCCCTTTCTCTAGGAACCCTCTCTCGTCGCTCCACACAGGCCTTCCAGAAGTGAAGCCAACACAGGCAGCCACACTCTTCCGCAGGAAACTTGGACGCTGCACGTAGCCTGCTCTCCAGCGGGGGAAAGAGGGCTTTGCTCACTAGGTCACCGGTATCAGAGTGGCGCCCTGCAGAGTCCAGGCAGTTTCTGACAGAGGCAAAGAGTCTCAAGCGGCACCCTGCCCGTCCCTGTTAAGACGCCGTACCAGGGCAATTCTGCATGGGACGGGGAGACTAGCGTGACGTACTTAGTGCCTTGGGCTAGGCCTCGCCGTCCGTACGCCTTGCCAAAAGCTAGTGGGTGCTTCAGGGGAGAAGTGTGCCTTGGCCAGGCTGCTTCGAAAGGCAACTGTCTGCTTGGCGTAGGGAGACAGCAAGCAAGGGCTCCCATTCTAAAGCCCACGGAGAGGGTTGCTTCATTGCCGCCCAGGTTCAGCGCTGGCAACCACTGGCCGTACACCTAAAAGACCTGCCGGACCTGTGTTCGGGCGGCCGTTAGCAAGCTCGGACATCTAGCTCTCCCACGAAGGAAGCAGTGTGTCGCCTTTCTCTCCGCCTTACGAGCTGTCATCCGGAGGCCCAAGGTCCCTGGATGTTGTGAAGTCGCCCTTGGAAGAGACGTTCGCGATGCAGTCTTCCTCCACGGGAGGGGCCTAGGAGGCAGGAGGCCTAGGAGACCTGGAAAGCTCACTAGCGTGAAGGCCCTGCGTGGACTACGTTTTCACGGGAAATGCTGCACGCCTAAGCTTGTGCATGCAGTCCATGGGCCTTACTATGAGCCTGCCTGGCACAGTCGTGTTCCCTTTAGCACTGGCGCCTTGGCGATGCCTCATGCAAGGACAGGCAAGCACCGTGTTGCTCTCAGGAGAGCGCCCTTTTCCTAACCACGGGGGTACTCCAGCACTGAAGACTGACAGCAGCCCTCTGCTTTCCGGCAGCTTTGAGGCTGGGGCTGCCCTTTGTTGCTGAGAATTGCCACTGTTCGCAGAGCTTCCGAATCCGAAACTTCAAAACTGCCCTAGTGCGTTTAGTTTCAGGCGAGCGAAAAGAGACCGAAGGAGCACTCTGGCACTTCCCCGGTTTCATCTCCAAGCAGGGAGTTGTGCAGTGTGTGAGGAGTCTACGGGACTTCAGGCTCCAGGAAGGTTACGTGTCCTCGCGCCGTCTCTAAGCGTAGGAGAGTTCAGGGGAAGCTCTACCTCTTCGAGACAGCATGTCATGTCTAGTCTCTGCGTGGCCTAGAGAAAGGGCGGGTAAGTAAAAGGGTACCCGGAACGGACACCAGGAAAAGAGTGTTTTCCTTGCAGCTCACGCTCTGCACTGCGTGCCCCTGGCATGGCACCGAAGGCCTGCGAGAGCTGTGTTCCGGAGGTCTCTTGAATGCTTTGGCCAGCTAGCTAGCTGGAGCAAAAGGAGAAGGTTCCCTTTCACTCTGCTTTCAAAGCGGTGATCCGGAGGCACTCGAGAGCCTAATGCTGCGCAGTCGCCCAGAATGGGGGATCCTGTGCGCAGCGTTCGTCTATGGGACACGGGGAGGAGGCAGTGGCCCTAGGAAAAGCATACTGGAGCTCCTGCCCCCACCTGCCCCAGAGTCAGTGGACACCCCGTGCACTCCTCAATGCGTGGACGGACTATCTGAAGGATACTTGGAACCCTGTGGAGGGCTCTAGCTTTCCCTTTGGCGATGAGGGCTCTGGGATGCCTCCTGCAGGGCACAGGACACGGTCCCTTTCTCTAGGAACCCTCTCTCGTCGCTCCACACAGGCCTTCCAGAAGTGAAGCCAACACAGGCAGCCACACTCTTCCGCAGGAAACTTGGACGCTGCACGTAGCCTGCTCTCCAGCGGGGGAAAGAGGGCTTTGCTCACTAGGTCACCGGTATCAGAGTGGCGCCCTGCAGAGTCCAGGCAGTTTCTGACAGAGGCAAAGAGTCTCAAGCGGCACCCTGCCCGTCCCTGTTAAGACGCCGTACCAGGGCAATTCTGCATGGGACGGGGAGACTAGCGTGACGTACTTAGTGCCTTGGGCTAGGCCTCGCCGTCCGTACGCCTTGCCAAAAGCTAGTGGGTGCTTCAGGGGAGAAGTGTGCCTTGGCCAGGCTGCTTCGAAAGGCAACTGTCTGCTTGGCGTAGGGAGACAGCAAGCAAGGGCTCCCATTCGAAAGCCCACCGAGAGGGTTGCTTCATTGCCGCCCAGGTTCAGCGCTGGCAACCACTGGCCGTACACCTAAAAGACCTGCCGGACCTGTGTTCGGGCGGCCGTTAGCAAGCTCGGACATCTAGCTCTCCCACGAAGGAAGCAGTGTGTCGCCTTTCTCTCCGCCTTACGAGCTGTCATCCGGAGGCCCAAGGTCCCTGGATGTTGTGAAGTCGCCCTTGGAAGAGACGTTCGCGATGCAGTCTTCCTCCACGGGAGGGGCCTAGGAGGCAGGAGGCCTAGGAGACCTGGAAAGCTCACTAGCGTGAAGGCCCTGCGTGGACTACGTTTTCACGGGAAATGCTGCACGCCTAAGCTTGTGCATGCAGTCCATGGGCCTTACTATGAGCCTGCCTGGCACAGTCGTGTTCCCTTTAGCACTGGCGCCTTGGCGATGCCTCATGCAAGGACAGGCAAGCACCGTGTTGCTGTCAGGAGAGCGCCCTTTTCCTAACCACGGGGGTACTCCAGCACTGAAGACTGACAGCAGCCCTCTGCTTTCCGGCAGCTTTGAGGCTGGGGCTGCCCTTTGTTGCTGAGAATTGCCACTGTTCGCAGAGCTTCCGAATCCGAAACTTCAAAACTGCCCTAGTGCGTTTAGTTTCAGGCGAGCGAAAAGAGACCGAAGGAGCACTCTGGCACTTCCCCGGTTTCATCTCCAAGCAGGGAGTTGTGCAGTGTGTGAGGAGTCTACGGGACTTCAGGCTCCAGGAAGGTTACGTGTCCTCGCGCCGTCTCTAAGCGTAGGAGAGTTCAGGGGAAGCTCTACCTCTTCGAGACAGCATGTCATGTCTAGTCTCTGCGTGGCCTAGAGAAAGGGCGGGTAAGTAAAAGGGTACCCGGAACGGACACCAGGAAAAGAGTGTTTTCCTTGCAGCTCACGCTCTGCACTGCGTGCTGCTGGCATGGCACCGAAGGCCTGCGAGAGCTGTGTTCCGGAGGTCTCTTGAATGCTTTGGCCAGCTAGCTAGCTGGAGCAAAAGGAGAAGGTTCCCTTTCACTCTGCTTTCAAAGCGGTGATCCGGAGGCACTCGAGAGCCTAATGCTGTGCAGTCGCCCAGAATGGGGGATCCTGTGCGCAGCGTTCCTCTATGGGACACGGGGAGGAGGCAGTGGCCCTAGGAAAAGCATAATGGAGCTCCTGCCCCCACCTGCCCCAGAGTCAGTGGACACCCCGTGCACTCCTCAATGCGTGGACGGACTCTCTGAAGGATACTTGGAACCCTGTGGAGGGCTCTAGCTTTCCCTTTGGCGATGAGGGCTCTGGGATGCCTCCTGCAGGGCACAGGACACGGTCCCTTTCTCTAGGAACCCTCTCTCGTCGCTCCACACAGGCCTTCCAGAAGTGAAGCCAACACAGGCAGCCACACTCTTCCGCAGGAAACTTGGACGCTGCACGTAGCCTGCTCTCCAGCGGGGGAAAGAGGGCTTTGCTCACTAGGTCACCGGTATCAGAGTGGCGCCCTGCAGAGTCCAGGTAGTTTCTGACAGAGGCAAAGAGTCTCAAGCGGCACCCTGCCCGTCCCTGTTAAGACGCCGTACCAGGGCAATTCTGCATGGGACGGGGAGACTAGCGTGACGTACTTAGTGCCTTGGGCTAGGCCTCGCCGTCCGTACGCCTTGCCAAAAGCTAGTGGGTGCTTCAGGGGAGAAGTGTGCCTTGGCCAGGCTGCTTCGAAAGGCAACTGTCTGCTTGGCGTAGGGAGACAGCAAGCAAGGGCTCCCATTCTAAAGCCCACGGAGAGGGTTGCTTCATTGCCGCCCAGGTTCAGCGCTGGCAACCACTGGCCGTACACCTAAAAGACCTGCCGGACCTGTGTTCGGGCGGCCGTTAGCAAGCTCGGACATCTAGCTCTCCCACGAAGGAAGCAGTGTGTCGCCTTTCTCTCCGCCTTACGAGCTGTCATCCGGAGGCCCAAGGTCCCTGGATGTTGTGAAGTCGCCCTTGGAAGAGACGTTCGCGATGCCGTCTTCCTCCACGGGAGGGGCCTAGGAGGCAGGAGGCCTAGGAGACCTGGAAAGCTCACTAGCGTGAAGGCCCTGCGTGGACTACGTTTTCACGGGAAATGCTGCACGCCTAAGCTTGTGCATGCAGTCCATGTGCCTTACTATGAGCCTGCCTGGCACAGTCGTGTTCCCTTTAGCACTGGCGCCTTGGCGATGCCTCATGCAAGGACAGGCAAGCACCGTGTTGCTCTCAGGAGAGCGCCCTTTTCCTAACCACGGGGGTACTCCAGCACTGAAGACTGACAGCAGCCCTCTGCTTTCCGGCAGCTTTGAGGCTGGGGCTGCCCTTTGTTGCTGAGAATTGCCACTGTTCGCAGAGCTTCCGAATCCGAAACTTCAAAACTGCCCTAGTGCGTTTAGTTTCAGGCGAGCGAAAAGAGACCGAAGGAGCACTCTGGCACTTCCCCGGTTTCATCTCCAAGCAGGGAGTTGTGCAGTGTGTGAGGAGTCTACGGGACTTCAGGCTCCAGGAAGGTTACGTGTCCTCGCGCCGTCTCTAAGCGTAGGAGAGTTCAGGGGAAGCTCTACCTCTTCGAGACAGCATGTCATGTCTAGTCTCTGCGTGGCCTAGAGAAAGGGCGGGTAAGTAAAAGGGTACCCGGAACGGACACCAGGAAAAGAGTGTTTTCCTTGCAGCTCACGCTCTGCACTGCGTGCCCCTGGCATGGCACCGAAGGCCTGCGAGAGCTGTGTTCCGGAGGTCTCTTGAATGCTTTGGCCAGCTAGCTAGCTGGAGCAAAAGGAGAAGGTTCCCTTTCACTCTGCTTTCAAAGCGGTGATCCGGAGGCACTCGAGAGCCTAATGCTGCGCAGTCGCCCAGAATGGGGGATCCTGTGCGCAGCGTTCGTCTATGGGACACGGGGAGGAGGCAGTGGCCCTAGGAAAAGCATACTGGAGCTCCTGCCCCCACCTGCCCCAGAGTCAGTGGACACCCCGTGCACTCCTCAATGCGTGGACGGACTATCTGAAGGATACTTGGAACCCTGTGGAGGGCTCTAGCTTTCCCTTTGGCGATGAGGGCTCTGGGATGCCTCCTGCAGGGCACAGGACACGGTCCCTTTCTCTAGGAACCCTCTCTCGTCGCTCCACACAGGCCTTCCAGAAGTGAAGCCAACACAGGCAGCCACACTCTTCCGCAGGAAACTTGGACGCTGCACGTAGCCTGCTCTCCAGCGGGGGAAAGAGGGCTTTGCTCACTAGGTCACCGGTATCAGAGTGGCGCCCTGCAGAGTCCAGGCAGTTTCTGACAGAGGCAAAGAGTCTCAAGCGGCACCCTGCCCGTCCCTGTTAAGACGCCGTACCAGGGCAATTCTGCATGGGACGGGGAGACTAGCGTGACGTACTTAGTGCCTTGGGCTAGGCCTCGCCGTCCGTACGCCTTGCCAAAAGCTAGTGGGTGCTTCAGGGGAGAAGTGTGCCTTGGCCAGGCTGCTTCGAAAGGCAACTGTCTGCTTGGCGTAGGGAGACAGCAAGCAAGGGCTCCCATTCTAAAGCCCACGGAGAGGGTTGCTTCATTGCCGCCCAGGTTCAGCGCTGGCAACCACTGGCCGTACACCTAAAAGACCTGCCGGACCTGTGTTCGGGCGGCCGTTAGCAAGCTCGGACATCTAGCTCTCCCACGAAGGAAGCAGTGTGTCGCCTTTCTCTCCGCCTTACGAGCTGTCATCCGGAGGCCCAAGGTCCCTGGATGTTGTGAAGTCGCCCTTGGAAGAGACGTTCGCGATGCAGTCTTCCTCCACGGGAGGGGCCTAGGAGGCAGGAGGCCTAGGAGACCTGGAAAGCTCACTAGCGTGAAGGCCCTGCGTGGACTACGTTTTCACGGGAAATGCTGCACGCCTAAGCTTGTGCATGCAGTCCATGGGCCTTACTATGAGCCTGCCTGGCACAGTCGTGTTCCCTTTAGCACTGGCGCCTTGGCGATGCCTCCTGCAAGGACAGGCAAGCACCGTGTTGCTCTCAGGAGAGCGCCCTTTTCCTAACCACGGGGGTACTCCAGCACTGAAGACTGACAGCAGCCCTCTGCTTTCCGGCAGCTTTGAGGCTGGGGCTGCCCTTTGTTGCTGAGAATTGCCACTGTTCGCAGAGCTTCCGAATCCGAAACTTCAAAACTGCCCTAGTGCGTTTAGTTTCAGGCGAGCGAAAAGAGACCGAAGGAGCACTCTGGCACTTCCCCGGTTTCATCTCCAAGCAGGGAGTTGTGCAGTGTGTGAGGAGTCTACGGGACTTCAGGCTCCAGGAAGGTTACGTGTCCTCGCGCCGTCTCTAAGCGTAGGAGAGTTCAGGGGAAGCTCTACCTCTTCGAGACAGCATGTCATGTCTAGTCTCTGCGTGGCCTAGAGAAAGGGCGGGTAAGTAAAAGGGTACCCGGAACGGACACCAGGAAAAGAGTGTTTTCCTTGCAGCTCACGCTCTGCACTGCGTGCCCCTGGCATGGCACCGAAGGCCTGCGAGAGCTGTGTTCCGGAGGTCTCTTGAATGCTTTGGCCAGCTAGCTAGCTGGAGCAAAAGGAGAAGGTTCCCTTTCACTCTGCTTTCAAAGCGGTGATCCGGAGGCACTCGAGAGCCTAATGCTGCGCAGTCGCCCAGAATGGGGGATCCTGTGCGCAGCGTTCGTCTATGGGACACGGGGAGGAGGCAGTGGCCCTAGGAAAAGCATACTGGAGCTCCTGCCCCCACCTGCCCCAGAGTCAGTGGACACCCCGTGCACTCCTCAATGCGTGGACGGACTATCTGAAGGATACTTGGAACCCTGTGGAGGGCTCTAGCTTTCCCTTTGGCGATGAGGGCTCTGGGATGCCTCCTGCAGGGCACAGGACACGGTCCCTTTCTCTAGGAACCCTCTCTCGTCGCTCCACACAGGCCTTCCAGAAGTGAAGCCAACACAGGCAGCCACACTCTTCCGCAGGAAACTTGGACGCTGCACGTAGCCTGCTCTCCAGCGGGGGAAAGAGGGCTTTGCTCACTAGGTCACCGGTATCAGAGTGGCGCCCTGCAGAGTCCAGGTAGTTTCTGACAGAGGCAAAGAGTCTCAAGCGGCACCCTGCCCGTCCCTGTTAAGACGCCGTACCAGGGCAATTCTGCATGGGACGGGGAGACTAGCGTGACGTACTTAGTGCCTTGGGCTAGGCCTCGCCGTCCGTACGCCTTGCCAAAAGCTAGTGGGTGCTTCAGGGGAGAAGTGTGCCTTGGCCAGGCTGCTTCGAAAGGCAACTGTCTGCTTGGCGTAGGGAGACAGCAAGCAAGGGCTCCCATTCTAAAGCCCACCGAGAGGGTTGCTTCATTGCCGCCCAGGTTCAGCGCTGGCAACCACTGGCCGTACACCTAAAAGACCTGCCGGACCTGTGTTCGGGCGGCCGTTAGCAAGCTCGGACATCTAGCTCTCCCACGAAGGAAGCAGTGTGTCGCCTTTCTCTCCGCCTTACGAGCTGTCATCCGGAGGCCCAAGGTCCCTGGATGTTGTGAAGTCGCCCTTGGAAGAGACGTTCGCGATGCAGTCTTCCTCCACGGGAGGGGCCTAGGAGGCAGGAGGCCTAGGAGACCTGGAAAGCTCACTAGCGTGAAGGCCCTGCGTGGACTACGTTTTCACGGGAAATGCTGCACGCCTAAGCTTGTGCATGCAGTCCATGGGCCTTACTATGAGCCTGCCTGGCACAGTCGTGTTCCCTTTAGCACTGGCGCCTTGGCGATGCCTCCTGCAAGGACAGGCAAGCACCGTGTTGCTCTCAGGAGAGCGCCCTTTTCCTAACCACGGGGGTACTCCAGCACTGAAGACTGACAGCAGCCCTCTGCTTTCCGGCAGCTTTGAGGCTGGGGCTGCCCTTTGTTGCTGAGAATTGCCACTGTTCGCAGAGCTTCCGAATCCGAAACTTCAAAACTGCCCTAGTGCGTTTAGTTTCAGGCGAGCGAAAAGAGACCGAAGGAGCACTCTGGCACTTCCCCGGTTTCATCTCCAAGCAGGGAGTTGTGCAGTGTGTGAGGAGTCTACGGGACTTCAGGCTCCAGGAAGGTTACGTGTCCTCGCGCCGTCTCTAAGCGTAGGAGAGTTCAGGGGAAGCTCTACCTCTTCGAGACAGCATGTCATGTCTAGTCTCTGCGTGGCCTAGAGAAAGGGCGGGTAAGTAAAAGGGTACCCGGAACGGACACCAGGAAAAGAGTGTTTTCCTTGCAGCTCACGCTCTGCACTGCGTGCCCCTGGCATGGCACCGAAGGCCTGCGAGAGCTGTGTTCCGGAGGTCTCTTGAATGCTTTGGCCAGCTAGCTAGCTGGAGCAAAAGGAGAAGGTTCCCTTTCACTCTGCTTTCAAAGCGGTGATCCGGAGGCACTCGAGAGCCTAATGCTGCGCAGTCGCCCAGAATGGGGGATCCTGTGCGCAGCGTTCGTCTATGGGACACGGGGAGGAGGCAGTGGCCCTAGGAAAAGCATACTGGAGCTCCTGCCCCCACCTGCCCCAGAGTCAGTGGACACCCCGTGCACTCCTCAATGCGTGGACGGACTATCTGAAGGATACTTGGAACCCTGTGGAGGGCTCTAGCTTTCCCTTTGGCGATGAGGGCTCTGGGATGCCTCCTGCAGGGCACAGGACACGGTCCCTTTCTCTAGGAACCCTCTCTCGTCGCTCCACACAGGCCTTCCAGAAGTGAAGCCAACACAGGCAGCCACACTCTTCCGCAGGAAACTTGGACGCTGCACGTAGCCTGCTCTCCAGCGGGGGAAAGAGGGCTTTGCTCACTAGGTCACCGGTATCAGAGTGGCGCCCTGCAGAGTCCAGGCAGTTTCTGACAGAGGCAAAGAGTCTCAAGCGGCACCCTGCCCGTCCCTGTTAAGACGCCGTACCAGGCTAATTCTGCATGGGACGGGGAGACTAGCGTGACGTACTTAGTGCCTTGGGCTAGGCCTCGCCGTCCGTACGCCTTGCCAAAAGCTAGTGGGTGCTTCAGGGGAGAAGTGTGCCTTGGCCAGGCTGCTTCGAAAGGCAACTGTCTGCTTGGCGTAGGGAGACAGCAAGCAAGGGCTCCCATTCTAAAGCCCACGGAGAGGGTTGCTTCATTGCCGCCCAGGTTCAGCGCTGGCAACCACTGGCCGTACACCTAAAAGACCTGCCGGACCTGTGTTCGGGCGGCCGTTAGCAAGCTCGGACATCTAGCTCTCCCACGAAGGAAGCAGTGTGTCGCCTTTCTCTCCGCCTTACGAGCTGTCATCCGGAGGCCCAAGGTCCCTGGATGTTGTGAAGTCGCCCTTGGAAGAGACGTTCGCGATGCAGTCTTCCTCCACGGGAGGGGCCTAGGAGGCAGGAGGCCTAGGAGACCTGGAAAGCTCACTAGCGTGAAGGCCCTGCGTGGACTACGTTTTCACGGGAAATGCTGCACGCCTAAGCTTGTGCATGCAGTCCATGGGCCTTACTATGAGCCTGCCTGGCACAGTCGTGTTCCCTTTAGCACTGGCGCCTTGGCGATGCCTCATGCAAGGACAGGCAAGCACCGTGTTGCTCTCAGGAGAGCGCCCTTTTCCTAACCACGGGGGTACTCCAGCACTGAAGACTGACAGCAGCCCTCTGCTTTCCGGCAGCTTTGAGGCTGGGGCTGCCCTTTGTTGCTGAGAATTGCCACTGTTCGCAGAGCTTCCGAATCCGAAACTTCAAAACTGCCCTAGTGCGTTTAGTTTCAGGCGAGCGAAAAGAGACCGAAGGAGCACTCTGGCACTTCCCCGGTTTCATCTCCAAGCAGGGAGTTGTGCAGTGTGTGAGGAGTCTACGGGACTTCAGGCTCCAGGAAGGTTACGTGTCCTCGCGCCGTCTCTAAGCGTAGGAGAGTTCAGGGGAAGCTCTACCTCTTCGAGACAGCATGTCATGTCTAGTCTCTGCGTGGCCTAGAGAAAGGGCGGGTAAGTAAAAGGGTACCCGGAACGGACACCAGGAAAAGAGTGTTTTCCTTGCAGCTCACGCTCTGCACTGCGTGCCCCTGGCATGGCACCGAAGGCCTACGAGAGCTGTGTTCCGGAGGTCTCTTGAATGCTTTGGCCAGCTAGCTAGCTGGAGCAAAAGGAGAAGGTTCCCTTTCACTCTGCTTTCAAAGCGGTGATCCGGAGGCACTCGAGAGCCTAATGCTGCGCAGTCGCCCAGAATGGGGGATCCTGTGCGCAGCGTTCCTCTATGGGACACGGGGAGGAGGCAGTGGCCCTAGGAAAAGCATACTGGAGCTCCTGCCCCCACCTGCCCCAGAGTCAGTGGACACCCCGTGCACTCCTCAATGCGTGGACGGACTATCTGAAGGATACTTGGAACCCTGTGGAGGGCTCTAGCTTTCCCTTTGGCGATGAGGGCTCTGGGATGCCTCCTGCAGGGCACAGGACACGGTCCCTTTCTCTAGGAACCCTCTCTCGTCGCTCCACACAGGCCTTCCAGAAGTGAAGCCAACACAGGCAGCCACACTCTTCCGCAGGAAACTTGGACGCTGCACGTAGCCTGCTCTCCAGCGGGGGAAAGAGGGCTTTGCTCACTAGGTCACCGGTATCAGAGTGGCGCCCTGCAGAGTCCAGGCAGTTTCTGACAGAGGCAAAGAGTCTCAAGCGGCACCCTGCCCGTCCCTGTTAAGACGCCGTACCAGGGCAATTCTGCATGGGACGGGGAGACTAGCGTGACGTACTTAGTGCCTTGGGCTAGGCCTCGCCGTCCGTACGCCTTGCCAAAAGCTAGTGGGTGCTTCAGGGGAGAAGTGTGCCTTGGCCAGGCTGCTTCGAAAGGCAACTGTCTGCTTGGCGTAGGGAGACAGCAAGCAAGGGCTCCCATTCGAAAGCCCACCGAGAGGGTTGCTTCATTGCCGCCCAGGTTCAGCGCTGGCAACCACTGGCCGTACACCTAAAAGACCTGCCGGACCTGTGTTCGGGCGGCCGTTAGCAAGCTCGGACATCTAGCTCTCCCACGAAGGAAGCAGTGTGTCGCCTTTCTCTCCGCCTTACGAGCTGTCATCCGGAGGCCCAAGGTCCCTGGATGTTGTGAAGTCGCCCTTGGAAGAGACGTTCGCGATGCAGTCTTCCTCCACGGGAGGGGCCTAGGAGGCAGGAGGCCTAGGAGACCTGGAAAGCTCACTAGCGTGAAGGCCCTGCGTGGACTACGTTTTCACGGGAAATGCTGCACGCCTAAGCTTGTGCATGCAGTCCATGGGCCTTACTATGAGCCTGCCTGGCACAGTCGTGTTCCCTTTAGCACTGGCGCCTTGGCGATGCCTCCTGCAAGGACAGGCAAGCACCGTGTTGCTCTCAGGAGAGCGCCCTTTTCCTAACCACGGGGGTACTCCAGCACTGAAGACTGACAGCAGCCCTCTGCTTTCCGGCAGCTTTGAGGCTGGGGCTGCCCTTTGTTGCTGAGAATTGCCACTGTTCGCAGAGCTTCCGAATCCGAAACTTCAAAACTGCCCTAGTGCGTTTAGTTTCAGGCGAGCGAAAAGAGACCGAAGGAGCACTCTGGCACTTCCCCGGTTTCATCTCCAAGCAGGGAGTTGTGCAGTGTGTGAGGAGTCTACGGGACTTCAGGCTCCAGGAAGGTTACGTGTCCTCGCGCCGTCTCTAAGCGTAGGAGAGTTCAGGGGAAGCTCTACCTCTTCGAGACAGCATGTCATGTCTAGTCTCTGCGTGGCCTAGAGAAAGGGCGGGTAAGTAAAAGGGTACCCGGAACGGACACCAGGAAAAGAGTGTTTTCCTTGCAGCTCACGCTCTGCACTGCGTGCCCCTGGCATGGCACCGAAGGCCTGCGAGAGCTGTGTTCCGGAGGTCTCTTGAATGCTTTGGCCAGCTAGCTAGCTGGAGCAAAAGGAGAAGGTTCCCTTTCACTCTGCTTTCAAAGCGGTGATCCGGAGGCACTCGAGAGCCTAATGCTGCGCAGTCGCCCAGAATGGGGGATCCTGTGCGCAGCGTTCGTCTATGGGACACGGGGAGGAGGCAGTGGCCCTAGGAAAAGCATACTGGAGCTCCTGCCCCCACCTGCCCCAGAGTCAGTGGACACCCCGTGCACTCCTCAATGCGTGGACGGACTATCTGAAGGATACTTGGAACCCTGTGGAGGGCTCTAGCTTTCCCTTTGGCGATGAGGGCTCTGGGATGCCTCCTGCAGGGCACAGGACACGGTCCCTTTCTCTAGGAACCCTCTCTCGTCGCTCCACACAGGCCTTCCAGAAGTGAAGCCAACACAGGCAGCCACACTCTTCCGCAGGAAACTTGGACGCTGCACGTAGCCTGCTCTCCAGCGGGGGAAAGAGGGCTTTGCTCACTAGGTCACCGGTATCAGAGTGGCGCCCTGCAGAGTCCAGGTAGTTTCTGACAGAGGCAAAGAGTCTCAAGCGGCACCCTGCCCGTCCCTGTTAAGACGCCGTACCAGGGCAATTCTGCATGGGACGGGGAGACTAGCGTGACGTACTTAGTGCCTTGGGCTAGGCCTCGCCGTCCGTACGCCTTGCCAAAAGCTAGTGGGTGCTTCAGGGGAGAAGTGTGCCTTGGCCAGGCTGCTTCGAAAGGCAACTGTCTGCTTGGCGTAGGGAGACAGCAAGCAAGGGCTCCCATTCTAAAGCCCACGGAGAGGGTTGCTTCATTGCCGCCCAGGTTCAGCGCTGGCAACCACTGGCCGTACACCTAAAAGACCTGCCGGACCTGTGTTCGGGCGGCCGTTAGCAAGCTCGGACATCTAGCTCTCCCACGAAGGAAGCAGTGTGTCGCCTTTCTCTCCGCCTTACGAGCTGTCATCCGGAGGCCCAAGGTCCCTGGATGTTGTGAAGTCGCCCTTGGAAGAGACGTTCGCGATGCAGTCTTCCTCCACGGGAGGGGCCTAGGAGGCAGGAGGCCTAGGAGACCTGGAAAGCTCACTAGCGTGAAGGCCCTGCGTGGACTACGTTTTCACGGGAAATGCTGCACGCCTAAGCTTGTGCATGCAGTCCATGGGCCTTACTATGAGCCTGCCTGGCACAGTCGTGTTCCCTTTAGCACTGGCGCCTTGGCGATGCCTCATGCAAGGACAGGCAAGCACCGTGTTGCTCTCAGGAGAGCGCCCTTTTCCTAACCACGGGGGTACTCCAGCACTGAAGACTGACAGCAGCCCTCTGCTTTCCGGCAGCTTTGAGGCTGGGGCTGCCCTTTGTTGCTGAGAATTGCCACTGTTCGCAGAGCTTCCGAATCCGAAACTTCAAAACTGCCCTAGTGCGTTTAGTTTCAGGCGAGCGAAAAGAGACCGAAGGAGCACTCTGGCACTTCCCCGGTTTCATCTCCAAGCAGGGAGTTGTGCAGTGTGTGAGGAGTCTACGGGACTTCAGGCTCCAGGAAGGTTACGTGTCCTCGCGCCGTCTCTAAGCGTAGGAGAGTTCAGGGGAAGCTCTACCTCTTCGAGACAGCATGTCATGTCTAGTCTCTGCGTGGCCTAGAGAAAGGGCGGGTAAGTAAAAGGGTACCCGGAACGGACACCAGGAAAAGAGTGTTTTCCTTGCAGCTCACGCTCTGCACTGCGTGCCCCTGGCATGGCACCGAAGGCCTGCGAGAGCTGTGTTCCGGAGGTCTCTTGAATGCTTTGGCCAGCTAGCTAGCTGGAGCAAAAGGAGAAGGTTCCCTTTCACTCTGCTTTCAAAGCGGTGATCCGGAGGCACTCGAGAGCCTAATGCTGCGCAGTCGCCCAGAATGGGGGATCCTGTGCGCAGCGTTCGTCTATGGGACACGGGGAGGAGGCAGTGGCCCTAGGAAAAGCATACTGGAGCTCCTGCCCCCACCTGCCCCAGAGTCAGTGGACACCCCGTGCACTCCTCAATGCGTGGACGGACTATCTGAAGGATACTTGGAACCCTGTGGAGGGCTCTAGCTTTCCCTTTGGCGATGAGGGCTCTGGGATGCCTCCTGCAGGGCACAGGACACGGTCCCTTTCTCTAGGAACCCTCTCTCGTCGCTCCACACAGGCCTTCCAGAAGTGAAGCCAACACAGGCAGCCACACTCTTCCGCAGGAAACTTGGACGCTGCACGTAGCCTGCTCTCCAGCGGGGGAAAGAGGGCTTTGCTCACTAGGTCACCGGTATCAGAGTGGCGCCCTGCAGAGTCCAGGTAGTTTCTGACAGAGGCAAAGAGTCTCAAGCGGCACCCTGCCCGTCCCTGTTAAGACGCCGTACCAGGGCAATTCTGCATGGGACGGGGAGACTAGCGTGACGTACTTAGTGCCTTGGGCTAGGCCTCGCCGTCCGTACGCCTTGCCAAAAGCTAGTGGGTGCTTCAGGGGAGAAGTGTGCCTTGGCCAGGCTGCTTCGAAAGGCAACTGTCTGCTTGGCGTAGGGAGACAGCAAGCAAGGGCTCCCATTCTAAAGCCCACCGAGAGGGTTGCTTCATTGCCGCCCAGGTTCAGCGCTGGCAACCACTGGCCGTACACCTAAAAGACCTGCCGGACCTGTGTTCGGGCGGCCGTTAGCAAGCTCGGACATCTAGCTCTCCCACGAAGGAAGCAGTGTGTCGCCTTTCTCTCCGCCTTACGAGCTGTCATCCGGAGGCCCAAGGTCCCTGGATGTTGTGAAGTCGCCCTTGGAAGAGACGTTCGCGATGCAGTCTTCCTCCACGGGAGGGGCCTAGGAGGCAGGAGGCCTAGGAGACCTGGAAAGCTCACTAGCGTGAAGGCCCTGCGTGGACTACGTTTTCACGGGAAATGCTGCACGCCTAAGCTTGTGCATGCAGTCCATGGGCCTTACTATGAGCCTGCCTGGCACAGTCGTGTTCCCTTTAGCACTGGCGCCTTGGCGATGCCTCATGCAAGGACAGGCAAGCACCGTGTTGCTCTCAGGAGAGCGCCCTTTTCCTAACCACGGGGGTACTCCAGCACTGAAGACTGACAGCAGCCCTCTGCTTTCCGGCAGCTTTGAGGCTGGGGCTGCCCTTTGTTGCTGAGAATTGCCACTGTTCGCAGAGCTTCCGAATCCGAAACTTCAAAACTGCCCTAGTGCGTTTAGTTTCAGGCGAGCGAAAAGAGACCGAAGGAGCACTCTGGCACTTCCCCGGTTTCATCTCCAAGCAGGGAGTTGTGCAGTGTGTGAGGAGTCTACGGGACTTCAGGCTCCAGGAAGGTTACGTGTCCTCGCGCCGTCTCTAAGCGTAGGAGAGTTCAGGGGAAGCTCTACCTCTTCGAGACAGCATGTCATGTCTAGTCTCTGCGTGGCCTAGAGAAAGGGCGGGTAAGTAAAAGGGTACCCGGAACGGACACCAGGAAAAGAGTGTTTTCCTTGCAGCTCACGCTCTGCACTGCGTGCCCCTGGCATGGCACCGAAGGCCTGCGAGAGCTGTGTTCCGGAGGTCTCTTGAATGCTTTGGCCAGCTAGCTAGCTGGAGCAAAAGGAGAAGGTTCCCTTTCACTCTGCTTTCAAAGCGGTGATCCGGAGGCACTCGAGAGCCTAATGCTGCGCAGTCGCCCAGAATGGGGGATCCTGTGCGCAGCGTTCGTCTATGGGACACGGGGAGGAGGCAGTGGCCCTAGGAAAAGCATACTGGAGCTCCTGCCCCCACCTGCCCCAGAGTCAGTGGACACCCCGTGCACTCCTCAATGCGTGGACGGACTATCTGAAGGATACTTGGAACCCTGTGGAGGGCTCTAGCTTTCCCTTTGGCGATGAGGGCTCTGGGATGCCTCCTGCAGGGCACAGGACACGGTCCCTTTCTCTAGGAACCCTCTCTCGTCGCTCCACACAGGCCTTCCAGAAGTGAAGCCAACACAGGCAGCCACACTCTTCCGCAGGAAACTTGGACGCTGCACGTAGCCTGCTCTCCAGCGGGGGAAAGAGGGCTTTGCTCACTAGGTCACCGGTATCAGAGTGGCGCCCTGCAGAGTCCAGGTAGTTTCTGACAGAGGCAAAGAGTCTCAAGCGGCACCCTGCCCGTCCCTGTTAAGACGCCGTACCAGGGCAATTCTGCATGGGACGGGGAGACTAGCGTGACGTACTTAGTGCCTTGGGCTAGGCCTCGCCGTCCGTACGCCTTGCCAAAAGCTAGTGGGTGCTTCAGGGGAGAAGTGTGCCTTGGCCAGGCTGCTTCGAAAGGCAACTGTCTGCTTGGCGTAGGGAGACAGCAAGCAAGGGCTCCCATTCTAAAGCCCACGGAGAGGGTTGCTTCATTGCCGCCCAGGTTCAGCGCTGGCAACCACTGGCCGTACACCTAAAAGACCTGCCGGACCTGTGTTCGGGCGGCCGTTAGCAAGCTCGGACATCTAGCTCTCCCACGAAGGAAGCAGTGTGTCGCCTTTCTCTCCGCCTTACGAGCTGTCATCCGGAGGCCCAAGGTCCCTGGATGTTGTGAAGTCGCCCTTGGAAGAGACGTTCGCGATGCAGTCTTCCTCCACGGGAGGGGCCTAGGAGGCAGGAGGCCTAGGAGACCTGGAAAGCTCACTAGCGTGAAGGCCCTGCGTGGACTACGTTTTCACGGGAAATGCTGCACGCCTAAGCTTGTGCATGCAGTCCATGGGCCTTACTATGAGCCTGCCTGGCACAGTCGTGTTCCCTTTAGCACTGGCGCCTTGGCGATGCCTCATGCAAGGACAGGCAAGCACCGTGTTGCTCTCAGGAGAGCGCCCTTTTCCTAACCACGGGGGTACTCCAGCACTGAAGACTGACAGCAGCCCTCTGCTTTCCGGCAGCTTTGAGGCTGGGGCTGCCCTTTGTTGCTGAGAATTGCCACTGTTCGCAGAGCTTCCGAATCCGAAACTTCAAAACTGCCCTAGTGCGTTTAGTTTCAGGCGAGCGAAAAGAGACCGAAGGAGCACTCTGGCACTTCCCCGGTTTCATCTCCAAGCAGGGAGTTGTGCAGTGTGTGAGGAGTCTACGGGACTTCAGGCTCCAGGAAGGTTACGTGTCCTCGCGCCGTCTCTAAGCGTAGGAGAGTTCAGGGGAAGCTCTACCTCTTCGAGACAGCATGTCATGTCTAGTCTCTGCGTGGCCTAGAGAAAGGGCGGGTAAGTAAAAGGGTACCCGGAACGGACACCAGGAAAAGAGTGTTTTCCTTGCAGCTCACGCTCTGCACTGCGTGCCCCTGGCATGGCACCGAAGGCCTGCGAGAGCTGTGTTCCGGAGGTCTCTTGAATGCTTTGGCCAGCTAGCTAGCTGGAGCAAAAGGAGAAGGTTCCCTTTCACTCTGCTTTCAAAGCGGTGATCCGGAGGCACTCGAGAGCCTAATGCTGCGCAGTCGCCCAGAATGGGGGATCCTGTGCGCAGCGTTCGTCTATGGGACACGGGGAGGAGGCAGTGGCCCTAGGAAAAGCATACTGGAGCTCCTGCCCCCACCTGCCCCAGAGTCAGTGGACACCCCGTGCACTCCTCAATGCGTGGACGGACTATCTGAAGGATACTTGGAACCCTGTGGAGGGCTCTAGCTTTCCCTTTGGCGATGAGGGCTCTGGGATGCCTCCTGCAGGGCACAGGACACGGTCCCTTTCTCTAGGAACCCTCTCTCGTCGCTCCACACAGGCCTTCCAGAAGTGAAGCCAACACAGGCAGCCACACTCTTCCGCAGGAAACTTGGACGCTGCACGTAGCCTGCTCTCCAGCGGGGGAAAGAGGGCTTTGCTCACTAGGTCACCGGTATCAGAGTGGCGCCCTGCAGAGTCCAGGCAGTTTCTGACAGAGGCAAAGAGTCTCAAGCGGCACCCTGCCCGTCCCTGTTAAGACGCCGTACCAGGGCAATTCTGCATGGGACGGGGAGACTAGCGTGACGTACTTAGTGCCTTGGGCTAGGCCTCGCCGTCCGTACGCCTTGCCAAAAGCTAGTGGGTGCTTCAGGGGAGAAGTGTGCCTTGGCCAGGCTGCTTCGAAAGGCAACTGTCTGCTTGGCGTAGGGAGACAGCAAGCAAGGGCTCCCATTCTAAAGTCCACGGAGAGGGTTGCTTCATTGCCGCCCAGGTTCAGCGCTGGCAACCACTGGCCGTACACCTAAAAGACCTGCCGGACCTGTGTTCGGGCGGCCTTTAGCAAGCTCGGACATCTAGCTCTCCCACGAAGGAAGCAGTGTGTCGCCTTTCTCTCCGCCTTACGAGCTGTCATCCGGAGGCCCAAGGTCCCTGGATGTTGTGAAGTCGCCCTTGGAAGAGACGTTCGCGATGCAGTCTTCCTCCACGGGAGGGGCCTAGGAGGCAGGAGGCCTAGGAGACCTGGAAAGCTCACTAGCGTGAAGGCCCTGCGTGGACTACGTTTTCACGGGAAATGCTGCACGCCTAAGCTTGTGCATGCAGTCCATGTGCCTTACTATGAGCCTGCCTGGCACAGTCGTGTTCCCTTTAGCACTGGCGCCTTGGCGATGCCTCATGCAAGGACAGGCAAGCACCGTGTTGCTCTCAGGAGAGCGCCCTTTTCCTAACCACGGGGGTACTCCAGCACTGAAGACTGACAGCAGCCCTCTGCTTTCCGGCAGCTTTGAGGCTGGGGCTGCCCTTTGTTGCTGAGAATTGCCACTGTTCGCAGAGCTTCCGAATCCGAAACTTCAAAACTGCCCTAGTGCGTTTAGTTTCAGGCGAGCGAAAAGAGACCGAAGGAGCACTCTGGCACTTCCCCGGTTTCATCTCCAAGCAGGGAGTTGTGCAGTGTGTGAGGAGTCTACGGGACTTCAGGCTCCAGGAAGGTTACGTGTCCTCGCGCCGTCTCTAAGCGTAGGAGAGTTCAGGGGAAGCTCTACCTCTTCGAGACAGCATGTCATGTCTAGTCTCTGCGTGGCCTAGAGAAAGGGCGGGTAAGTAAAAGGGTACCCGGAACGGACACCAGGAAAAGAGTGTTTTCCTTGCAGCTCACGCTCTGCACTGCGTGCCCCTGGCATGGCACCGAAGGCCTGCGAGAGCTGTGTTCCGGAGGTCTCTTGAATGCTTTGGCCAGCTAGCTAGCTGGAGCAAAAGGAGAAGGTTCCCTTTCACTCTGCTTTCAAAGCGGTGATCCGGAGGCACTCGAGAGCCTAATGCTGCGCAGTCGCCCAGAATGGGGGATCCTGTGCGCAGCGTTCGTCTATGGGACACGGGGAGGAGGAAAAGCATACTGGAGCTCCTGCCCCCACCTGCCCCAGAGTCAGTGGACACCCCGTGCACTCCTCAATGCGTGGACGGACTATCTGAAGGATACTTGGAACCCTGTGGAGGGCTCTAGCTTTCCCTTTGGCGATGAGGGCTCTGGGATGCCTCCTGCAGGGCACAGGACACGGTCCCTTTCTCTAGGAACCCTCTCTCGTCGCTCCACACAGGCCTTCCAGAAGTGAAGCCAACACAGGCAGCCACACTCTTCCGCAGGAAACTTGGACGCTGCACGTAGCCTGCTCTCCAGCGGGGGAAAGAGGGCTTTGCTCACTAGGTCACCGGTATCAGAGTGGCGCCCTGCAGAGTCCAGGTAGTTTCTGACAGAGGCAAAGAGTCTCAAGCGGCACCCTGCCCGTCCCTGTTAAGACGCCGTACCAGGGCAATTCTGCATGGGACGGGGAGACTAGCGTGACGTACTTAGTGCCTTGGGCTAGGCCTCGCCGTCCGTACGCCTTGCCAAAAGCTAGTGGGTGCTTCAGGGGAGAAGTGTGCCTTGGCCAGGCTGCTTCGAAAGGCAACTGTCTGCTTGGCGTAGGGAGACAGCAAGCAAGGGCTCCCATTCTAAAGCCCACCGAGAGGGTTGCTTCATTGCCGCCCAGGTTCAGCGCTGGCAACCACTGGCCGTACACCTAAAAGACCTGCCGGACCTGTGTTCGGGCGGCCGTTAGCAAGCTCGGACATCTAGCTCTCCCACGAAGGAAGCAGTGTGTCGCCTTTCTCTCCGCCTTACGAGCTGTCATCCGGAGGCCCAAGGTCCCTGGATGTTGTGAAGTCGCCCTTGGAAGAGACGTTCGCGATGCAGTCTTCCTCCACGGGAGGGGCCTAGGAGGCAGGAGGCCTAGGAGACCTGGAAAGCTCACTAGCGTGAAGGCCCTGCGTGGACTACGTTTTCACGGGAAATGCTGCACGCCTAAGCTTGTGCATGCAGTCCATGGGCCTTACTATGAGCCTGCCTGGCACAGTCGTGTTCCCTTTAGCACTGGCGCCTTGGCGATGCCTCATGCAAGGACAGGCAAGCACCGTGTTGCTCTCAGGAGA
Organism: Eubalaena glacialis; assembly: GCF_028564815.1. Taxonomy (NCBI): domain Eukaryota; kingdom Metazoa; phylum Chordata; class Mammalia; order Artiodactyla; family Balaenidae; genus Eubalaena; species Eubalaena glacialis. The sequence continues at coordinate 67,282,137 of NC_083729.1, read as the reverse complement.
GCGCCCTTTTCCTAACCACGGGGGTACTCCAGCACTGAAGACTGACAGCAGCCCTCTGCTTTCCGGCAGCTTTGAGGCTGGGGCTGCCCTTTGTTGCTGAGAATTGCCACTGTTCGCAGAGCTTCCGAATCCGAAACTTCAAAACTGCCCTAGTGCGTTTAGTTTCAGGCGAGCGAAAAGAGACCGAAGGAGCACTCTGGCACTTCCCCGGTTTCATCTCCAAGCAGGGAGTTGTGCAGTGTGTGAGGAGTCTACGGGACTTCAGGCTCCAGGAAGGTTACGTGTCCTCGCGCCGTCTCTAAGCGTAGGAGAGTTCAGGGGAAGCTCTACCTCTTCGAGACAGCATGTCATGTCTAGTCTCTGCGTGGCCTAGAGAAAGGGCGGGTAAGTAAAAGGGTACCCGGAACGGACACCAGGAAAAGAGTGTTTTCCTTGCAGCTCACGCTCTGCACTGCGTGCCCCTGGCATGGCACCGAAGGCCTGCGAGAGCTGTGTTCCGGAGGTCTCTTGAATGCTTTGGCCAGCTAGCTAGCTGGAGCAAAAGGAGAAGGTTCCCTTTCACTCTGCTTTCAAAGCGGTGATCCGGAGGCACTCGAGAGCCTAATGCTGCGCAGTCGCCCAGAATGGGGGATCCTGTGCGCAGCGTTCGTCTATGGGACACGGGGAGGAGGCAGTGGCCCTAGGAAAAGCATACTGGAGCTCCTGCCCCCACCTGCCCCAGAGTCAGTGGACACCCCGTGCACTCCTCAATGCGTGGACGGACTATCTGAAGGATACTTGGAACCCTGTGGAGGGCTCTAGCTTTCCCTTTGGCGATGAGGGCTCTGGGATGCCTCCTGCAGGGCACAGGACACGGTCCCTTTCTCTAGGAACCCTCTCTCGTCGCTCCACACAGGCCTTCCAGAAGTGAAGCCAACACAGGCAGCCACACTCTTCCGCAGGAAACTTGGACGCTGCACGTAGCCTGCTCTCCAGCGGGGGAAAGAGGGCTTTGCTCACTAGGTCACCGGTATCAGAGTGGCGCCCTGCAGAGTCCAGGTAGTTTCTGACAGAGGCAAAGAGTCTCAAGCGGCACCCTGCCCGTCCCTGTTAAGACGCCGTACCAGGGCAATTCTGCATGGGACGGGGAGACTAGCGTGACGTACTTAGTGCCTTGGGCTAGGCCTCGCCGTCCGTACGCCTTGCCAAAAGCTAGTGGGTGCTTCAGGGGAGAAGTGTGCCTTGGCCAGGCTGCTTCGAAAGGCAACTGTCTGCTTGGCGTAGGGAGACAGCAAGCAAAGGCTCCCATTCTAAAGCCCACGGAGAGGGTTGCTTCATTGCCGCCCAGGTTCAGCGCTGGCAACCACTGGCCGTACACCTAAAAGACCTGCCGGACCTGTGTTCGGGCGGCCGTTAGCAAGCTCGGACATCTAGCTCTCCCACGAAGGAAGCAGTGTGTCGCCTTTCTCTCCGCCTTACGAGCTGTCATCCGGAGGCCCAAGGTCCCTGGATGTTGTGAAGTCGCCCTTGGAAGAGACGTTCGCGATGCAGTCTTCCTCCACGGGAGGGGCCTAGGAGGCAGGAGGCCTAGGAGACCTGGAAAGCTCACTAGCGTGAAGGCCCTGCGTGGACTACGTTTTCACGGGAAATGCTGCACGCCTAAGCTTGTGCATGCAGTCCATGGGCCTTACTATGAGCCTGCCTGGCACAGTCGTGTTCCCTTTAGCACTGGCGCCTTGGCGATGCCTCATGCAAGGACAGGCAAGCACCGTGTTGCTCTCAGGAGAGCGCCCTTTTCCTAACCACGGGGGTACTCCAGCACTGAAGACTGACAGCAGCCCTCTGCTTTCCGGCAGCTTTGAGGCTGGGGCTGTCCTTTGTTGCTGAGAATTGCCACTGTTCGCAGAGCTTCCGAATCCGAAACTTCAAAACTGCCCTAGTGCGTTTAGTTTCAGGCGAGCGAAAAGAGACCGAAGGAGCACTCTGGCACTTCCCCGGTTTCATCTCCAAGCAGGGAGTTGTGCAGTGTGTGAGGAGTCTACGGGACTTCAGGCTCCAGGAAGGTTACGTGTCCTCGCGCCGTCTCTAAGCGTAGGAGAGTTCAGGGGAAGCTCTACCTCTTCGAGACAGCATGTCATGGCTAGTCTCTGCGTGGCCTAGAGAAAGGGCGGGTAAGTAAAAGGGTACCCGGAACGGACACCAGGAAAAGAGTGTTTTCCTTGCAGCTCACGCTCTGCACTGCGTGCCCCTGGCATGGCACCGAAGGCCTGCGAGAGCTGTGTTCCGGAGGTCTCTTGAATGCTTTGGCCAGCTAGCTAGCTGGAGCAAAAGGAGAAGGTTCCCTTTCACTCTGCTTTCAAAGCGGTGATCCGGAGGCACTCGAGAGCCTAATGCTGCGCAGTCGCCCAGAATGGGGGATCCTGTGTGCAGCGTTCCTCTATGGGACACGGGGAGGAGGAAAAGCATACTGGAGCTCCTGCCCCCACCTGCCCCAGAGTCAGTGGACACCCCGTGCACTCCTCAATGCGTGGACGGACTATCTGAAGGATACTTGGAACCCTGTGGAGGGCTCTAGCTTTCCCTTTGGCGATGAGGGCTCTGGGATGCCTCCTGCAGGGCACAGGACACGGTCCCTTTCTCTAGGAACCCTCTCTCGTCGCTCCACACAGGCCTTCCAGAAGTGAAGCCAACACAGGCAGCCACACTCTTCCGCAGGAAACTTGGACGCTGCACGTAGCCTGCTCTCCAGCGGGGGAAAGAGGGCTTTGCTCACTAGGTCACCGGTATCAGAGTGGCGCCCTGCAGAGTCCAGGTAGTTTCTGACAGAGGCAAAGAGTCTCAAGCGGCACCCTGCCCGTCCCTGTTAAGACGCCGTACCAGGGCAATTCTGCATGGGACGGGGAGACTAGCGTGACGTACTTAGTGCCTTGGGCTAGGCCTCGCCGTCCGTACGCCTTGCCAAAAGCTAGTGGGTGCTTCAGGGGAGAAGTGTGCCTTGGCCAGGCTGCTTCGAAAGGCAACTGTCTGCTTGGCGTAGGGAGACAGCAAGCAAGGGCTCCCATTCTAAAGCCCACCGAGAGGGTTGCTTCATTGCCGCCCAGGTTCAGCGCTGGCAACCACTGGCCGTACACCTAAAAGACCTGCCGGACCTGTGTTCGGGCGGCCGTTAGCAAGCTCGGACATCTAGCTCTCCCACGAAGGAAGCAGTGTGTCGCCTTTCTCTCCGCCTTACGAGCTGTCATCCGGAGGCCCAAGGTCCCTGGATGTTGTGAAGTCGCCCTTGGAAGAGACGTTCGCGATGCAGTCTTCCTCCACGGGAGGGGCCTAGGAGGCAGGAGGCCTAGGAGACCTGGAAAGCTCACTAGCGTGAAGGCCCTGCGTGGACTACGTTTTCACGGGAAATGCTGCACGCCTAAGCTTGTGCATGCAGTCCATGGGCCTTACTATGAGCCTGCCTGGCACAGTCGTGTTCCCTTTAGCACTGGCGCCTTGGCGATGCCTCATGCAAGGACAGGCAAGCACCGTGTTGCTCTCAGGAGAGCGCCCTTTTCCTAACCACGGGGGTACTCCAGCACTGAAGACTGACAGCAGCCCTCTGCTTTCCGGCAGCTTTGAGGCTGGGGCTGCCCTTTGTTGCTGAGAATTGCCACTGTTCGCAGAGCTTCCGAATCCGAAACTTCAAAACTGCCCTAGTGCGTTTAGTTTCAGGCGAGCGAAAAGAGACCGAAGGAGCACTCTGGCACTTCCCCGGTTTCATCTCCAAGCAGGGAGTTGTGCAGTGTGTGAGGAGTCTACGGGACTTCAGGCTCCAGGAAGGTTACGTGTCCTCGCGCCGTCTCTAAGCGTAGGAGAGTTCAGGGGAAGCTCTACCTCTTCGAGACAGCATGTCATGTCTAGTCTCTGCGTGGCCTAGAGAAAGGGCGGGTAAGTAAAAGGGTACCCGGAACGGACACCAGGAAAAGAGTGTTTTCCTTGCAGCTCACGCTCTGCACTGCGTGCCCCTGGCATGGCACCGAAGGCCTGCGAGAGCTGTGTTCCGGAGGTCTCTTGAATGCTTTGGCCAGCTAGCTAGCTGGAGCAAAAGGAGAAGGTTCCCTTTCACTCTGCTTTCAAAGCGGTGATCCGGAGGCACTCGAGAGCCTAATGCTGCGCAGTCGCCCAGAATGGGGGATCCTGTGCGCAGCGTTCGTCTATGGGACACGGGGAGGAGGCAGTGGCCCTAGGAAAAGCATACTGGAGCTCCTGCCCCCACCTGCCCCAGAGTCAGTGGACACCCCGTGCACTCCTCAATGCGTGGACGGACTATCTGAAGGATACTTGGAACCCTGTGGAGGGCTCTAGCTTTCCCTTTGGCGATGAGGGCTCTGGGATGCCTCCTGCAGGGCACAGGACACGGTCCCTTTCTCTAGGAACCCTCTCTCGTCGCTCCACACAGGCCTTCCAGAAGTGAAGCCAACACAGGCAGCCACACTCTTCCGCAGGAAACTTGGACGCTGCACGTAGCCTGCTCTCCAGCGGGGGAAAGAGGGCTTTGCTCACTAGGTCACCGGTATCAGAGTGGCGCCCTGCAGAGTCCAGGTAGTTTCTGACAGAGGCAAAGAGTCTCAAGCGGCACCCTGCCCGTCCCTGTTAAGACGCCGTACCAGGGCAATTCTGCATGGGACGGGGAGACTAGCGTGACGTACTTAGTGCCTTGGGCTAGGCCTCGCCGTCCGTACGCCTTGCCAAAAGCTAGTGGGTGCTTCAGGGGAGAAGTGTGCCTTGGCCAGGCTGCTTCGAAAGGCAACTGTCTGCTTGGCGTAGGGAGACAGCAAGCAAGGGCTCCCATTCTAAAGCCCACCGAGAGGGTTGCTTCATTGCCGCCCAGGTTCAGCGCTGGCAACCACTGGCCGTACACCTAAAAGACCTGCCGGACCTGTGTTCGGGCGGCCGTTAGCAAGCTCGGACATCTAGCTCTCCCACGAAGGAAGCAGTGTGTCGCCTTTCTCTCCGCCTTACGAGCTGTCATCCGGAGGCCCAAGGTCCCTGGATGTTGTGAAGTCGCCCTTGGAAGAGACGTTCGCGATGCAGTCTTCCTCCACGGGAGGGGCCTAGGAGGCAGGAGGCCTAGGAGACCTGGAAAGCTCACTAGCGTGAAGGCCCTGCGTGGACTACGTTTTCACGGGAAATGCTGCACGCCTAAGCTTGTGCATGCAGTCCATGGGCCTTACTATGAGCCTGCCTGGCACAGTCGTGTTCCCTTTAGCACTGGCGCCTTGGCGATGCCTCATGCAAGGACAGGCAAGCACCGTGTTGCTCTCAGGAGAGCGCCCTTTTCCTAACCACGGGGGTACTCCAGCACTGAAGACTGACAGCAGCCCTCTGCTTTCCGGCAGCTTTGAGGCTGGGGCTGCCCTTTGTTGCTGAGAATTGCCACTGTTCGCAGAGCTTCCGAATCCGAAACTTCAAAACTGCCCTAGTGCGTTTAGTTTCAGGCGAGCGAAAAGAGACCGAAGGAGCACTCTGGCACTTCCCCGGTTTCATCTCCAAGCAGGGAGTTGTGCAGTGTGTGAGGAGTCTACGGGACTTCAGGCTCCAGGAAGGTTACGTGTCCTCGCGCCGTCTCTAAGCGTAGGAGAGTTCAGGGGAAGCTCTACCTCTTCGAGACAGCATGTCATGTCTAGTCTCTGCGTGGCCTAGAGAAAGGGCGGGTAAGTAAAAGGGTACCCGGAACGGACACCAGGAAAAGAGTGTTTTCCTTGCAGCTCACGCTCTGCACTGCGTGCCCCTGGCATGGCACCGAAGGCCTGCGAGAGCTGTGTTCCGGAGGTCTCTTGAATGCTTTGGCCAGCTAGCTAGCTGGAGCAAAAGGAGAAGGTTCCCTTTCACTCTGCTTTCAAAGCGGTGATCCGGAGGCACTCGAGAGCCTAATGCTGCGCAGTCGCCCAGAATGGGGGATCCTGTGCGCAGCGTTCGTCTATGGGACACGGGGAGGAGGCAGTGGCCCTAGGAAAAGCATACTGGAGCTCCTGCCCCCACCTGCCCCAGAGTCAGTGGACACCCCGTGCACTCCTCAATGCGTGGACGGACTATCTGAAGGATACTTGGAACCCTGTGGAGGGCTCTAGCTTTCCCTTTGGCGATGAGGGCTCTGGGATGCCTCCTGCAGGGCACAGGACACGGTCCCTTTCTCTAGGAACCCTCTCTCGTCGCTCCACACAGGCCTTCCAGAAGTGAAGCCAACACAGGCAGCCACACTCTTCCGCAGGAAACTTGGACGCTGCACGTAGCCTGCTCTCCAGCGGGGGAAAGAGGGCTTTGCTCACTAGGTCACCGGTATCAGAGTGGCGCCCTGCAGAGTCCAGGTAGTTTCTGACAGAGGCAAAGAGTCTCAAGCGGCACCCTGCCCGTCCCTGTTAAGACGCCGTACCAGGGCAATTCTGCATGGGACGGGGAGACTAGCGTGACGTACTTAGTGCCTTGGGCTAGGCCTCGCCGTCCGTACGCCTTGCCAAAAGCTAGTGGGTGCTTCAGGGGAGAAGTGTGCCTTGGCCAGGCTGCTTCGAAAGGCAACTGTCTGCTTGGCGTAGGGAGACAGCAAGCAAGGGCTCCCATTCGAAAGCCCACCGAGAGGGTTGCTTCATTGCCGCCCAGGTTCAGCGCTGGCAACCACTGGCCGTACACCTAAAAGACCTGCCGGACCTGTGTTCGGGCGGCCGTTAGCAAGCTCGGACATCTAGCTCTCCCACGAAGGAAGCAGTGTGTCGCCTTTCTCTCCGCCTTACGAGCTGTCATCCGGAGGCCCAAGGTCCCTGGATGTTGTGAAGTCGCCCTTGGAAGAGACGTTCGCGATGCAGTCTTCCTCCACGGGAGGGGCCTAGGAGGCAGGAGGCCTAGGAGACCTGGAAAGCTCACTAGCGTGAAGGCCCTGCGTGGACTACGTTTTCACGGGAAATGCTGCACGCCTAAGCTTGTGCATGCAGTCCATGGGCCTTACTATGAGCCTGCCTGGCACAGTCGTGTTCCCTTTAGCACTGGCGCCTTGGCGATGCCTCATGCAAGGACAGGCAAGCACCGTGTTGCTCTCAGGAGAGCGCCCTTTTCCTAACCACGGGGGCACTCCAGCACTGAAGACTGACAGCAGCCCTCTGCTTTCCGGCAGCTTTGAGGCTGGGGCTGCCCTTTGTTGCTGAGAATTGCCACTGTTCGCAGAGCTTCCGAATCCGAAACTTCAAAACTGCCCTAGTGCGTTTAGTTTCAGGCGAGCGAAAAGAGACCGAAGGAGCACTCTGGCACTTCCCCGGTTTCATCTCCAAGCAGGGAGTTGTGCAGTGTGTGAGGAGTCTACGGGACTTCAGGCTCCAGGAAGGTTACGTGTCCTCGCGCCGTCTCTAAGCGTAGGAGAGTTCAGGGGAAGCTCTACCTCTTCGAGACAGCATGTCATGTCTAGTCTCTGCGTGGCCTAGAGAAAGGGCGGGTAAGTAAAAGGGTACCCGGAACGGACACCAGGAAAAGAGTGTTTTCCTTGCAGCTCACGCTCTGCACTGCGTGCCCCTGGCATGGCACCGAAGGCCTGCGAGAGCTGTGTTCCGGAGGTCTCTTGAATGCTTTGGCCAGCTAGCTAGCTGGAGCAAAAGGAGAAGGTTCCCTTTCACTCTGCTTTCAAAGCGGTGATCCGGAGGCACTCGAGAGCCTAATGCTGCGCAGTCGCCCAGAATGGGGAATCCTGTGCGCAGCGTTCGTCTATGGGACACGGGGAGGAGGCAGTGGCCCTAGGAAAAGCATACTGGAGCTCCTGCCCCCACCTGCCCCAGAGTCAGTGGACACCCCCTGCACTCCTCAATGCGTGGACGGACTATCTGAAGGATACTTGGAACCCTGTGGAGGGCTCTAGCTTTCCCTTTGGCGATGAGGGCTCTGGGATGCCTCCTGCAGGGCACAGGACACGGTCCCTTTCTCTAGGAACCCTCTCTCGTCGCTCCACACAGGCCTTCCAGAAGTGAAGCCAACACAGGCAGCCACACTCTTCCGCAGGAAACTTGGACGCTGCACGTAGCCTGCTCTCCAGCGGGGGAAAGAGGGCTTTGCTCACTAGGTCACCGGTATCAGAGTGGCGCCCTGCAGAGTCCAGGCAGTTTCTGACAGAGGCAAAGAGTCTCAAGCGGCACCCTGCCCGTCCCTGTTAAGACGCCGTACCAGGGCAATTCTGCATGGGACGGGGAGACTAGCGTGACGTACTTAGTGCCTTGGGCTAGGCCTCGCCGTCCGTACGCCTTGCCAAAAGCTAGTGGGTGCTTCAGGGGAGAAGTGTGCCTTGGCCAGGCTGCTTCGAAAGGCAACTGTCTGCTTGGCGTAGGGAGACAGCAAGCAAGGGCTCCCATTCTAAAGCCCACGGAGAGGGTTGCTTCATTGCCGCCCAGGTTCAGCGCTGGCAACCACTGGCCGTACACCTAAAAGACCTGCCGGACCTGTGTTCGGGCGGCCGTTAGCAAGCTCGGACATCTAGCTCTCCCACGAAGGAAGCAGTGTGTCGCCTTTCTCTCCGCCTTACGAGCTGTCATCCGGAGGCCCAAGGTCCCTGGATGTTGTGAAGTCGCCCTTGGAAGAGACGTTCGCGATGCAGTCTTCCTCCACGGGAGGGGCCTAGGAGGCAGGAGGCCTAGGAGACCTGGAAAGCTCACTAGCGTGAAGGCCCTGCGTGGACTACGTTTTCACGGGAAATGCTGCACGCCTAAGCTTGTGCATGCAGTCCATGGGCTTACTATGAGCCTGCCTGGCACAGTCGTGTTCCCTTTAGCACTGGCGCCTTGGCGATGCCTCATGCAAGGACAGGCAAGCACCGTGTTGCTCTCAGGAGAGCGCCCTTTTCCTAACCACTGGGGTACTCCAGCACTGAAGACTGACAGCAGCCCTCTGCTTTCCGGCAGCTTTGAGGCTGGGGCTGCCCTTTGTTGCTGAGAATTGCCACTGTTCGCAGAGCTTCCGAATCCGAAACTTCAAAACTGCCCTAGTGCGTTTAGTTTCAGGCGAGCGAAAAGAGACCGAAGGAGCACTCTGGCACTTCCCCGGTTTCATCTCCAAGCAGGGAGTTGTGCAGTGTGTGAGGAGTCTACGGGACTTCAGGCTCCAGGAAGGTTACGTGTCCTCGCGCCGTCTCTAAGCGTAGGAGAGTTCAGGGGAAGCTCTACCTCTTCGAGACAGCATGTCATGTCTAGTCTCTGCGTGGCCTAGAGAAAGGGCGGGTAAGTAAAAGGGTACCCGGAACGGACACCAGGAAAAGAGTGTTTTCCTTGCAGCTCACGCTCTGCACTGCGTGCCCCTGGCATGGCACCGAAGGCCTGCGAGAGCTGTGTTCCGGAGGTCTCTTGAATGCTTTGGCCAGCTAGCTAGCTGGAGCAAAAGGAGAAGGTTCCCTTTCACTCTGCTTTCAAAGCGGTGATCCGGAGGCACTCGAGAGCCTAATGCTGCGCAGTCGCCCAGAATGGGGGATCCTGTGCGCAGCGTTCGTCTATGGGACACGGGGAGGAGGCAGTGGCCCTAGGAAAAGCATACTGGAGCTCCTGCCCCCACCTGCCCCAGAGTCAGTGGACACCCCGTGCACTCCTCAATGCGTGGACGGACTATCTGAAGGATACTTGGAACCCTGTGGAGGGCTCTAGCTTTCCCTTTGGCGATGAGGGCTCTGGGATGCCTCCTGCAGGGCACAGGACACGGTCCCTTTCTCTAGGAACCCTCTCTCGTCGCTCCACACAGGCCTTCCAGAAGTGAAGCCAACACAGGCAGCCACACTCTTCCGCAGGAAACTTGGACGCTGCACGTAGCCTGCTCTCCAGCGGGGGAAAGAGGGCTTTGCTCACTAGGTCACCGGTATCAGAGTGGCGCCCTGCAGAGTCCAGGCAGTTTCTGACAGAGGCAAAGAGTCTCAAGCGGCACCCTGCCCGTCCCTGTTAAGACGCCGTACCAGGGCAATTCTGCATGGGACGGGGAGACTAGCGTGACGTACTTAGTGCCTTGGGCTAGGCCTCGCCGTCCGTACGCCTTGCCAAAAGCTAGTGGGTGCTTCAGGGGAGAAGTGTGCCTTGGCCAGGCTGCTTCGAAAGGCAACTGTCTGCTTGGCGTAGGGAGACAGCAAGCAAGGGCTCCCATTCTAAAGCCCACGGAGAGGGTTGCTTCATTGCCGCCCAGGTTCAGCGCTGGCAACCACTGGCCGTACACCTAAAAGACCTGCCGGACCTGTGTTCGGGCGGCCGTTAGCAAGCTCGGACATCTAGCTCTCCCACGAAGGAAGCAGTGTGTCGCCTTTCTCTCCGCCTTACGAGCTGTCATCCGGAGGCCCAAGGTCCCTGGATGTTGTGAAGTCGCCCTTGGAAGAGACGTTCGCGATGCAGTCTTCCTCCACGGGAGGGGCCTAGGAGGCAGGAGGCCTAGGAGACCTGGAAAGCTCACTAGCGTGAAGGCCCTGCGTGGACTACGTTTTCACGGGAAATGCTGCACGCCTAAGCTTGTGCATGCAGTCCATGGGCCTTACTATGAGCCTGCCTGGCACAGTCGTGTTCCCTTTAGCACTGGCGCCTTGGCGATGCCTCATGCAAGGACAGGCAAGCACCGTGTTGCTCTCAGGAGAGCGCCCTTTTCCTAACCACGGGGGCACTCCAGCACTGAAGACTGACAGCAGCCCTCTGCTTTCCGGCAGCTTTGAGGCTGGGGCTGCCCTTTGTTGCTGAGAATTGCCACTGTTCGCAGAGCTTCCGAATCCGAAACTTCAAAACTGCCCTAGTGCGTTTAGTTTCAGGCGAGCGAAAAGAGACCGAAGGAGCACTCTGGCACTTCCCCGGTTTCATCTCCAAGCAGGGAGTTGTGCAGTGTGTGAGGAGTCTACGGGACTTCAGGCTCCAGGAAGGTTACGTGTCCTCGCGCCGTCTCTAAGCGTAGGAGAGTTCAGGGGAAGCTCTACCTCTTCGAGACAGCATGTCATGTCTAGTCTCTGCGTGGCCTAGAGAAAGGGCGGGTAAGTAAAAGGGTACCCGGAACGGACACCAGGAAAAGAGTGTTTTCCTTGCAGCTCACGCTCTGCACTGCGTGCCCCTGGCATGGCACCGAAGGCCTGCGAGAGCTGTGTTCCGGAGGTCTCTTGAATGCTTTGGCCAGCTAGCTAGCTGGAGCAAAAGGAGAAGGTTCCCTTTCACTCTGCTTTCAAAGCGGTGATCCGGAGGCACTCGAGAGCCTAATGCTGCGCAGTCGCCCAGAATGGGGGATCCTGTGCGCAGCGTTCCTCTATGGGACACGGGGAGGAGGAAAAGCATACTGGAGCTCCTGCCCCCACCTGCCCCAGAGTCAGTGGACACCCCGTGCACTCCTCAATGCATGGACGGACTCTCTGAAGGATACTTGGAACCCTGTGGAGGGCTCTAGCTTTCCCTTTGGCGATGAGGGCTCTGGGATGCCTCCTGCAGGGCACAGGACACGGTCCCTTTCTCTAGGAACCCTCTCTCGTCGCTCCACACAGGCCTTCCAGAAGTGAAGCCAACACAGGCAGCCACACTCTTCCGCAGGAAACTTGGACGCTGCACGTAGCCTGCTCTCCAGCGGGGGAAAGAGGGCTTTGCTCACTAGGTCACCGGTATCAGAGTGGCGCCCTGCAGAGTCCAGGCAGTTTCTGACAGAGGCAAAGAGTCTCAAGCGGCACCCTGCCCGTCCCTGTTAAGACGCCGTACCAGGGCAATTCTGCATGGGACGGGGAGACTAGCGTGACGTACTTAGTGCCTTGGGCTAGGCCTCGCCGTCCGTACGCCTTGCCAAAAGCTAGTGGGTGCTTCAGGGGAGAAGTGTGCCTTGGCCAGGCTGCTTCGAAAGGCAACTGTCTGCTTGGCGTAGGGAGACAGCAAGCAAGGGCTCCCATTCTAAAGCCCACGGAGAGGGTTGCTTCATTGCCGCCCAGGTTCAGCGCTGGCAACCACTGGCCGTACACCTAAAAGACCTGCCGGACCTGTGTTCGGGCGGCCGTTAGCAAGCTCGGACATCTAGCTCTCCCACGAAGGAAGCAGTGTGTCGCCTTTCTCTCCGCCTTACGAGCTGTCATCCGGAGGCCCAAGGTCCCTGGATGTTGTGAAGTCGCCCTTGGAAGAGACATTCACGATGCAGTCTTCCTCCACGGGAGGGGCCTAGGAGGCAGGAGGCCTAGGAGACCTGGAAAGCTCACTAGCGTGAAGGCCCTGCGTGGACTACGTTTTCACGGGAAATGCTGCACGCCTAAGCTTGTGCATGCAGTCCATGGGCCTTACTATGAGCCTGCCTGGCACAGTCGTGTTCCCTTTAGCACTGGCGCCTTGGCGATGCCTCATGCAAGGACAGGCAAGCACCGTGTTGCTCTCAGGAGAGCGCCCTTTTCCTAACCACGGGGGTACTCCAGCACTGAAGACTGACAGCAGCCCTCTGCTTTCCGGCAGCTTTGAGGCTGGGGCTGCCCTTTGTTGCTGAGAATTGCCACTGTTCGCAGAGCTTCCGAATCCGAAACTTCAAAACTGCCCTAGTGCGTTTAGTTTCAGGCGAGCGAAAAGAGACCGAAGGAGCACTCTGGCACTTCCCCGGTTTCATCTCCAAGCAGGGAGTTGTGCAGTGTGTGAGGAGTCTACGGGACTTCAGGCTCCAGGAAGGTTACGTGTCCTCGCGCCGTCTCTAAGCGTAGGAGAGTTCAGGGGAAGCTCTACCTCTTCGAGACAGCATGTCATGTCTAGTCTCTGCGTGGCCTAGAGAAAGGGCGGGTAAGTAAAAGGGTACCCGGAACGGACACCAGGAAAAGAGTGTTTTCCTTGCAGCTCACGCTCTGCACTGCGTGCCCCTGGCATGGCACCGAAGGCCTGCGAGAGCTGTGTTCCGGAGGTCTCTTGAATGCTTTGGCCAGCTAGCTAGCTGGAGCAAAAGGAGAAGGTTCCCTTTCACTCTGCTTTCAAAGCGGTGATCCGGAGGCACTCGAGAGCCTAATGCTGCGCAGTCGCCCAGAATGGGGAATCCTGTGCGCAGCGTTCGTCTATGGGACACGGGGAGGAGGCAGTGGCCCTAGGAAAAGCATACTGGAGCTCCTGCCCCCACCTGCCCCAGAGTCAGTGGACACCCCCTGCACTCCTCAATGCGTGGACGGACTATCTGAAGGATACTTGGAACCCTGTGGAGGGCTCTAGCTTTCCCTTTGGCGATGAGGGCTCTGGGATGCCTCCTGCAGGGCACAGGACACGGTCCCTTTCTCTAGGAACCCTCTCTCGTCGCTCCACACAGGCCTTCCAGAAGTGAAGCCAACACAGGCAGCCACACTCTTCTGCAGGAAACTTGGACGCTGCACGTAGCCTGCTCTCCAGCGGGGGAAAGAGGGCTTTGCTCACTAGGTCACCGGTATCAGAGTGGCGCCCTGCAGAGTCCAGGTAGTTTCTGACAGAGGCAAAGAATCTCAAGCGGCACCCTGCCCGTCCCTGTTAAGACGCCGTACCAGGGCAATTCTGCATGGGACGGGGAGACTAGCGTGACGTACTTAGTGCCTTGGGCTAGGCCTCGCCGTCCGTACGCCTTGCCAAAAGCTAGTGGGTGCTTCAGGGGAGAAGTGTGCCTTGGCCAGGCTGCTTCGAAAGGCAACTGTCTGCTTGGCGTAGGGAGACAGCAAGCAAGGGCTCCCATTCTAAAGCCCACGGAGAGGGTTGCTTCATTGCCGCCCAGGTTCAGCGCTGGCAACCACTGGCCGTACACCTAAAAGACCTGCCGGACCTGTGTTCGGGCGGCCGTTAGCAAGCTCGGACATCTAGCTCTCCCACGAAGGAAGCAGTGTGTCGCCTTTCTCTCCGCCTTACGAGCTGTCATCCGGAGGCCCAAGGTCCCTGGATGTTGTGAAGTCGCCCTTGGAAGAGACGTTCGCGATGCAGTCTTCCTCCACGGGAGGGGCCTAGGAGGCAGGATGCCTAGGAGACCTGGAAAGCTCACTAGCGTGAAGGCCCTGCGTGGACTACGTTTTCACGGGAAATGCTGCACGCCTAAGCTTGTGCATGCAGTCCATGGGCCTTACTATGAGCCTGCCTGGCACAGTCGTGTTCCCTTTAGCACTGGCGCCTTGGCGATGCCTCATGCAAGGACAGGCAAGCACCGTGTTGCTCTCAGGAGAGCGCCCTTTTCCTAACCACGGGGGCACTCCAGCACTGAAGACTGACAGCAGCCCTCTGCTTTCCGGCAGCTTTGAGGCTGGGGCTGCCCTTTGTTGCTGAGAATTGCCACTGTTCGCAGAGCTTCCGAATCCGAAACTTCAAAACTGCCCTAGTGCGTTTAGTTTCAGGCGAGCGAAAAGAGACCGAAGGAGCACTCTGGCACTTCCCCGGTTTCATCTCCAAGCAGGGAGTTGTGCAGTGTGTGAGGAGTCTACGGGACTTCAGGCTCCAGGAAGGTTACGTGTCCTCGCGCCGTCTCTAAGCGTAGGAGAGTTCAGGGGAAGCTCTACCTCTTCGAGACAGCATGTCATGTCTAGTCTCTGCGTGGCCTAGAGAAAGGGCGGGTAAGTAAAAGGGTACCCGGAACGGACACCAGGAAAAGAGTGTTTTCCTTGCAGCTCACGCTCTGCACTGCGTGCTGCTGGCATGGCACCGAAGGCCTGCGAGAGCTGTGTTCCGGAGGTCTCTTGAATGCTTTGGCCAGCTAGCTAGCTGGAGCAAAAGGAGAAGGTTCCCTTTCACTCTGCTTTCAAAGCGGTGATCCGGAGGCACTCGAGAGCCTAATGCTGCGCAGTCGCCCAGAATGGGGGATCCTGTGCGCAGCGTTCCTCTATGGGACACGGGGAGGAGGCAGTGGCCCTAGGAAAAGCATACTGGAGCTCCTGCCCCCACCTGCCCCAGAGTCAGTGGACACCCCGTGCACTCCTCAATGCGTGGACGGACTATCTGAAGGATACTTGGAACCCTGTGGAGGGCTCTAGCTTTCCCTTTGGCGATGAGGGCTCTGGGATGCCTCCTGCAGGGCACAGGACACGGTCCCTTTCTCTAGGAACCCTCTCTCGTCGCTCCACACAGGCCTTCCAGAAGTGAAGCCAACACAGGCAGCCACACTCTTCCGCAGGAAACTTGGACGCTGCACGTAGCCTGCTCTCCAGCGGGGGAAAGAGGGCTTTGCTCACTAGGTCACCGGTATCAGAGTGGCGCCCTGCAGAGTCCAGGTAGTTTCTGACAGAGGCAAAGAGTCTCAAGCGGCACCCTGCCCGTCCCTGTTAAGACGCCGTACCAGGGCAATTCTGCATGGGACGGGGAGACTAGCGTGACGTACTTAGTGCCTTGGGCTAGGCCTCGCCGTCCGTACGCCTTGCCAAAAGCTAGTGGGTGCTTCAGGGGAGAAGTGTGCCTTGGCCAGGCTGCTTCGAAAGGCAACTGTCTGCTTGGCGTAGGGAGACAGCAAGCAAGGGCTCCCATTCGAAAGCCCACCGAGAGGGTTGCTTCATTGCCGCCCAGGTTCAGCGCTGGCAACCACTGGCCGTACACCTAAAAGACCTGCCGGACCTGTGTTCGGGCGGCCGTTAGCAAGCTCGGACATCTAGCTCTCCCACGAAGGAAGCAGTGTGTCGCCTTTCTCTCCGCCTTACGAGCTGTCATCCGGAGGCCCAAGGTCCCTGGATGTTGTGAAGTCGCCCTTGGAAGAGACGTTCGCGATGCAGTCTTCCTCCACGGGAGGGGCCTAGGAGGCAGGAGGCCTAGGAGACCTGGAAAGCTCACTAGCGTGAAGGCCCTGCGTGGACTACGTTTTCACGGGAAATGCTGCACGCCTAAGCTTGTGCATGCAGTCCATGGGCCTTACTATGAGCCTGCCTGGCACAGTCGTGTTCCCTTTAGCACTGGCGCCTTGGCGATGCCTCATGCAAGGACAGGCAAGCACCGTGTTGCTCTCAGGAGAGCGCCCTTTTCCTAACCACGGGGGCACTCCAGCACTGAAGACTGACAGCAGCCCTCTGCTTTCCGGCAGCTTTGAGGCTGGGGCTGCCCTTTGTTGCTGAGAATTGCCACTGTTCGCAGAGCTTCCGAATCCGAAACTTCAAAACTGCCCTAGTGCGTTTAGTTTCAGGCGAGCGAAAAGAGACCGAAGGAGCACTCTGGCACTTCCCCGGTTTCATCTCCAAGCAGGGAGTTGTGCAGTGTGTGAGGAGTCTACGGGACTTCAGGCTCCAGGAAGGTTACGTGTCCTCGCGCCGTCTCTAAGCGTAGGAGAGTTCAGGGGAAGCTCTACCTCTTCGAGACAGCATGTCATGTCTAGTCTCTGCGTGGCCTAGAGAAAGGGCGGGTAAGTAAAAGGGTACCCGGAACGGACACCAGGAAAAGAGTGTTTTCCTTGCAGCTCACGCTCTGCACTGCGTGCCCCTGGCATGGCACCGAAGGCCTGCGAGAGCTGTGTTCCGGAGGTCTCTTGAATGCTTTGGCCAGCTAGCTAGCTGGAGCAAAAGGAGAAGGTTCCCTTTCACTCTGCTTTCAAAGCGGTGATCCGGAGGCACTCGAGAGCCTAATGCTGCGCAGTCGCCCAGAATGGGGGATCCTGTGCGCAGCGTTCCTCTATGGGACACGGGGAGGAGGAAAAGCATACTGGAGCTCCTGCCCCCACCTGCCCCAGAGTCAGTGGACACCCCGTGCACTCCTCAATGCATGGACGGACTCTCTGAAGGATACTTGGAACCCTGTGGAGGGCTCTAGCTTTCCCTTTGGCGATGAGGGCTCTGGGATGCCTCCTGCAGGGCACAGGACACGGTCCCTTTCTCTAGGAACCCTCTCTCGTCGCTCCACACAGGCCTTCCAGAAGTGAAGCCAACACAGGCAGCCACACTCTTCCGCAGGAAACTTGGACGCTGCACGTAGCCTGCTCTCCAGCGGGGGAAAGAGGGCTTTGCTCACTAGGTCACCGGTATCAGAGTGGCGCCCTGCAGAGTCCAGGCAGTTTCTGACAGAGGCAAAGAGTCTCAAGCGGCACCCTGCCCGTCCCTGTTAAGACGCCGTACCAGGGCAATTCTGCATGGGACGGGGAGACTAGCGTGACGTACTTAGTGCCTTGGGCTAGGCCTCGCCGTCCGTACGCCTTGCCAAAAGCTAGTGGGTGCTTCAGGGGAGAAGTGTGCCTTGGCCAGGCTGCTTCGAAAGGCAACTGTCTGCTTGGCGTAGGGAGACAGCAAGCAAGGGCTCCCATTCTAAAGCCCACGGAGAGGGTTGCTTCATTGCCGCCCAGGTTCAGCGCTGGCAACCACTGGCCGTACACCTAAAAGACCTGCCGGACCTGTGTTCGGGCGGCCGTTAGCAAGCTCGGACATCTAGCTCTCCCACGAAGGAAGCAGTGTGTCGCCTTTCTCTCCGCCTTACGAGCTGTCATCCGGAGGCCCAAGGTCCCTGGATGTTGTGAAGTCGCCCTTGGAAGAGACGTTCGCGATGCAGTCTTCCTCCACGGGAGGGGCCTAGGAGGCAGGAGGCCTAGGAGACCTGGAAAGCTCACTAGCGTGAAGGCCCTGCGTGGACTACGTTTTCACGGGAAATGCTGCACGCCTAAGCTTGTGCATGCAGTCCATGGGCCTTACTATGAGCCTGCCTGGCACAGTCGTGTTCCCTTTAGCACTGGCGCCTTGGCGATGCCTAATGCAAGGACAGGCAAGCACCGTGTTGCTCTCAGGAGAGCGCCCTTTTCCTAACCACGGGGGTACTCCAGCACTGAAGACTGACAGCAGCCCTCTGCTTTCCGGCAGCTTTGAGGCTGGGGCTGCCCTTTGTTGCTGAGAATTGCCACTGTTCGCAGAGCTTCCGAATCCGAAACTTCAAAACTGCCCTAGTGCGTTTAGTTTCAGGTGAGCGAAAAGAGACCGAAGGAGCACTCTGGCACTTCCCCGGTTTCATCTCCAAGCAGGGAGTTGTGCAGTGTGTGAGGAGTCTACGGGACTTCAGGCTCCAGGAAGGTTACGTGTCCTCGCGCCGTCTCTAAGCGTAGGAGAGTTCAGGGGAAGCTCTACCTCTTCGAGACAGCATGTCATGTCTAGTCTCTGCGTGGCCTAGAGAAAGGGCGGGTAAGTAAAAGGGTACCCGGAACGGACACCAGGAAAAGAGTGTTTTCCTTGCAGCTCACGCTCTGCACTGCGTGCCCCTGGCATGGCACCGAAGGCCTGCGAGAGCTGTGTTCCGGAGGTCTCTTGAATGCTTTGGCCAGCTAGCTAGCTGGAGCAAAAGGAGAAGGTTCCCTTTCACTCTGCTTTCAAAGCGGTGATCCGGAGGCACTCGAGAGCCTAATGCTGCGCAGTCGCCCAGAATGGGGGATCCTGTGCGCAGCGTTCCTCTATGGGACACGGGGAGGAGGCAGTGGCCCTAGGAAAAGCATACTGGAGCTCCTGCCCCCACCTGCCCCAGAGTCAGTGGACACCCCGTGCACTCCTCAATGCGTGGACGGACTATCTGAAGGATACTTGGAACCCTGTGGAGGGCTCTAGCTTTCCCTTTGGCGATGAGGGCTCTGGGATGCCTCCTGCAGGGCACAGGACACGGTCCCTTTCTCTAGGAACCCTCTCTCGTCGCTCCACACAGGCCTTCCAGAAGTGAAGCCAACACAGGCAGCCACACTCTTCCGCAGGAAACTTGGACGCTGCACGTAGCCTGCTCTCCAGCGGGGGAAAGAGGGCTTTGCTCACTAGGTCACCGGTATCAGAGTGGCGCCCTGCAGAGTCCAGGTAGTTTCTGACAGAGGCAAAGAGTCTCAAGCGGCACCCTGCCCGTCCCTGTTAAGACGCCGTACCAGGGCAATTCTGCATGGGACGGGGAGACTAGCGTGACGTACTTAGTGCCTTGGGCTAGGCCTCGCCGTCCGTACGCCTTGCCAAAAGCTAGTGGGTGCTTCAGGGGAGAAGTGTGCCTTGGCCAGGCTGCTTCGAAAGGCAACTGTCTGCTTGGCGTAGGGAGACAGCAAGCAAGGGCTCCCATTCTAAAGCCCACGGAGAGGGTTGCTTCATTGCCGCCCAGGTTCAGCGCTGGCAACCACTGGCCGTACACCTAAAAGACCTGCCGGACCTGTGTTCGGGCGGCCGTTAGCAAGCTCGGACATCTAGCTCTCCCACGAAGGAAGCAGTGTGTCGCCTTTCTCTCCGCCTTACGAGCTGTAATCCGGAGGCCCAAGGTCCCTGGATGTTGTGAAGTCGCCCTTGGAAGAGACGTTCGCGATGCAGTCTTCCTCCACGGGAGGGGCCTAGGAGGCAGGAGGCCTAGGAGACCTGGAAAGCTCACTAGCGTGAAGGCCCTGCGTGGACTACGTTTTCACGGGAAATGCTGCACGCCTAAGCTTGTGCATGCAGTCCATGGGCCTTACTATGAGCCTGCCTGGCACAGTCGTGTTCCCTTTAGCACTGGCGCCTTGGCGATGCCTCATGCAAGGACAGGCAAGCACCGTGTTGCTCTCAGGAGAGCGCCCTTTTCCTAACCACGGGGGTACTCCAGCACTGAAGACTGACAGCAGCCCTCTGCTTTCCGGCAGCTTTGAGGCTGGGGCTGCCCTTTGTTGCTGAGAATTGCCACTGTTCGCAGAGCTTCCGAATCCGAAACTTCAAAACTGCCCTAGTGCGTTTAGTTTCAGGCGAGCGAAAAGAGACCGAAGGAGCACTCTGGCACTTCCCCGGTTTCATCTCCAAGCAGGGAGTTGTGCAGTGTGTGAGGAGTCTACGGGACTTCAGGCTCCAGGAAGGTTACGTGTCCTCGCGCCGTCTCTAAGCGTAGGAGAGTTCAGGGGAAGCTCTACCTCTTCGAGACAGCATGTCATGTCTAGTCTCTGCGTGGCCTAGAGAAAGGGCGGGTAAGTAAAAGGGTACCCGGAACGGACACCAGGAAAAGAGTGTTTTCCTTGCAGCTCACGCTCTGCACTGCGTGCCCCTGGCATGGCACCGAAGGCCTGCGAGAGCTGTGTTCCGGAGGTCTCTTGAATGCTTTGGCCAGCTAGCTAGCTGGAGCAAAAGGAGAAGGTTCCCTTTCACTCTGCTTTCAAAGCGGTGATCCGGAGGCACTCGAGAGCCTAATGCTGCGCAGTCGCCCAGAATGGGGGATCCTGTGCGCAGCGTTCGTCTATGGGACACGGGGAGGAGGAAAAGCATACTGGAGCTCCTGCCCCCACCTGCCCCAGAGTCAGTGGACACCCCGTGCACTCCTCAATGCGTGGACGGACTATCTGAAGGATACTTGGAACCCTGTGGAGGGCTCTAGCTTTCCCTTTGGCGATGAGGGCTCTGGGATGCCTCCTGCAGGGCACAGGACACGGTCCCTTTCTCTAGGAACCCTCTCTCGTCGCTCCACACAGGCCTTCCAGAAGTGAAGCCAACACAGGCAGCCACACTCTTCCGCAGGAAACTTGGACGCTGCACGTAGCCTGCTCTCCAGCGGGGGAAAGAGGGCTTTGCTCACTAGGTCACCGGTATCAGAGTGGCGCCCTGCAGAGTCCAGGTAGTTTCTGACAGAGGCAAAGAGTCTCAAGCGGCACCCTGCCCGTCCCTGTTAAGACGCCGTACCAGGGCAATTCTGCATGGGACGGGGAGACTAGCGTGACGTACTTAGTGCCTTGGGCTAGGCCTCGCCGTCCGTACGCCTTGCCAAAAGCTAGTGGGTGCTTCAGGGGAGAAGTGTGCCTTGGCCAGGCTGCTTCGAAAGGCAACTGTCTGCTTGGCGTAGGGAGACAGCAAGCAAGGGCTCCCATTCGAAAGCCCACGGAGAGGGTTGCTTCATTGCCGCCCAGGTTCAGCGCTGGCAACCACTGGCCGTACACCTAAAAGACCTGCCGGACCTGTGTTCGGGCGGCCGTTAGCAAGCTCGGACATCTAGCTCTCCCACGAAGGAAGCAGTGTGTCGCCTTTCTCTCCGCCTTACGAGCTGTCATCCGGAGGCCCAAGGTCCCTGGATGTTGTGAAGTCGCCCTTGGAAGAGACGTTCGCGATGCAGTCTTCCTCCACGGGAGGGGCCTAGGAGGCAGGAGGCCTAGGAGACCTGGAAAGCTCACTAGCGTGAAGGCCCTGCGTGGACTACGTTTTCACGGGAAATGCTGCACGCCTAAGCTTGTGCATGCAGTCCATGGGCCTTACTATGAGCCTGCCTGGCACAGTCGTGTTCCCTTTAGCACTGGCGCCTTGGCGATGCCTCATGCAAGGACAGGCAAGCACCGTGTTGCTCTCAGGAGAGCGCCCTTTTCCTAACCACGGGGGTACTCCAGCACTGAAGACTGACAGCAGCCCTCTGCTTTCCGGCAGCTTTGAGGCTGGGGCTGCCCTTTGTTGCTGAGAATTGCCACTGTTCGCAGAGCTTCCGAATCCGAAACTTCAAAACTGCCCTAGTGCGTTTAGTTTCAGGCGAGCGAAAAGAGACCGAAGGAGCACTCTGGCACTTCCCCGGTTTCATCTCCAAGCAGGGAGTTGTGCAGTGTGTGAGGAGTCTACGGGACTTCAGGCTCCAGGAAGGTTACGTGTCCTCGCGCCGTCTCTAAGCGTAGGAGAGTTCAGGGGAAGCTCTACCTCTTCGAGACAGCATGTCATGTCTAGTCTCTGCGTGGCCTAGAGAAAGGGCGGGTAAGTAAAAGGGTACCCGGAACGGACACCAGGAAAAGAGTGTTTTCCTTGCAGCTCACGCTCTGCACTGCGTGCCCCTGGCATGGCACCGAAGGCCTGCGAGAGCTGTGTTCCGGAGGTCTCTTGAATGCTTTGGCCAGCTAGCTAGCTGGAGCAAAAGGAGAAGGTTCCCTTTCACTCTGCTTTCAAAGCGGTGATCCGGAGGCACTCGAGAGCCTAATGCTGCGCAGTCGCCCAGAATGGGGGATCCTGTGCGCAGCGTTCGTCTATGGGACACGGGGAGGAGGAAAAGCATACTGGAGCTCCTGCCCCCACCTGCCCCAGAGTCAGTGGACACCCCGTGCACTCCTCAATGCGTGGACGGACTATCTGAAGGATACTTGGAACCCTGTGGAGGGCTCTAGCTTTCCCTTTGGCGATGAGGGCTCTGGGATGCCTCCTGCAGGGCACAGGACACGGTCCCTTTCTCTAGGAACCCTCTCTCGTCGCTCCACACAGGCCTTCCAGAAGTGAAGCCAACACAGGCAGCCACACTCTTCCGCAGGAAACTTGGACGCTGCACGTAGCCTGCTCTCCAGCGGGGGAAAGAGGGCTTTGCTCACTAGGTCACCGGTATCAGAGTGGCGCCCTGCAGAGTCCAGGTAGTTTCTGACAGAGGCAAAGAGTCTCAAGCGGCACCCTGCCCGTCCCTGTTAAGACGCCGTACCAGGGCAATTCTGCATGGGACGGGGAGACTAGCGTGACGTACTTAGTGCCTTGGGCTAGGCCTCGCCGTCCGTACGCCTTGCCAAAAGCTAGTGGGTGCTTCAGGGGAGAAGTGTGCCTTGGCCAGGCTGCTTCGAAAGGCAACTGTCTGCTTGGCGTAGGGAGACAGCAAGCAAGGGCTCCCATTCGAAAGCCCACGGAGAGGGTTGCTTCATTGCCGCCCAGGTTCAGCGCTGGCAACCACTGGCCGTACACCTAAAAGACCTGCCGGACCTGTGTTCGGGCGGCCGTTAGCAAGCTCGGACATCTAGCTCTCCCACGAAGGAAGCAGTGTGTCGCCTTTCTCTCCGCCTTACGAGCTGTCATCCGGAGGCCCAAGGTCCCTGGATGTTGTGAAGTCGCCCTTGGAAGAGACGTTCGCGATGCAGTCTTCCTCCACGGGAGGGGCCTAGGAGGCAGGAGGCCTAGGAGACCTGGAAAGCTCACTAGCGTGAAGGCCCTGCGTGGACTACGTTTTCACGGGAAATGCTGCACGCCTAAGCTTGTGCATGCAGTCCATGGGCCTTACTATGAGCCTGCCTGGCACAGTCGTGTTCCCTTTAGCACTGGCGCCTTGGCGATGCCTCATGCAAGGACAGGCAAGCACCGTGTTGCTCTCAGGAGAGCGCCCTTTTCCTAACCACGGGGGTACTCCAGCACTGAAGACTGACAGCAGCCCTCTGCTTTCCGGCAGCTTTGAGGCTGGGGCTGCCCTTTGTTGCTGAGAATTGCCACTGTTCGCAGAGCTTCCGAATCCGAAACTTCAAAACTGCCCTAGTGCGTTTAGTTTCAGGCGAGCGAAAAGAGACCGAAGGAGCACTCTGGCACTTCCCCGGTTTCATCTCCAAGCAGGGAGTTGTGCAGTGTGTGAGGAGTCTACGGGACTTCAGGCTCCAGGAAGGTTACGTGTCCTCGCGCCGTCTCTAAGCGTAGGAGAGTTCAGGGGAAGCTCTACCTCTTCGAGACAGCATGTCATGTCTAGTCTCTGCGTGGCCTAGAGAAAGGGCGGGTAAGTAAAAGGGTACCCGGAACGGACACCAGGAAAAGAGTGTTTTCCTTGCAGCTCACGCTCTGCACTGCGTGCCCCTGGCATGGCACCGAAGGCCTGCGAGAGCTGTGTTCCGGAGGTCTCTTGAATGCTTTGGCCAGCTAGCTAGCTGGAGCAAAAGGAGAAGGTTCCCTTTCACTCTGCTTTCAAAGCGGTGATCCGGAGGCACTCGAGAGCCTAATGCTGCGCAGTCGCCCAGAATGGGGGATCCTGTGCGCAGCGTTCCTCTATGGGACACGGGGAGGAGGCAGTGGCCCTAGGAAAAGCATACTGGAGCTCCTGCCCCCACCTGCCCCAGAGTCAGTGGACACCCCGTGCACTCCTCAATGCGTGGACGGACTATCTGAAGGATACTTGGAACCCTGTGGAGGGCTCTAGCTTTCCCTTTGGCGATGAGGGCTCTGGGATGCCTCCTGCAGGGCACAGGACACGGTCCCTTTCTCTAGGAACCCTCTCTCGTCGCTCCACACAGGCCTTCCAGAAGTGAAGCCAACACAGGCAGCCACACTCTTCCGCAGGAAACTTGGACGCTGCACGTAGCCTGCTCTCCAGCGGGGGAAAGAGGGCTTTGCTCACTAGGTCACCGGTATCAGAGTGGCGCCCTGCAGAGTCCAGGTAGTTTCTGACAGAGGCAAAGAGTCTCAAGCGGCACCCTGCCCGTCCCTGTTAAGACGCCGTACCAGGGCAATTCTGCATGGGACGGGGAGACTAGCGTGACGTACTTAGTGCCTTGGGCTAGGCCTCGCCGTCCGTACGCCTTGCCAAAAGCTAGTGGGTGCTTCAGGGGAGAAGTGTGCCTTGGCCAGGCTGCTTCGAAAGGCAACTGTCTGCTTGGCGTAGGGAGACAGCAAGCAAGGGCTCCCATTCTAAAGCCCACGGAGAGGGTTGCTTCATTGCCGCCCAGGTTCAGCGCTGGCAACCACTGGCCGTACACCTAAAAGACCTGCCGGACCTGTGTTCGGGCGGCCGTTAGCAAGCTCGGACATCTAGCTCTCCCACGAAGGAAGCAGTGTGTCGCCTTTCTCTCCGCCTTACGAGCTGTCATCCGGAGGCCCAAGGTCCCTGGATGTTGTGAAGTCGCCCTTGGAAGAGACGTTCGCGATGCAGTCTTCCTCCACGGGAGGGGCCTAGGAGGCAGGAGGCCTAGGAGACCTGGAAAGCTCACTAGCGTGAAGGCCCTGCGTGGACTACGTTTTCACGGGAAATGCTGCACGCCTAAGCTTGTGCATGCAGTCCATGGGCCTTACTATGAGCCTGCCTGGCACAGTCGTGTTCCCTTTAGCACTGGCGCCTTGGCGATGCCTCATGCAAGGACAGGCAAGCACCGTGTTGCTCTCAGGAGAGCGCCCTTTTCCTAACCACGGGGGTACTCCAGCACTGAAGACTGACAGCAGCCCTCTGCTTTCCGGCAGCTTTGAGGCTGGGGCTGCCCTTTGTTGCTGAGAATTGCCACTGTTCGCAGAGCTTCCGAATCCGAAACTTCAAAACTGCCCTAGTGCGTTTAGTTTCAGGCGAGCGGAAAGAGACCGAAGGAGCACTCTGGCACTTCCCCGGTTTCATCTCCAAGCAGGGAGTTGTGCAGTGTGTGAGGAGTCTACGGGACTTCAGGCTCCAGGAAGGTTACGTGTCCTCGCGCCGTCTCTAAGCGTAGGAGAGTTCAGGGGAAGCTCTACCTCTTCGAGACAGCATGTCATGTCTAGTCTCTGCGTGGCCTAGAGAAAGGGCGGGTAAGTAAAAGGGTACCCGGAACGGACACCAGGAAAAGAGTGTTTTCCTTGCAGCTCACGCTCTGCACTGCGTGCCCCTGGCATGGCACCGAAGGCCTGCGAGAGCTGTGTTCCGGAAGTCTCTTGAATGCTTTGGCCAGCTAGCTAGCTGGAGCAAAAGGAGAAGGTTCCCTTTCACTCTGCTTTCAAAGCGGTGATCCGGAGGTACTCGAGAGCCTAATGCTGCGCAGTCGCCCAGAATGGGGGATCCTGTGCGCAGCGTTCGTCTATGGGACACGGGGAGGAGGCAGTGGCCCTAGGAAAAGCATACTGGAGCTCCTGCCCCCACCTGCCCCAGAGTCAGTGGACACCCCGTGCACTCCTCAATGCGTGGACGGACTATCTGAAGGATACTTGGAACCCTGTGGAGGGCTCTAGCTTTCCCTTTGGCGATGAGGGCTCTGGGATGCCTCCTGCAGGGCACAGGACACGGTCCCTTTCTCTAGGAACCCTCTCTCGTCGCTCCACACAGGCCTTCCAGAAGTGAAGCCAACACAGGCAGCCACACTCTTCCGCAGGAAACTTGGACGCTGCACGTAGCCTGCTCTCCAGCGGGGGAAAGAGGGCTTTGCTCACTAGGTCACCGGTATCAGAGTGGCGCCCTGCAGAGTCCAGGTAGTTTCTGACAGAGGCAAAGAGTCTCAAGCGGCACCCTGCCCGTCCCTGTTAAGACGCCGTACCAGGGCAATTCTGCATGGGACGGGGAGACTAGCGTGACGTACTTAGTGCCTTGGGCTAGGCCTCGCCGTCCGTACGCCTTGCCAAAAGCTAGTGGGTGCTTCAGGGGAGAAGTGTGCCTTGGCCAGGCTGCTTCGAAAGGCAACTGTCTGCTTGGCGTAGGGAGACAGCAAGCAAGGGCTCCCATTCTAAAGCCCACGGAGAGGGTTGCTTCATTGCCGCCCAGGTTCAGCGCTGGCAACCACTGGCCGTACACCTAAAAGACCTGCCGGACCTGTGTTCGGGCGGCCGTTAGCAAGCTCGGACATCTAGCTCTCCCACGAAGGAAGCAGTGTGTCGCCTTTCTCTCCGCCTTACGAGCTGTCATCCGGAGGCCCAAGGTCCCTGGATGTTGTGAAGTCGCCCTTGGAAGAGACGTTCGCGATGCAGTCTTCCTCCACGGGAGGGGCCTAGGAGGCAGGAGGCCTAGGAGACCTGGAAAGCTCACTAGCGTGAAGGCCCTGCGTGGACTACGTTTTCACGGGAAATGCTGCACGCCTAAGCTTGTGCATGCAGTCCATGGGCCTTACTATGAGCCTGCCTGGCACAGTCGTGTTCCCTTTAGCACTGGCGCCTTGGCGATGCCTCATGCAAGGACAGGCAAGCACCGTGTTGCTCTCAGGAGAGCGCCCTTTTCCTAACCACGGGGGTACTCCAGCACTGAAGACTGACAGCAGCCCTCTGCTTTCCGGCAGCTTTGAGGCTGGGGCTGCCCTTTCTTGCTGAGAATTGCCACTGTTCGCAGAGCTTCCGAATCCGAAACTTCAAAACTGCCCTAGTGCGTTTAGTTTCAGGCGAGCGAAAAGAGACCGAAGGAGCACTCTGGCACTTCCCCGGTTTCATCTCCAAGCAGGGAGTTGTGCAGTGTGTGAGGAGTCTACGGGACTTCAGGCTCCAGGAAGGTTACGTGTCCTCGCGCCGTCTCTAAGCGTAGGAGAGTTCAGGGGAAGCTCTACCTCTTCGAGACAGCATGTCATGTCTAGTCTCTGCGTGGCCTAGAGAAAGGGCGGGTAAGTAAAAGGGTACCCGGAACGGACACCAGGAAAAGAGTGTTTTCCTTGCAGCTCACGCTCTGCACTGCGTGCCCCTGGCATGGCACCGAAGGCCTGCGAGAGCTGTGTTCCGGAGGTCTCTTGAATGCTTTGGCCAGCTAGCTAGCTGGAGCAAAAGGAGAAGGTTCCCTTTCACTCTGCTTTCAAAGCGGTGATCCGGAGGCACTCGAGAGCCTAATGCTGCGCAGTCGCCCAGAATGGGGAATCCTGTGCGCAGCGTTCCTCTATGGGACACGGGGAGGAGGCAGTGGCCCTAGGAAAAGCATACTGGAGCTCCTGCCCCCACCTGCCCCAGAGTCAGTGGACACCCCGTGCACTCCTCAATGCGTGGACGGACTATCTGAAGGATACTTGGAACCCTGTGGAGGGCTCTAGCTTTCCCTTTGGCGATGAGGGCTCTGGGATGCCTCCTGCAGGGCACAGGACACGGTCCCTTTCTCTAGGAACCCTCTCTCGTCGCTCCACACAGGCCTTCCAGAAGTGAAGCCAACACAGGCAGCCACACTCTTCCGCAGGAAACTTGGACGCTGCACGTAGCCTGCTCTCCAGCGGGGGAAAGAGGGCTTTGCTCACTAGGTCACCGGTATCAGAGTGGCGCCCTGCAGAGTCCAGGCAGTTTCTGACAGAGGCAAAGAGTCTCAAGCGGCACCCTGCCCGTCCCTGTTAAGACGCCGTACCAGGGCAATTCTGCATGGGACGGGGAGACTAGCGTGACGTACTTAGTGCCTTGGGCTAGGCCTCGCCGTCCGTACGCCTTGCCAAAAGCTAGTGGGTGCTTCAGGGGAGAAGTGTGCCTTGGCCAGGCTGCTTCGAAAGGCAACTGTCTGCTTGGCGTAGGGAGACAGCAAGCAAGGGCTCCCATTCTAAAGCCCACGGAGAGGGTTGCTTCATTGCCGCCCAGGTTCAGCGCTGGCAACCACTGGCCGTACACCTAAAAGACCTGCCGGACCTGTGTTCGGGCGGCCGTTAGCAAGCTCGGACATCTAGCTCTCCCACGAAGGAAGCAGTGTGTCGCCTTTCTCTCCGCCTTACGAGCTGTCATCCGGAGGCCCAAGGTCCCTGGATGTTGTGAAGTCGTCCTTGGAAGAGACGTTCGCGATGCAGTCTTCCTCCACGGGAGGGGCCTAGGAGGCAGGAGGCCTAGGAGACCTGGAAAGCTCACTAGCGTGAAGGCCCTGCGTGGACTACGTTTTCACGGGAAATGCTGCACGCCTAAGCTTGTGCATGCAGTCCATGGGCCTTACTATGAGCCTGCCTGGCACAGTCGTGTTCCCTTTAGCACTGGCGCCTTGGCGATGCCTCATGCAAGGACAGGCAAGCACCGTGTTGCTCTCAGGAGAGCGCCCTTTTCCTAACCACGGGGGTACTCCAGCACTGAAGACTGACAGCAGCCCTCTGCTTTCCGGCAGCTTTGAGGCTGGGGCTGCCCTTTGTTGCTGAGAATTGCCACTGTTCGCAGAGCTTCCGAATCCGAAACTTCAAAACTGCCCTAGTGCGTTTAGTTTCAGGCGAGCGAAAAGAGACCGAAGGAGCACTCTGGCACTTCCCCGGTTTCATCTCCAAGCAGGGAGTTGTGCAGTGTGTGAGGAGTCTACGGGACTTCAGGCTCCAGGAAGGTTACGTGTCCTCGCGCCGTCTCTAAGCGTAGGAGAGTTCAGGGGAAGCTCTACCTCTTCGAGACAGCATGTCATGTCTAGTCTCTGCGTGGCCTAGAGAAAGGGCGGGTAAGTAAAAGGGTACCCGGAACGGACACCAGGAAGAGTGTTTTCCTTGCAGCTCACGCTCTGCACTGCGTGCCCCTGGCATGGCACCGAAGGCCTGCGAGAGCTGTGTTCCGGAGGTCTCTTGAATGCTTTGGCCAGCTAGCTAGCTGGAGCAAAAGGAGAAGGTTCCCTTTCACTCTGCTTTCAAAGCGGTGATCCGGAGGCACTCGAGAGCCTAATGCTGCGCAGTCGCCCAGAATGGGGAATCCTGTGCGCAGCGTTCGTCTATGGGACACGGGGAGGAGGCAGTGGCCCTAGGAAAAGCATACTGGAGCTCCTGCCCCCACCTGCCCCAGAGTCAGTGGACACCCCGTGCACTCCTCAATGCGTGGACGGACTATCTGAAGGATACTTGGAACCCTGTGGAGGGCTCTAGCTTTCCCTTTGGCGATGAGGGCTCTGGGATGCCTCCTGCAGGGCACAGGACACGGTCCCTTTCTCTAGGAACCCTCTCTCGTCGCTCCACACAGGCCTTCCAGAAGTGAAGCCAACACAGGCAGCCACACTCTTCTGCAGGAAACTTGGACGCTGCACGTAGCCTGCTCTCCAGCGGGGGAAAGAGGGCTTTGCTCACTAGGTCACCGGTATCAGAGTGGCGCCCTGCAGAGTCCAGGTAGTTTCTGACAGAGGCAAAGAATCTCAAGCGGCACCCTGCCCGTCCCTGTTAAGACGCCGTACCAGGGCAATTCTGCATGGGACGGGGAGACTAGCGTGACGTACTTAGTGCCTTGGGCTAGGCCTCGCCGTCCGTACGCCTTGCCAAAAGCTAGTGGGTGCTTCAGGGGAGAAGTGTGCCTTGGCCAGGCTGCTTCGAAAGGCAACTGTCTGCTTGGCGTAGGGAGACAGCAAGCAAGGGCTCCCATTCTAAAGCCCACGGAGAGGGTTGCTTCATTGCCGCCCAGGTTCAGCGCTGGCAACCACTGGCCGTACACCTAAAAGACCTGCCGGACCTGTGTTCGGGCGGCCGTTAGCAAGCTCGGACATCTAGCTCTCCCACGAAGGAAGCAGTGTGTCGCCTTTCTCTCCGCCTTACGAGCTGTCATCCGGAGGCCCAAGGTCCCTGGATGTTGTGAAGTCGCCCTTGGAAGAGACGTTCGCGATGCAGTCTTCCTCCACGGGAGGGGCCTAGGAGGCAGGAGGCCTAGGAGACCTGGAAAGCTCACTAGCGTGAAGGCCCTGCGTGGACTACGTTTTCACGGGAAATGCTGCACGCCTAAGCTTGTGCATGCAGTCCATGGGCCTTACTATGAGCCTGCCTGGCACAGTCGTGTTCCCTTTAGCACTGGCGCCTTGGCGATGCCTCATGCAAGGACAGGCAAGCACCGTGTTGCTCTCAGGAGAGCGCCCTTTTCCTAACCACGGGGGTACTCCAGCACTGAAGACTGACAGCAGCCCTCTGCTTTCCGGCAGCTTTGAGGCTGGGGCTGCCCTTTGTTGCTGAGAATTGCCACTGTTCGCAGAGCTTCCGAATCCGAAACTTCAAAACTGCCCTAGTGCGTTTAGTTTCAGGCGAGCGAAAAGAGACCGAAGGAGCACTCTGGCACTTCCCCGGTTTCATCTCCAAGCAGGGAGTTGTGCAGTGTGTGAGGAGTCTACGGGACTTCAGGCTCCAGGAAGGTTACGTGTCCTCGCGCCGTCTCTAAGCGTAGGAGAGTTCAGGGGAAGCTCTACCTCTTCGAGACAGCATGTCATGTCTAGTCTCTGCGTGGCCTAGAGAAAGGGCGGGTAAGTAAAAGGGTACCCGGAACGGACACCAGGAAAAGAGTGTTTTCCTTGCATCTCACGCTCTGCACTGCGTGCTGCTGGCATGGCACCGAAGGCCTGCGAGAGCTGTGTTCCGGAGGTCTCTTGAATGCTTTGGCCAGCTAGCTAGCTGGAGCAAAAGGAGAAGGTTCCCTTTCACTCTGCTTTCAAAGCGGTGATCCGGAGGCACTCGAGAGCCTAATGCTGCGCAGTCGCCCAGAATGGGGGATCCTGTGCGCAGCGTTCGTCTATGGGACACGGGGAGGAGGCAGTGGCCCTAGGAAAAGCATACTGGAGCTCCTGCCCCCACCTGCCCCAGAGTCAGTGGACACCCCGTGCACTCCTCAATGCGTGGACGGACTATCTGAAGGATACTTGGAACCCTGTGGAGGGCTCTAGCTTTCCCTTTGGCGATGAGGGCTCTGGGATGCCTCCTGCAGGGCACAGGACACGGTCCCTTTCTCTAGGAACCCTCTCTCGTCGCTCCACACAGGCCTTCCAGAAGTGAAGCCAACACAGGCAGCCACACTCTTCCGCAGGAAACTTGGACGCTGCACGTAGCCTGCTCTCCAGCGGGGGAAAGAGGGCTTTGCTCACTAGGTCACCGGTATCAGAGTGGCGCCCTGCAGAGTCCAGGTCGTTTCGGACAGAGGCAAAGAGTCTCAAGCGGCACCCTGCCCGTCCCTGTTAAGACGCCGTACCAGGGCAATTCTGCATGGGACGGGGAGACTAGCGTGACGTACTTAGTGCCTTGGGCTAGGCCTCGCCGTCCGTACGCCTTGCCAAAAGCTAGTGGGTGCTTCAGGGGAGAAGTGTGCCTTGGCCAGGCTGCTTCGAAAGGCAACTGTCTGCTTGGCGTAGGGAGACAGCAAGCAAGGGCTCCCATTCTAAAGCCCACGGAGAGGGTTGCTTCATTGCCGCCCAGGTTCAGCGCTGGCAACCACTGGCCGTACACCTAAAAGACCTGCCGGACCTGTGTTCGGGCGGCCGTTAGCAAGCTCGGACATCTAGCTCTCCCACGAAGGAAGCAGTGTGTCGCCTTTCTCTCCGCCTTACGAGCTGTCATCCGGAGGCCCAAGGTCCCTGGACGTTGTGAAGTCGCCCTTGGAAGAGACGTTCGCGATGCAGTCTTCCTCCACGGGAGGGGCCTAGGAGGCAGGAGGCCTAGGAGACCTGGAAAGCTCACTAGCGTGAAGGCCCTGCGTGGACTACGTTTTCACGGGAAATGCTGCACGCCTAAGCTTGTGCATGCAGTCCATGGGCCTTACTATGAGCCTGCCTGGCACAGTCGTGTTCCCTTTAGCACTGGCGCCTTGGCGATGCCTCATGCAAGGACAGGCAAGCACCGTGTTGCTCTCAGGAGAGCGCCCTTTTCCTAACCACGGGGGCACTCCAGCACTGAAGACTGACAGCAGCCCTCTGCTTTCCGGCAGCTTTGAGGCTGGGGCTGCCCTTTGTTGCTGAGAATTGCCACTGTTCGCAGAGCTTCCGAATCCGAAACTTCAAAACTGCCCTAGTGCGTTTAGTTTCAGGCGAGCGAAAAGAGACCGAAGGAGCACTCTGGCACTTCCCCGGTTTCATCTCCAAGCAGGGAGTTGTGCAGTGTGTGAGGAGTCTACGGGACTTCAGGCTCCAGGAAGGTTACGTGTCCTCGCGCCGTCTCTAAGCGTAGGAGAGTTCAGGGGAAGCTCTACCTCTTCGAGACAGCATGTCATGGCTAGTCTCTGCGTGGCCTAGAGAAAGGGCGGGTAAGTAAAAGGGTACCCGGAACGGACACCAGGAAAAGAGTGTTTTCCTTGCAGCTCACGCTCTGCACTGCGTGCCCCTGGCATGGCACCGAAGGCCTGCGAGAGCTGTGTTCCGGAGGTCTCTTGAATGCTTTGGCCAGCTAGCTAGCTGGAGCAAAAGGAGAAGGTTCCCTTTCACTCTGCTTTCAAAGCGGTGATCCGGAGGCACTCGAGAGCCTAATGCTGCGCAGTCGCCCAGAATGGGGGATCCTGTGCGCAGCGTTCGTCTATGGGACACGGGGAGGAGGCAGTGGCCCTAGGAAAAGCATACTGGAGCTCCTGCCCCCACCTGCCCCAGAGTCAGTGGACACCCCGTGCACTCCTCAATGCGTGGACGGACTATCTGAAGGATACTTGGAACCCTGTGGAGGGCTCTAGCTTTCCCTTTGGCGATGAGGGCTCTGGGATGCCTCCTGCAGGGCACAGGACACGGTCCCTTTCTCTAGGAACCCTCTCTCGTCGCTCCACACAGGCCTTCCAGAAGTGAAGCCAACACAGGCAGCCACACTCTTCCGCAGGAAACTTGGACGCTGCACGTAGCCTGCTCTCCAGCGGGGGAAAGAGGGCTTTGCTCACTAGGTCACCGGTATCAGAGTGGCGCCCTGCAGAGTCCAGGTCGTTTCTGACAGAGGCAAAGAGTCTCAAGCGGCACCCTGCCCGTCCCTGTTAAGACGCCGTACCAGGGCAATTCTGCATGGGACGGGGAGACTAGCGTGACGTACTTAGTGCCTTGGGCTAGGCCTCGCCGTCCGTACGCCTTGCCAAAAGCTAGTGGGTGCTTCAGGGGAGAAGTGTGCCTTGGCCAGGCTGCTTCGAAAGGCAACTGTCTGCTTGGCGTAGGGAGACAGCAAGCAAGGGCTCCCATTCTAAAGCCCACGGAGAGGGTTGCTTCATTGCCGCCCAGGTTCAGCGCTGGCAACCACTGGCCGTACACCTAAAAGACCTGCCGGACCTGTGTTCGGGCGGCCGTTAGCAAGCTCGGACATCTAGCTCTCCCACGAAGGAAGCAGTGTGTCGCCTTTCTCTCCGCCTTACGAGCTGTCATCCGGAGGCCCAAGGTCCCTGGACGTTGTGAAGTCGCCCTTGGAAGAGACGTTCGCGATGCAGTCTTCCTCCACGGGAGGGGCCTAGGAGGCAGGAGGCCTAGGAGACCTGGAAAGCTCACTAGCGTGAAGGCCCTGCGTGGACTACGTTTTCACGGGAAATGCTGCACGCCTAAGCTTGTGCATGCAGTCCATGGGCCTTACTATGAGCCTGCCTGGCACAGTCGTGTTCCCTTTAGCACTGGCGCCTTGGCGATGCCTCATGCAAGGACAGGCAAGCACCGTGTTGCTCTCAGGAGAGCGCCCTTTTCCTAACCACGGGGGCACTCCAGCACTGAAGACTGACAGCAGCCCTCTGCTTTCCGGCAGCTTTGAGGCTGGGGCTGCCCTTTGTTGCTGAGAATTGCCACTGTTCGCAGAGCTTCCGAATCCGAAACTTAAAAACTGCCCTAGTGCGTTTAGTTTCAGGCGAGCGAAAAGAGACCGAAGGAGCACTCTGGCACTTCCCCGGTTTCATCTCCAAGCAGGGAGTTGTGCAGTGTGTGAGGAGTCTACGGGACTTCAGGCTCCAGGAAGGTTACGTGTCCTCGCGCCGTCTCTAAGCGTAGGAGAGTTCAGGGGAAGCTCTACCTCTTCGAGACAGCATGTCATGGCTAGTCTCTGCGTGGCCTAGAGAAAGGGCGGGTAAGTAAAAGGGTACCCGGAACGGACACCAGGAAAAGAGTGTTTTCCTTGCAGCTCACGCTCTGCACTGCGTGCCCCTGGCATGGCACCGAAGGCCTGCGAGAGCTGTGTTCCGGAGGTCTCTTGAATGCTTTGGCCAGCTAGCTAGCTGGAGCAAAAGGAGAAGGTTCCCTTTCACTCTGCTTTCAAAGCGGTGATCCGGAGGCACTCGAGAGCCTAATGCTGCGCAGTCGCCCAGAATGGGGGATCCTGTGGGCAGCGTTCCTCTATGGGACATGGGGAGGAGGCAGTGGCCCTAGGAAAAGCATACTGGAGCTCCTGCCCCCACCTGCCCCAGAGTCAGTGCACAGCCCCTGCACTCCTCAATGCGTGGACGGACTATCTGAAGGATACTTGGAACCCTGTGGAGGGCTCTAGCTTTCCCTTTGGCGATGAGGGCTCTGGGATGCCTCCTGCAGGGCACAGGACACGGTCCCTTTCTCTAGGAACCCTCTCTCGTCGCTCCACACAGGCCTTCCAGAAGTGAAGCCAACACAGGCAGCCACACTCTTCCGCAGGAAACTTGGACGCTGCACGTAGCCTGCTCTCCAGCGGGGGAAAGAGGGCTTTGCTCACTAGGTCACCGGTATCAGAGTGGCGCCCTGCAGAGTCCAGGTAGTTTCTGACAGAGGCAAAGAATCTCAAGCGGCACCCTGCCCGTCCCTGTTAAGACGCCGTACCAGGGCAATTCTGCATGGGACGGGGAGACTAGCGTGACGTACTTAGTGCCTTGGGCTAGGCCTCGCCGTCCGTACGCCTTGCCAAAAGCTAGTGGGTGCTTCAGGGGAGAAGTGTGCCTTGGCCAGGCTGCTTCGAAAGGCAACTGTCTGCTTGGCGTAGGGAGACAGCAAGCAAGGGCTCCCATTCTAAAGCCCACGGAGAGGGTTGCTTCATTGCCGCCCAGGTTCAGCGCTGGCAACCACTGGCCGTACACCTAAAAGACCTGCCGGACCTGTGTTCGGGCGGCCGTTAGCAAGCTCGGACATCTAGCTCTCCCACGAAGGAAGCAGTGTGTCGCCTTTCTCTCCGCCTTACGAGCTGTCATCCGGAGGCCCAAGGTCCCTGGATGTTGTGAAGTCGCCCTTGGAAGAGACGTTCGCGATGCAGTCTTCCTCCACGGGAGGGGCCTAGGAGGCAGGAGGCCTAGGAGACCTGGAAAGCTCACTAGCGTGAAGGCCCTGCGTGGACTACGTTTTCACGGGAAATGCTGCACGCCTAAGCTTGTGCATGCAGTCCATGGGCCTTACTATGAGCCTGCCTGGCACAGTCGTGTTCCCTTTAGCACTGGCGCCTTGGCGATGCCTCATGCAAGGACAGGCAAGCACCGTGTTGCTCTCAGGAGAGCGCCCTTTTCCTAACCACGGGGGTACTCCAGCACTGAAGACTGACAGCAGCCCTCTGCTTTCCGGCAGCTTTGAGGCTGGGGCTGCCCTTTCTTGCTGAGAATTGCCACTGTTCGCAGAGCTTCCGAATCCGAAACTTCAAAACTGCCCTAGTGCGTTTAGTTTCAGGCGAGCGAAAAGAGACCGAAGGAGCACTCTGGCACTTCCCCGGTTTCATCTCCAAGCAGGGAGTTGTGCAGTGTGTGAGGAGTCTACGGGACTTCAGGCTCCAGGAAGGTTACGTGTCCTCGCGCCGTCTCTAAGCGTAGGAGAGTTCAGGGGAAGCTCTACCTCTTCGAGACAGCATGTCATGTCTAGTCTCTGCGTGGCCTAGAGAAAGGGCGGGTAAGTAAAAGGGTACCCGGAATGGACACCAGGAAAAGAGTGTTTTCCTTGCATCTCACGCTCTGCACTGCGTGCCGCTGGCATGGCACCGAAGGCCTGCGAGAGCTGTGTTCCGGAGGTCTCTTGAATGCTTTGGCCAGCTAGCTAGCTGGAGCAAAAGGAGAAGGTTCCCTTTCACTCTGCTTTCAAAGCGGTGATCCGGAGGCACTCGAGAGCCTAATGCTGCGCAGTCGCCCAGAATGGGGGATCCTGTGCGCAGCGTTCCTCTATGGGACACGGGGAGGAGGCAGTGGCCCTAGGAAAAGCATACTGGAGCTCCTGTCCCCACCTGCCCCAGAGTCAGTGGACACCCCGTGCACTCCTCAATGCGTGGACGGACTATCTGAAGGATACTTGGAACCCTGTGGAGGGCTCTAGCTTTCCCTTTGGCGATGAGGGCTCTGGGATGCCTCCTGCAGGGCACAGGACACGGTCCCTTTCTCTAGGAACCCTCTCTCGTCGCTCCACACAGGCCTTCCAGAAGTGAAGCCAACACAGGCAGCCACACTCTTCCGCAGGAAACTTGGACGCTGCACGTAGCCTGCTCTCCAGCGGGGGAAAGAGGGCTTTGCTCACTAGGTCACCGGTATCAGAGTGGCGCCCTGCAGAGTCCAGGTAGTTTCTGACAGAGGCAAAGAGTCTCAAGCGGCACCCTGCCCGTCCCTGTTAAGACGCCGTACCAGGGCAATTCTGCATGGGACGGGGAGACTAGCGTGACGTACTTAGTGCCTTGGGCTAGGCCTCGCCGTCCGTACGCCTTGCCAAAAGCTAGTGGGTGCTTCAGGGGAGAAGTGTGCCTTGGCCAGGCTGCTTCGAAAGGCAACTGTCTGCTTGGCGTAGGGAGACAGCAAGCAAGGGCTCCCATTCTAAAGCCCACGGAGAGGGTTGCTTCATTGCCGCCCAGGTTCAGCGCTGGCAACCACTGGCCGTACACCTAAAAGACCTGCCGGACCTGTGTTCGGGCGGCCGTTAGCAAGCTCGGACATCTAGCTCTCCCACGAAGGAAGCAGTGTGTCGCCTTTCTCTCCGCCTTACGAGCTGTCATCCGGAGGCCCAAGGTCCCTGGATGTTGTGAAGTCGCCCTTGGAAGAGACGTTCGCGATGCAGTCTTCCTCCACGGGAGGGGCCTAGGAGGCAGGAGGCCTAGGAGACCTGGAAAGCTCACTAGCGTGAAGGCCCTGCGTGGACTACGTTTTCACGGGAAATGCTGCACGCCTAAGCTTGTGCATGCAGTCCATGGGCCTTACTATGAGCCTGCCTGGCACAGTCGTGTTCCCTTTAGCACTGGCGCCTTGGCGATGCCTCATGCAAGGACAGGCAAGCACCGTGTTGCTCTCAGGAGAGCGCCCTTTTCCTAACCACGGGGGCACTCCAGCACTGAAGACTGACAGCAGCCCTCTGCTTTCCGGCAGCTTTGAGGCTGGGGCTGCCCTTTGTTGCTGAGAATTGCCACTGTTCGCAGAGCTTCCGAATCCGAAACTTCAAAACTGCCCTAGTGCGTTTAGTTTCAGGCGAGCGAAAAGAGACCGAAGGAGCACTCTGGCACTTCCCCGGTTTCATCTCCAAGCAGGGAGTTGTGCAGTGTGTGAGGAGTCTACGGGACTTCAGGCTCCAGGAAGGTTACGTGTCCTCGCGCCGTCTCTAAGCGTAGGAGAGTTCAGGGGAAGCTCTACCTCTTCGAGACAGCATGTCATGTCTAGTCTCTGCGTGGCCTAGAGAAAGGGCGGGTAAGTAAAAGGGTACCCGGAACGGACACCAGGAAAAGAGTGTTTTCCTTGCAGCTCACGCTCTGCACTGCGTGCCCCTGGCATGGCACCGAAGGCCTGCGAGAGCTGTGTTCCGGAGGTCTCTTGAATGCTTTGGCCAGCTAGCTAGCTGGAGCAAAAGGAGAAGGTTCCCTTTCACTCTGCTTTCAAAGCGGTGATCCGGAGGCACTCGAGAGCCTAATGCTGCGCAGTCGCCCAGAATGGGGGATCCTGTGCGCAGCGTTCGTCTATGGGACACGGGGAGGAGGAAAAGCATACTGGAGCTCCTGCCCCCACCTGCCCCAGAGTCAGTGGACACCCCGTGCACTCCTCAATGCGTGGACAGACTATCTGAAGGATACTTGGAACCCTGTGGAGGGCTCTAGCTTTCCCTTTGGCGATGAGGGCTCTGGGATGCCTCCTGCAGGGCACAGGACACGGTCCCTTTCTCTAGGAACCCTCTCTCGTCGCTCCACACAGGCCTTCCAGAAGTGAAGCCAACACAGGCAGCCACACTCTTCTGCAGGAAACTTGGACGCTGCACGTAGCCTGCTCTCCAGCGGGGGAAAGAGGGCTTTGCTCACTAGGTCACCGGTATCAGAGTGGCGCCCTGCAGAGTCCAGGTAGTTTCTGACAGAGGCAAGGAATCTCAAGCGGCACCCTGCCCGTCCCTGTTAAGACGCCGTACCAGGGCAATTCTGCATGGGACGGGGAGACTAGCGTGACGTACTTAGTGCCTTGGGCTAGGCCTCGCCGTCCGTACGCCTTGCCAAAAGCTAGTGGGTGCTTCAGGGGAGAAGTGTGCCTTGGCCAGGCTGCTTCGAAAGGCAACTGTCTGCTTGGCGTAGGGAGACAGCAAGCAAGGGCTCCCATTCTAAAGCCCACGGAGAGGGTTGCTTCATTGCCGCCCAGGTTCAGCGCTGGCAACCACTGGCCGTACACCTAAAAGACCTGCCGGACCTGTGTTCGGGCGGCCGTTAGCAAGCTCGGACATCTAGCTCTCCCACGAAGGAAGCAGTGTGTCGCCTTTCTCTCCGCCTTACGAGCTGTCATCCGGAGGCCCAAGGTCCCTGGATGTTGTGAAGTCGCCCTTGGAAGAGACGTTCGCGATGCAGTCTTCCTCCACGGGAGGGGCCTAGGAGGCAGGAGGCCTAGGAGACCTGGAAAGCTCACTAGCGTGAAGGCCCTGCGTGGACTACGTTTTCACGGGAAATGCTGCACGCCTAAGCTTGTGCATGCAGTCCATGGGCCTTACTATGAGCCTGCCTGGCACAGTCGTGTTCCCTTTAGCACTGGCGCCTTGGCGATGCCTCATGCAAGGACAGGCAAGCACCGTGTTGCTCTCAGGAGAGCGCCCTTTTCCTAACCACGGGGGCACTCCAGCACTGAAGACTGACAGCAGCCCTCTGCTTTCCGGCAGCTTTGAGGCTGGGGCTGCCCTTTGTTGCTGAGAATTGCCACTGTTCGCAGAGCTTCCGAATCCGAAACTTCAAAACTGCCCTAGTGCGTTTAGTTTCAGGCGAGCGAAAAGAGACCGAAGGAGCACTCTGGCACTTCCCCGGTTTCATCTCCAAGCAGGGAGTTGTGCAGTGTGTGAGGAGTCTACGGGACTTCAGGCTCCAGGAAGGTTACGTGTCCTCGCGCCGTCTCTAAGCGTAGGAGAGTTCAGGGGAAGCTCTACCTCTTCGAGACAGCATGTCATGTCTAGTCTCTGCGTGGCCTAGAGAAAGGGCGGGTAAGTAAAAGGGTACCCGGAACGGACACCAGGAAAAGAGTGTTTTCCTTGCAGCTCACGCTCTGCACTGCGTGCCCCTGGCATGGCACCGAAGGCCTGCGAGAGCTGTGTTCCGGAGGTCTCTTGAATGCTTTGGCCAGCTAGCTAGCTGGAGCAAAAGGAGAAGGTTCCCTTTCACTCTGCTTTCAAAGCGGTGATCCGGAGGCACTCGAGAGCCTAATGCTGCGCAGTCGCCCAGAATGGGGGATCCTGTGCGCAGCGTTCGTC
The DNA here is from genome assembly GCF_028564815.1 of Eubalaena glacialis. Lineage (NCBI taxonomy): Eukaryota > Metazoa > Chordata > Mammalia > Artiodactyla > Balaenidae > Eubalaena > Eubalaena glacialis. Next base: position 67,242,715 of record NC_083729.1, on the reverse strand, counting down.
TATGGGACACGGGGAGGAGGAAAAGCATACTGGAGCTCCTGCCCCCACCTGCCCCAGAGTCAGTGGACACCCCGTGCACTCCTCAATGCGTGGACAGACTATCTGAAGGATACTTGGAACCCTGTGGAGGGCTCTAGCTTTCCCTTTGGCGATGAGGGCTCTGGGATGCCTCCTGCAGGGCACAGGACACGGTCCCTTTCTCTAGGAACCCTCTCTCGTCGCTCCACACAGGCCTTCCAGAAGTGAAGCCAACACAGGCAGCCACACTCTTCTGCAGGAAACTTGGACGCTGCACGTAGCCTGCTCTCCAGCGGGGGAAAGAGGGCTTTGCTCACTAGGTCACCGGTATCAGAGTGGCGCCCTGCAGAGTCCAGGTAGTTTCTGACAGAGGCAAGGAATCTCAAGCGGCACCCTGCCCGTCCCTGTTAAGACGCCGTACCAGGGCAATTCTGCATGGGACGGGGAGACTAGCGTGACGTACTTAGTGCCTTGGGCTAGGCCTCGCCGTCCGTACGCCTTGCCAAAAGCTAGTGGGTGCTTCAGGGGAGAAGTGTGCCTTGGCCAGGCTGCTTCGAAAGGCAACTGTCTGCTTGGCGTAGGGAGACAGCAAGCAAGGGCTCCCATTCTAAAGCCCACGGAGAGGGTTGCTTCATTGCCGCCCAGGTTCAGCGCTGGCAACCACTGGCCGTACACCTAAAAGACCTGCCGGACCTGTGTTCGGGCGGCCGTTAGCAAGCTCGGACATCTAGCTCTCCCACGAAGGAAGCAGTGTGTCGCCTTTCTCTCCGCCTTACGAGCTGTCATCCGGAGGCCCAAGGTCCCTGGATGTTGTGAAGTCGCCCTTGGAAGAGACGTTCGGGATGCAGTCTTCCTCCACGGGAGGGGCCTAGGAGGCAGGAGGCCTAGGAGACCTGGAAAGCTCACTAGCGTGAAGGCCCTGCGTGGACTACGTTTTCACGGGAAATGCTGCACGCCTAAGCTTGTGCATGCAGTCCATGGGCCTTACTATGAGCCTGCCTGGCACAGTCGTGTTCCCTTTAGCACTGGCGCCTTGGCGATGCCTCATGCAAGGACAGGCAAGCACCGTGTTGCTCTCAGGAGAGCGCCCTTTTCCTAACCACGGGGGCACTCCAGCACTGAAGACTGACAGCAGCCCTCTGCTTTCCGGCAGCTTTGAGGCTGGGGCTGCCCTTTGTTGCTGAGAATTGCCACTGTTCGCAGAGCTTCCGAATCCGAAACTTCAAAACTGCCCTAGTGCGTTTAGTTTCAGGCGAGCGAAAAGAGACCGAAGGAGCACTCTGGCACTTCCCCGGTTTCATCTCCAAGCAGGGAGTTGTGCAGTGTGTGAGGAGTCTACGGGACTTCAGGCTCCAGGAAGGTTACGTGTCCTCGCGCCGTCTCTAAGCGTAGGAGAGTTCAGGGGAAGCTCTACCTCTTCGAGACAGCATGTCATGTCTAGTCTCTGCGTGGCCTAGAGAAAGGGCGGGTAAGTAAAAGGGTACCCGGAACGGACACCAGGAAAAGAGTGTTTTCCTTGCAGCTCACGCTCTGCACTGCGTGCCCCTGGCATGGCACCGAAGGCCTGCGAGAGCTGTGTTCCGGAGGTCTCTTGAATGCTTTGGCCAGCTAGCTAGCTGGAGCAAAAGGAGAAGGTTCCCTTTCACTCTGCTTTCAAAGCGGTGATCCGGAGGCACTCGAGAGCCTAATGCTGCGCAGTCGCCCAGAATGGGGGATCCTGTGCGCAGCGTTCCTCTATGGGACACGGGGAGGAGGCAGTGGCCCTAGGAAAAGCATACTGGAGCTCCTGCCCCCACCTGCCCCAGAGTCAGTGGACACCCCGTGCACTCCTCAATGCGTGGACGGACTATCTGAAGGATACTTGGAACCCTGTGGAGGGCTCTAGCTTTCCCTTTGGCGATGAGGGCTCTGGGATGCCTCCTGCAGGGCACAGGACACGGTCCCTTTCTCTAGGAACCCTCTCTCGTCGCTCCACACAGGCCTTCCAGAAGTGAAGCCAACACAGGCAGCCACACTCTTCCGCAGGAAACTTGGACGCTGCACGTAGCCTGCTCTCCAGCGGGGGAAAGAGGGCTTTGCTCACTAGGTCACCGGTATCAGAGTGGCGCCCTGCAGAGTCCAGGTAGTTTCTGACAGAGGCAAAGAGTCTCAAGCGGCACCCTGCCCGTCCCTGTTAAGACGCCGTACCAGGGCAATTCTGCATGGGACGGGGAGACTAGCGTGACGTACTTAGTGCCTTGGGCTAGGCCTCGCCGTCCGTACGCCTTGCCAAAAGCTAGTGGGTGCTTCAGGGGAGAAGTGTGCCTTGGCCAGGCTGCTTCGAAAGGCAACTGTCTGCTTGGCGTAGGGAGACAGCAAGCAAGGGCTCCCATTCTAAAGCCCACGGAGAGGGTTGCTTCATTGCCGCCCAGGTTCAGCGCTGGCAACCACTGGCCGTACACCTAAAAGACCTGCCGGACCTGTGTTCGGGCGGCCGTTAGCAAGCTCGGACATCTAGCTCTCCCACGAAGGAAGCAGTGTGTCGCCTTTCTCTCCGCCTTACGAGCTGTCATCCGGAGGCCCAAGGTCCCTGGATGTTGTGAAGTCGCCCTTGGAAGAGACGTTCGCGATGCAGTCTTCCTCCACGGGAGGGGCCTAGGAGGCAGGAGGCCTAGGAGACCTGGAAAGCTCACTAGCGTGAAGGCCCTGCGTGGACTACGTTTTCACGGGAAATGCTGCACGCCCAAGCTTGTGCATGCAGTCCATGGGCCTTACTATGAGCCTGCCTGGCACAGTCGTGTTCCCTTTAGCACTGGCGCCTTGGCGATGCCTCATGCAAGGACAGGCAAGCACCGTGTTGCTCTCAGGAGAGCGCCCTTTTCCTAACCACGGGGGCACTCCAGCACTGAAGACTGACAGCAGCCCTCTGCTTTCCGGCAGCTTTGAGGCTGGGGCTGCCCTTTGTTGCTGAGAATTGCCACTGTTCGCAGAGCTTCCGAATCCGAAACTTCAAAACTGCCCTAGTGCGTTTAGTTTCAGGCGAGCGAAAAGAGACCGAAGGAGCACTCTGGCACTTCCCCGGTTTCATCTCCAAGCAGGGAGTTGTGCAGTGTGTGAGGAGTCTACGGGACTTCAGGATCCAGGAAGGTTACGTGTCCTCGCGCCGTCTCTAAGCGTAGGAGAGTTCAGGGGAAGCTCTACCTCTTCGAGACAGCATGTCATGTCTAGTCCCTGCGTGGCCTAGAGAAAGGGCGGGTAAGTAAAAGGGTACCCGGAACGGACACCAGGAAAAGAGTGTTTTCCTTGCAGCTCACGCTCTGCACTGCCTGCCCCTGGCATGGCACCGAAGGCCTGCGAGAGCTGTGTTCCGGAGGTCTCTTGAATGCTTTGGCCAGCTAGCTAGCTGGAGCAAAAGGAGAAGGCTCCCTTTCACTCTGCTTTCAAAGCGGTGATCCGGAGGCACTCGAGAGCCTAATGCTGCGCAGTCGCCCAGAATGGGGGATCCTGTGCGCAGCGTTCCTCTATGGGACACGGGGAGGAGGCAGTGGCCCTAGGAAAAGCATACTGGAGCTCCTGTCCCCACCTGCCCCAGAGTCAGTGGACACCCCGTGCACTCCTCAATGCGTGGACGGACTATCTGAAGGATACTTGGAACCCTGTGGAGGGCTCTAGCTTTCCCTTTGGCGATGAGGGCTCTGGGATGCCTCCTGCAGGGCACAGGACACGGTCCCTTTCTCTAGGAACCCTCTCTCGTCGCTCCACACAGGCCTTCCAGAAGTGAAGCCAACACAGGCAGCCACACTCTTCCGCAGGAAACTTGGACGCTGCACGTAGCCTGCTCTCCAGCGGGGGAAAGAGGGCTTTGCTCACTAGGTCACCGGTATCAGAGTGGCGCCCTGCAGAGTCCAGGTAGTTTCTGACAGAGGCAAAGAGTCTCAAGCGGCACCCTGCCCGTCCCTGTTAAGACGCCGTACCAGGGCAATTCTGCATGGGACGGGGAGACTAGCGTGACGTACTTAGTGCCTTGGGCTAGGCCTCGCCGTCCGTACGCCTTGCCAAAAGCTAGTGGGTGCTTCAGGGGAGAAGTGTGCCTTGGCCAGGCTGCTTCGAAAGGCAACTGTCTGCTTGGCGTAGGGAGACAGCAAGCAAGGGCTCCCATTCTAAAGCCCACGGAGAGGGTTGCTTCATTGCCGCCCAGGTTCAGCGCTGGCAACCACTGGCCGTACACCTAAAAGACCTGCCGGACCTGTGTTCGGGCGGCCGTTAGCAAGCTCGGACATCTAGCTCTCCCACGAAGGAAGCAGTGTGTCGCCTTTCTCTCCGCCTTACGAGCTGTCATCCGGAGGCCCAAGGTCCCTGGATGTTGTGAAGTCGCCCTTGGAAGAGACGTTCGCGATGCAGTCTTCCTCCACGGGAGGGGCCTAGGAGGCAGGAGGCCTAGGAGACCTGGAAAGCTCACTAGCGTGAAGGCCCTGCGTGGACTACGTTTTCACGGGAAATGCTGCACGCCTAAGCTTGTGCATGCAGTCCATGGGCCTTACTATGAGCCTGCCTGGCACAGTCGTGTTCCCTTTAGCACTGGCGCCTTGGCGATGCCTCATGCAAGGACAGGCAAGCACCGTGTTGCTCTCAGGAGAGCGCCCTTTTCCTAACCACGGGGGCACTCCAGCACTGAAGACTGACAGCAGCCCTCTGCTTTCCGGCAGCTTTGAGGCTGGGGCTGCCCTTTGTTGCTGAGAATTGCCACTGTTCGCAGAGCTTCCGAATCCGAAACTTCAAAACTGCCCTAGTGCGTTTAGTTTCAGGCGAGCGAAAAGAGACCGAAGGAGCACTCTGGCACTTCCCCGGTTTCATCTCCAAGCAGGGAGTTGTGCAGTGTGTGAGGAGTCTACGGGACTTCAGGCTCCAGGAAGGTTACGTGTCCTCGCGCCGTCTCTAAGCGTAGGAGAGTTCAGGGGAAGCTCTACCTCTTCGAGACAGCATGTCATGTCTAGTCTCTGCGTGGCCTAGAGAAAGGGCGGGTAAGTAAAAGGGTACCCGGAACGGACACCAGGAAAAGAGTGTTTTCCTTGCAGCTCACGCTCTGCACTGCGTGCCCCTGGCATGGCACCGAAGGCCTGCGAGAGCTGTGTTCCGGAGGTCTCTTGAATGCTTTGGCCAGCTAGCTAGCTGGAGCAAAAGGAGAAGGTTCCCTTTCACTCTGCTTTCAAAGCGGTGATCCGGAGGCACTCGAGAGCCTAATGCTGCGCAGTCGCCCAGAATGGGGGATCCTGTGCGCAGCGTTCCTCTATGGGACACGGGGAGGAGGCAGTGGCCCTAGGAAAAGCATACTGGAGCTCCTGCCCCCACCTGCCCCAGAGTCAGTGGACACCCCGTGCACTCCTCAATGCGTGGACGGACTATCTGAAGGATACTTGGAACCCTGTGGAGGGCTCTAGCTTTCCCTTTGGCGATGAGGGCTCTGGGATGCCTCCTGCAGGGCACAGGACACGGTCCCTTTCTCTAGGAACCCTCTCTCGTCGCTCCACACAGGCCTTCCAGAAGTGAAGCCAACACAGGCAGCCACACTCTTCCGCAGGAAACTTGGACGCTGCACGTAGCCTGCTCTCCAGCGGGGGAAAGAGGGCTTTGCTCACTAGGTCACCGGTATCAGAGTGGCGCCCTGCAGAGTCCAGGTAGTTTCTGACAGAGGCAAAGAGTCTCAAGCGGCACCCTGCCCGTCCCTGTTAAGACGCCGTACCAGGGCAATTCTGCATGGGACGGGGAGACTAGCGTGACGTACTTAGTGCCTTGGGCTAGGCCTCGCCGTCCGTACGCCTTGCCAAAAGCTAGTGGGTGCTTCAGGGGAGAAGTGTGCCTTGGCCAGGCTGCTTCGAAAGGCAACTGTCTGCTTGGCGTAGGGAGACAGCAAGCAAGGGCTCCCATTCTAAAGCCCACGGAGAGGGTTGCTTCATTGCCGCCCAGGTTCAGCGCTGGCAACCACTGGCCGTACACCTAAAAGACCTGCCGGACCTGTGTTCGGGCGGCCGTTAGCAAGTTCGGACATCTAGCTCTCCCACGAAGGAAGCAGTGTGTCGCCTTTCTCTCCGCCTTACGAGCTGTCATCCGGAGGCCCAAGGTCCCTGGATGTTGTGAAGTCGCCCTTGGAAGAGACGTTCGCGATGCAGTCTTCCTCCACGGGAGGGGCCTAGGAGGCAGGAGGCCTAGGAGACCTGGAAAGCTCACTAGCGTGAAGGCCCTGCGTGGACTACGTTTTCACGGGAAATGCTGCACGCCCAAGCTTGTGCATGCAGTCCATGGGCCTTACTATGAGCCTGCCTGGCACAGTCGTGTTCCCTTTAGCACTGGCGCCTTGGCGATGCCTCATGCAAGGACAGGCAAGCACCGTGTTGCTCTCAGGAGAGCGCCCTTTTCCTAACCACGGGGGCACTCCAGCACTGAAGACTGACAGCAGCCCTCTGCTTTCCGGCAGCTTTGAGGCTGGGGCTGCCCTTTGTTGCTGAGAATTGCCACTGTTCGCAGAGCTTCCGAATCCGAAACTTCAAAACTGCCCTAGTGCGTTTAGTTTCAGGCGAGCGAAAAGAGACCGAAGGAGCACTCTGGCACTTCCCCGGTTTCATCTCCAAGCAGGGAGTTGTGCAGTGTGTGAGGAGTCTACGGGACTTCAGGATCCAGGAAGGTTACGTGTCCTCGCGCCGTCTCTAAGCGTAGGAGAGTTCAGGGGAAGCTCTACCTCTTCGAGACAGCATGTCATGTCTAGTCCCTGCGTGGCCTAGAGAAAGGGCGGGTAAGTAAAAGGGTACCCGGAACGGACACCAGGAAAAGAGTGTTTTCCTTGCAGCTCACGCTCTGCACTGCCTGCCCCTGGCATGGCACCGAAGGCCTGCGAGAGCTGTGTTCCGGAGGTCTCTTGAATGCTTTGGCCAGCTAGCTAGCTGGAGCAAAAGGAGAAGGCTCCCTTTCACTCTGCTTTCAAAGCGGTGATCCGGAGGCACTCGAGAGCCTAATGCTGCGCAGTCGCCCAGAATGGGGGATCCTGTGCGCAGCGTTCCTCTATGGGACACGGGGAGGAGGCAGTGGCCCTAGGAAAAGCATACTGGAGCTCCTGTCCCCACCTGCCCCAGAGTCAGTGGACACCCCGTGCACTCCTCAATGCGTGGACGGACTATCTGAAGGATACTTGGAACCCTGTGGAGGGCTCTAGCTTTCCCTTTGGCGATGAGGGCTCTGGGATGCCTCCTGCAGGGCACAGGACACGGTCCCTTTCTCTAGGAACCCTCTCTCGTCGCTCCACACAGGCCTTCCAGAAGTGAAGCCAACACAGGCAGCCACACTCTTCCGCAGGAAACTTGGACGCTGCACGTAGCCTGCTCTCCAGCGGGGGAAAGAGGGCTTTGCTCACTAGGTCACCGGTATCAGAGTGGCGCCCTGCAGAGTCCAGGTAGTTTCTGACAGAGGCAAAGAGTCTCAAGCGGCACCCTGCCCGTCCCTGTTAAGACGCCGTACCAGGGCAATTCTGCATGGGACGGGGAGACTAGCGTGACGTACTTAGTGCCTTGGGCTAGGCCTCGCCGTCCGTACGCCTTGCCAAAAGCTAGTGGGTGCTTCAGGGGAGAAGTGTGCCTTGGCCAGGCTGCTTCGAAAGGCAACTGTCTGCTTGGCGTAGGGAGACAGCAAGCAAGGGCTCCCATTCTAAAGCCCACGGAGAGGGTTGCTTCATTGCCGCCCAGGTTCAGCGCTGGCAACCACTGGCCGTACACCTAAAAGACCTGCCGGACCTGTGTTCGGGCGGCCGTTAGCAAGCTCGGACATCTAGCTCTCCCACGAAGGAAGCAGTGTGTCGCCTTTCTCTCCGCCTTACGAGCTGTCATCCGGAGGCCCAAGGTCCCTGGATGTTGTGAAGTCGCCCTTGGAAGAGACGTTCGCGATGCAGTCTTCCTCCACGGGAGGGGCCTAGGAGGCAGGAGGCCTAGGAGACCTGGAAAGCTCACTAGCGTGAAGGCCCTGCGTGGACTACGTTTTCACGGGAAATGCTGCACGCCTAAGCTTGTGCATGCAGTCCATGGGCCTTACTATGAGCCTGCCTGGCACAGTCGTGTTCCCTTTAGCACTGGCGCCTTGGCGATGCCTCATGCAAGGACAGGCAAGCACCGTGTTGCTCTCAGGAGAGCGCCCTTTTCCTAACCACGGGGGCACTCCAGCACTGAAGACTGACAGCAGCCCTCTGCTTTCCGGCAGCTTTGAGGCTGGGGCTGCCCTTTGTTGCTGAGAATTGCCACTGTTCGCAGAGCTTCCGAATCCGAAACTTCAAAACTGCCCTAGTGCGTTTAGTTTCAGGCGAGCGAAAAGAGACCGAAGGAGCACTCTGGCACTTCCCCGGTTTCATCTCCAAGCAGGGAGTTGTGCAGTGTGTGAGGAGTCTACGGGACTTCAGGCTCCAGGAAGGTTACGTGTCCTCGCGCCGTCTCTAAGCGTAGGAGAGTTCAGGGGAAGCTCTACCTCTTCGAGACAGCATGTCATGTCTAGTCTCTGCGTGGCCTAGAGAAAGGGCGGGTAAGTAAAAGGGTACCCGGAACGGACACCAGGAAAAGAGTGTTTTCCTTGCAGCTCACGCTCTGCACTGCGTGCCCCTGGCATGGCACCGAAGGCCTGCGAGAGCTGTGTTCCGGAGGTCTCTTGAATGCTTTGGCCAGCTAGCTAGCTGGAGCAAAAGGAGAAGGTTCCCTTTCACTCTGCTTTCAAAGCGGTGATCCGGAGGCACTCGAGAGCCTAATGCTGCGCAGTCGCCCAGAATGGGGGATCCTGTGCGCAGCGTTCCTCTATGGGACACGGGGAGGAGGCAGTGGCCCTAGGAAAAGCATACTGGAGCTCCTGCCCCCACCTGCCCCAGAGTCAGTGGACACCCCGTGCACTCCTCAATGCGTGGACGGACTATCTGAAGGATACTTGGAACCCTGTGGAGGGCTCTAGCTTTCCCTTTGGCGATGAGGGCTCTGGGATGCCTCCTGCAGGGCACAGGACACGGTCCCTTTCTCTAGGAACCCTCTCTCGTCGCTCCACACAGGCCTTCCAGAAGTGAAGCCAACACAGGCAGCCACACTCTTCCGCAGGAAACTTGGACGCTGCACGTAGCCTGCTCTCCAGCGGGGGAAAGAGGGCTTTGCTCACTAGGTCACCGGTATCAGAGTGGCGCCCTGCAGAGTCCAGGTAGTTTCTGACAGAGGCAAAGAGTCTCAAGCGGCACCCTGCCCGTCCCTGTTAAGACGCCGTACCAGGGCAATTCTGCATGGGACGGGGAGACTAGCGTGACGTACTTAGTGCCTTGGGCTAGGCCTCGCCGTCCGTACGCCTTGCCAAAAGCTAGTGGGTGCTTCAGGGGAGAAGTGTGCCTTGGCCAGGCTGCTTCGAAAGGCAACTGTCTGCTTGGCGTAGGGAGACAGCAAGCAAGGGCTCCCATTCTAAAGCCCACGGAGAGGGTTGCTTCATTGCCGCCCAGGTTCAGCGCTGGCAACCACTGGCCGTACACCTAAAAGACCTGCCGGACCTGTGTTCGGGCGGCCGTTAGCAAGCTCGGACATCTAGCTCTCCCACGAAGGAAGCAGTGTGTCGCCTTTCTCTCCGCCTTACGAGCTGTCATCCGGAGGCCCAAGGTCCCTGGATGTTGTGAAGTCGCCCTTGGAAGAGACGTTCGCGATGCAGTCTTCCTCCACGGGAGGGGCCTAGGAGGCAGGAGGCCTAGGAGACCTGGAAAGCTCACTAGCGTGAAGGCCCTGCGTGGACTACGTTTTCACGGGAAATGCTGCACGCCCAAGCTTGTGCATGCAGTCCATGGGCCTTACTATGAGCCTGCCTGGCACAGTCGTGTTCCCTTTAGCACTGGCGCCTTGGCGATGCCTCATGCAAGGACAGGCAAGCACCGTGTTGCTCTCAGGAGAGCGCCCTTTTCCTAACCACGGGGGCACTCCAGCACTGAAGACTGACAGCAGCCCTCTGCTTTCCGGCAGCTTTGAGGCTGGGGCTGCCCTTTGTTGCTGAGAATTGCCACTGTTCGCAGAGCTTCCGAATCCGAAACTTCAAAACTGCCCTAGTGCGTTTAGTTTCAGGCGAGCGAAAAGAGACCGAAGGAGCACTCTGGCACTTCCCCGGTTTCATCTCCAAGCAGGGAGTTGTGCAGTGTGTGAGGAGTCTACGGGACTTCAGGATCCAGGAAGGGTACGTGTCCTCGCGCCGTCTCTAAGCGTAGGAGAGTTCAGGGGAAGCTCTACCTCTTCGAGACAGCATGTCATGTCTAGTCCCTGCGTGGCCTAGAGAAAGGGCGGGTAAGTAAAAGGGTACCCGGAACGGACACCAGGAAAAGAGTGTTTTCCTTGCAGCTCACGCTCTGCACTGCCTGCCCCTGGCATGGCACCGAAGGCCTGCGAGAGCTGTGTTCCGGAGGTCTCTTGAATGCTTTGGCCAGCTAGCTAGCTGGAGCAAAAGGAGAAGGCTCCCTTTCACTCTGCTTTCAAAGCGGTGATCCGGAGGCACTCGAGAGCCTAATGCTGCGCAGTCGCCCAGAATGGGGGATCCTGTGCGCAGCGTTCCTCTATGGGACACGGGGAGGAGGCAGTGGCCCTAGGAAAAGCATACTGGAGCTCCTGCCCCCACCTGCCCCAGAGTCAGTGGACACCCCGTGCACTCCTCAATGCGTGGACGGACTATCTGAAGGATACTTGGAACCCTGTGGAGGGCTCTAGCTTTCCCTTTGGCGATGAGGGCTCTGGGATGCCTCCTGCAGGGCACAGGACACGGTCCCTTTCTCTAGGAACCCTCTCTCGTCGCTCCACACAGGCCTTCCAGAAGTGAAGCCAACACAGGCAGCCACACTCTTCCGCAGGAAACTTGGACGCTGCACGTAGCCTGCTCTCCAGCGGGGGAAAGAGGGCTTTGCTCACTAGGTCACCGGTATCAGAGTGGCGCCCTGCAGAGTCCAGGTAGTTTCTGACAGAGGCAAAGAGTCTCAAGCGGCACCCTGCCCGTCCCTGTTAAGACGCCGTACCAGGGCAATTCTGCATGGGACGGGGAGACTAGCGTGACGTACTTAGTGCCTTGGGCTAGGCCTCGCCGTCCGTACGCCTTGCCAAAAGCTAGTGGGTGCTTCAGGGGAGAAGTGTGCCTTGGCCAGGCTGCTTCGAAAGGCAACTGTCTGCTTGGCGTAGGGAGACAGCAAGCAAGGGCTCCCATTCTAAAGCCCACGGAGAGGGTTGCTTCATTGCCGCCCAGGTTCAGCGCTGGCAACCACTGGCCGTACACCTAAAAGACCTGCCGGACCTGTGTTCGGGCGGCCGTTAGCAAGCTCGGACATCTAGCTCTCCCACGAAGGAAGCAGTGTGTCGCCTTTCTCTCCGCCTTACGAGCTGTCATCCGGAGGCCCAAGGTCCCTGGATGTTGTGAAGTCGCCCTTGGAAGAGACGTTCGCGATGCAGTCTTCCTCCACGGGAGGGGCCTAGGAGGCAGGAGGCCTAGGAGACCTGGAAAGCTCACTAGCGTGAAGGCCCTGCGTGGACTACGTTTTCACGGGAAATGCTGCACGCCCAAGCTTGTGCATGCAGTCCATGGGCCTTACTATGAGCCTGCCTGGCACAGTCGTGTTCCCTTTAGCACTGGCGCCTTGGCGATGCCTCATGCAAGGACAGGCAAGCACCGTGTTGCTCTCAGGAGAGCGCCCTTTTCCTAACCACGGGGGCACTCCAGCACTGAAGACTGACAGCAGCCCTCTGCTTTCCGGCAGCTTTGAGGCTGGGGCTGCCCTTTGTTGCTGAGAATTGCCACTGTTCGCAGAGCTTCCGAATCCGAAACTTCAAAACTGCCCTAGTGCGTTTAGTTTCAGGCGAGCGAAAAGAGACCGAAGGAGCACTCTGGCACTTCCCCGGTTTCATCTCCAAGCAGGGAGTTGTGCAGTGTGTGAGGAGTCTACGGGACTTCAGGCTCCAGGAAGGTTACGTGTCCTCGCGCCGTCTCTAAGCGTAGGAGAGTTCAGGGGAAGCTCTACCTCTTCGAGACAGCATGTCATGTCTAGTCCCTGCGTGGCCTAGAGAAAGGGCGGGTAAGTAAAAGGGTACCCGGAACGGACACCAGGAAAAGAGTGTTTTCCTTGCAGCTCACGCTCTGCACTGCCTGCCCCTGGCATGGCACCGAAGGCCTGCGAGAGCTGTGTTCCGGAGGTCTCTTGAATGCTTTGGCCAGCTAGCTAGCTGGAGCAAAAGGAGAAGGCTCCCTTTCACTCTGCTTTCAAAGCGGTGATCCGGAGGCACTCGAGAGCCTAATGCTGCGCAGTCGCCCAGAATGGGGGATCCTGTGCGCAGCGTTCCTCTATGGGACACGGGGAGGAGGCAGTGGCCCTAGGAAAAGCATACTGGAGCTCCTGTCCCCACCTGCCCCAGAGTCAGTGGACACCCCGTGCACTCCTCAATGCGTGGACGGACTATCTGAAGGATACTTGGAACCCTGTGGAGGGCTCTAGCTTTCCCTTTGGCGATGAGGGCTCTGGGATGCCTCCTGCAGGGCACAGGACACGGTCCCTTTCTCTAGGAACCCTCTCTCGTCGCTCCACACAGGCCTTCCAGAAGTGAAGCCAACACAGGCAGCCACACTCTTCCGCAGGAAACTTGGACGCTGCACGTAGCCTGCTCTCCAGCGGGGGAAAGAGGGCTTTGCTCACTAGGTCACCGGTATCAGAGTGGCGCCCTGCAGAGTCCAGGTAGTTTCTGACAGAGGCAAAGAGTCTCAAGCGGCACCCTGCCCGTCCCTGTTAAGACGCCGTACCAGGGCAATTCTGCATGGGACGGGGAGACTAGCGTGACGTACTTAGTGCCTTGGGCTAGGCCTCGCCGTCCGTACGCCTTGCCAAAAGCTAGTGGGTGCTTCAGGGGAGAAGTGTGCCTTGGCCAGGCTGCTTCGAAAGGCAACTGTCTGCTTGGCGTAGGGAGACAGCAAGCAAGGGCTCCCATTCTAAAGCCCACGGAGAGGGTTGCTTCATTGCCGCCCAGGTTCAGCGCTGGCAACCACTGGCCGTACACCTAAAAGACCTGCCGGACCTGTGTTCGGGCAGCCGTTAGCAAGCTCGGACATCTAGCTCTCCCACGAAGGAAGCAGTGTGTCGCCTTTCTCTCCGCCTTACGAGCTGTCATCCGGAGGCCCAAGGTCCCTGGATGTTGTGAAGTCGCCCTTGGAAGAGACGTTCGCGATGCAGTCTTCCTCCACGGGAGGGACCTAGGAGGCAGGAGGCCTAGGAGACCTGGAAAGCTCACTAGCGTGAAGGCCCTGCGTGGACTACGTTTTCACGGGAAATGCTGCACGCCTAAGCTTGTGCATGCAGTCCATGGGCCTTACTATGAGCCTGCCTGGCACAGTCGTGTTCCCTTTAGCACTGGCGCCTTGGCGATGCCTCATGCAAGGACAGGCAAGCACCGTGTTGCTCTCAGGAGAGCGCCCTTTTCCTAACCACGGGGGCACTCCAGCACTGAAGACTGACAGCAGCCCTCTGCTTTCCGGCAGCTTTGAGGCTGGGGCTGCCCTTTGTTGCTGAGAATTGCCACTGTTCGCAGAGCTTCCGAATCCGAAACTTCAAAACTGCCCTAGTGCGTTTAGTTTCAGGCGAGCGAAAAGAGACCGAAGGAGCACTCTGGCACTTCCCCGGTTTCATCTCCAAGCAGGGAGTTGTGCAGTGTGTGAGGAGTCTACGGGACTTCAGGCTCCAGGAAGGTTACGTGTCCTCGCGCCGTCTCTAAGCGTAGGAGAGTTCAGGGGAAGCTCTACCTCTTCGAGACAGCATGTCATGTCTAGTCTCTGCGTGGCCTAGAGAAAGGGCGGGTAAGTAAAATGGTACCCGGAACGGACACCAGGAAAAGAGTGTTTTCCTTGCAGCTCACGCTCTGCACTGCGTGCCCCTGGCATGGCACCGAAGGCCTGCGAGAGCTGTGTTCCGGAGGTCTCTTGAATGCTTTGGCCAGCTAGCTAGCTGGAGCAAAAGGAGAAGGTTCCCTTTCACTCTGCTTTCAAAGCGGTGATCCGGAGGCACTCGAGAGCCTAATGCTGCGCAGTCGCCCAGAATGGGGGATCCTGTGCGCAGCGTTCCTCTATGGGACACGGGGAGGAGGCAGTGGCCCTAGGAAAAGCATACTGGAGCTCCTGCCCCCACCTGCCCCAGAGTCAGTGGACACCCCGTGCACTCCTCAATGCGTGGACGGACTATCTGAAGGATACTTGGAACCCTGTGGAGGGCTCTAGCTTTCCCTTTGGCGATGAGGGCTCTGGGATGCCTCCTGCAGGGCACAGGACACGGTCCCTTTCTCTAGGAACCCTCTCTCGTCGCTCCACACAGGCCTTCCAGAAGTGAAGCCAACACAGGCAGCCACACTCTTCCGCAGGAAACTTGGACGCTGCACGTAGCCTGCTCTCCAGCGGGGGAAAGAGGGCTTTGCTCACTAGGTCACCGGTATCAGAGTGGCGCCCTGCAGAGTCCAGGTAGTTTCTGACAGAGGCAAAGAGTCTCAAGCGGCACCCTGCCCGTCCCTGTTAAGACGCCGTACCAGGGCAATTCTGCATGGGACGGGGAGACTAGCGTGACGTACTTAGTGCCTTGGGCTAGGCCTCGCCGTCCGTACGCCTTGCCAAAAGCTAGTGGGTGCTTCAGGGGAGAAGTGTGCCTTGGCCAGGCTGCTTCGAAAGGCAACTGTCTGCTTGGCGTAGGGAGACAGCAAGCAAGGGCTCCCATTCTAAAGCCCACCGAGAGGGTTGCTTCATTGCCGCCCAGGTTCAGCGCTGGCAACCACTGGCCGTACACCTAAAAGACCTGCCGGACCTGTGTTCGGGCGGCCGTTAGCAAGCTCGGACATCTAGCTCTCCCACGAAGGAAGCAGTGTGTCGCCTTTCTCTCCGCCTTACGACCTGTCATCCGGAGGCCCAAGGTCCCTGGATGTTGTGAAGTCGCCCTTGGAAGAGACGTTCGCGATGCAGTCTTCCTCCACGGGAGGGGCCTAGGAGGCAGGAGGCCTAGGAGACCTGGAAAGCTCACTAGCGTGAAGGCCCTGCGTGGACTACGTTTTCACGGGAAATGCTGCACGCCTAAGCTTGTGCATGCAGTCCATGGGCCTTACTATGAGCCTGCCTGGCACAGTCGTGTTCCCTTTAGCACTGGCGCCTTGGCGATGCCTCATGCAAGGACAGGCAAGCACCGTGTTGCTCTCAGGAGAGCGCCCTTTTCCTAACCACGGGGGCACTCCAGCACTGAAGACTGACAGCAGCCCTCTGCTTTCCGGCAGCTTTGAGGCTGGGGCTGCCCTTTGTTGCTGAGAATTGCCACTGTTCGCAGAGCTTCCGAATCCGAAACTTCAAAACTGCCCTAGTGCGTTTAGTTTCAGGCGAGCGAAAAGAGACCGAAGGAGCACTCTGGCACTTCCCCGGTTTCATCTCCAAGCAGGGAGTTGTGCAGTGTGTGAGGAGTCTACGGGACTTCAGGCTCCAGGAAGGTTACGTGTCCTCGCGCCGTCTCTAAGCGTAGGAGAGTTCAGGGGAAGCTCTACCTCTTCGAGACAGCATGTCATGTCTAGTCTCTGCGTGGCCTAGAGAAAGGGCGGGTAAGTAAAAGGGTACCCGGAACGGACACCAGGAAAAGAGTGTTTTCCTTGCAGCTCACGCTCTGCACTGCGTGCCCCTGGCATGGCACCGAAGGCCTGCGAGAGCTGTGTTCCGGAGGTCTCTTGAATGCTTTGGCCAGCTAGCTAGCTGGAGCAAAAGGAGAAGGTTCCCTTTCACTCTGCTTTCAAAGCGGTGATCCGGAGGCACTCGAGAGCCTAATGCTGCGCAGTCGCCCAGAATGGGGGATCCTGTGCGCAGCGTTCCTCTATGGGACACGGGGAGGAGGCAGTGGCCCTAGGAAAAGCATACTGGAGCTCCTGCCCCCACCTGCCCCAGAGTCAGTGGACACCCCGTGCACTCCTCAATGCGTGGACGGACTATCTGAAGGATACTTGGAACCCTGTGGAGGGCTCTAGCTTTCCCTTTGGCGATGAGGGCTCTGGGATGCCTCCTGCAGGGCACAGGACACGGTCCCTTTCTCTAGGAACCCTCTCTCGTCGCTCCACACAGGCCTTCCAGAAGTGAAGCCAACACAGGCAGCCACACTCTTCCGCAGGAAACTTGGACGCTGCACGTAGCCTGCTCTCCAGCGGGGGAAAGAGGGCTTTGCTCACTAGGTCACCGGTATCAGAGTGGCGCCCTGCAGAGTCCAGGTAGTTTCTGACAGAGGCAAAGAGTCTCAAGCGGCACCCTGCCCGTCCCTGTTAAGACGCCGTACCAGGGCAATTCTGCATGGGACGGGGAGACTAGCGTGACGTACTTAGTGCCTTGGGCTAGGCCTCGCCGTCCGTACGCCTTGCCAAAAGCTAGTGGGTGCTTCAGGGGAGAAGTGTGCCTTGGCCAGGCTGCTTCGAAAGGCAACTGTCTGCTTGGCGTAGGGAGACAGCAAGCAAGGGCTCCCATTCTAAAGCCCACGGAGAGGGTTGCTTCATTGCCGCCCAGGTTCAGCGCTGGCAACCACTGGCCGTACACCTAAAAGACCTGCCGGACCTGTGTTCGGGCGGCCGTTAGCAAGCTCGGACATCTAGCTCTCCCACGAAGGAAGCAGTGTGTCGCCTTTCTCTCCGCCTTACGAGCTGTCATCCGGAGGCCCAAGGTCCCTGGATGTTGTGAAGTCGCCCTTGGAAGAGACGTTCGCGATGCAGTCTTCCTCCACGGGAGGGGCCTAGGAGGCAGGAGGCCTAGGAGACCTGGAAAGCTCACTAGCGTGAAGGCCCTGCGTGGACTACGTTTTCACGGGAAATGCTGCACGCCCAAGCTTGTGCATGCAGTCCATGGGCCTTACTATGAGCCTGCCTGGCACAGTCGTGTTCCCTTTAGCACTGGCGCCTTGGCGATGCCTCATGCAAGGACAGGCAAGCACCGTGTTGCTCTCAGGAGAGCGCCCTTTTCCTAACCACGGGGGCACTCCAGCACTGAAGACTGACAGCAGCCCTCTGCTTTCCGGCAGCTTTGAGGCTGGGGCTGCCCTTTGTTGCTGAGAATTGCCACTGTTCGCAGAGCTTCCGAATCCGAAACTTCAAAACTGCCCTAGTGCGTTTAGTTTCAGGCGAGCGAAAAGAGACCGAAGGAGCACTCTGGCACTTCCCCGGTTTCATCTCCAAGCAGGGAGTTGTGCAGTGTGTGAGGAGTCTACGGGACTTCAGGATCCAGGAAGGTTACGTGTCCTCGCGCCGTCTCTAAGCGTAGGAGAGTTCAGGGGAAGCTCTACCTCTTCGAGACAGCATGTCATGTCTAGTCCCTGCGTGGCCTAGAGAAAGGGCGGGTAAGTAAAAGGGTACCCGGAACGGACACCAGGAAAAGAGTGTTTTCCTTGCAGCTCACGCTCTGCACTGCCTGCCCCTGGCATGGCACCGAAGGCCTGCGAGAGCTGTGTTCCGGAGGTCTCTTGAATGCTTTGGCCAGCTAGCTAGCTGGAGCAAAAGGAGAAGGCTCCCTTTCACTCTGCTTTCAAAGCGGTGATCCGGAGGCACTCGAGAGCCTAATGCTGCGCAGTCGCCCAGAATGGGGGATCCTGTGCGCAGCGTTCCTCTATGGGACACGGGGAGGAGGCAGTGGCCCTAGGAAAAGCATACTGGAGCTCCTGTCCCCACCTGCCCCAGAGTCAGTGGACACCCCGTGCACTCCTCAATGCGTGGACGGACTATCTGAAGGATACTTGGAACCCTGTGGAGGGCTCTAGCTTTCCCTTTGGCGATGAGGGCTCTGGGATGCCTCCTGCAGGGCACAGGACACGGTCCCTTTCTCTAGGAACCCTCTCTCGTCGCTCCACACAGGCCTTCCAGAAGTGAAGCCAACACAGGCAGCCACACTCTTCCGCAGGAAACTTGGACGCTGCACGTAGCCTGCTCTCCAGCGGGGGAAAGAGGGCTTTGCTCACTAGGTCACCGGTATCAGAGTGGCGCCCTGCAGAGTCCAGGTAGTTTCTGACAGAGGCAAAGAGTCTCAAGCGGCACCCTGCCCGTCCCTGTTAAGACGCCGTACCAGGGCAATTCTGCATGGGACGGGGAGACTAGCGTGACGTACTTAGTGCCTTGGGCTAGGCCTCGCCGTCCGTACGCCTTGCCAAAAGCTAGTGGGTGCTTCAGGGGAGAAGTGTGCCTTGGCCAGGCTGCTTCGAAAGGCAACTGTCTGCTTGGCGTAGGGAGACAGCAAGCAAGGGCTCCCATTCTAAAGCCCACGGAGAGGGTTGCTTCATTGCCGCCCAGGTTCAGCGCTGGCAACCACTGGCCGTACACCTAAAAGACCTGCCGGACCTGTGTTCGGGCAGCCGTTAGCAAGCTCGGACATCTAGCTCTCCCACGAAGGAAGCAGTGTGTCGCCTTTCTCTCCGCCTTACGAGCTGTCATCCGGAGGCCCAAGGTCCCTGGATGTTGTGAAGTCGCCCTTGGAAGAGACGTTCGCGATGCAGTCTTCCTCCACGGGAGGGACCTAGGAGGCAGGAGGCCTAGGAGACCTGGAAAGCTCACTAGCGTGAAGGCCCTGCGTGGACTACGTTTTCACGGGAAATGCTGCACGCCTAAGCTTGTGCATGCAGTCCATGGGCCTTACTATGAGCCTGCCTGGCACAGTCGTGTTCCCTTTAGCACTGGCGCCTTGGCGATGCCTCATGCAAGGACAGGCAAGCACCGTGTTGCTCTCAGGAGAGCGCCCTTTTCCTAACCACGGGGGCACTCCAGCACTGAAGACTGACAGCAGCCCTCTGCTTTCCGGCAGCTTTGAGGCTGGGGCTGCCCTTTGTTGCTGAGAATTGCCACTGTTCGCAGAGCTTCCGAATCCGAAACTTCAAAACTGCCCTAGTGCGTTTAGTTTCAGGCGAGCGAAAAGAGACCGAAGGAGCACTCTGGCACTTCCCCGGTTTCATCTCCAAGCAGGGAGTTGTGCAGTGTGTGAGGAGTCTACGGGACTTCAGGCTCCAGGAAGGTTACGTGTCCTCGCGCCGTCTCTAAGCGTAGGAGAGTTCAGGGGAAGCTCTACCTCTTCGAGACAGCATGTCATGTCTAGTCTCTGCGTGGCCTAGAGAAAGGGCGGGTAAGTAAAAGGGTACCCGGAACGGACACCAGGAAAAGAGTGTTTTCCTTGCAGCTCACGCTCTGCACTGCGTGCCCCTGGCATGGCACCGAAGGCCTGCGAGAGCTGTGTTCCGGAGGTCTCTTGAATGCTTTGGCCAGCTAGCTAGCTGGAGCAAAAGGAGAAGGTTCCCTTTCACTCTGCTTTCAAAGCGGTGATCCGGAGGCACTCGAGAGCCTAATGCTGCGCAGTCGCCCAGAATGGGGGATCCTGTGTGCAGCGTTCGTCTATGGGACACGGGGAGGAGGCAGTGGCCCTAGGAAAAGCATACTGGAGCTCCTGCCCCCACCTGCCCCAGAGTCAGTGGACACCCCGTGCACTCCTCAATGCGTGGACGGACTATCTGAAGGATACTTGGAACCCTGTGGAGGGCTCTAGCTTTCCCTTTGGCGATGAGGGCTCTGGGATGCCTCCTGCAGGGCACAGGACACGGTCCCTTTCTCTAGGAACCCTCTCTCGTCGCTCCACACAGGCCTTCCAGAAGTGAAGCCAACACAGGCAGCCACACTCTTCCGCAGGAAACTTGGACGCTGCACGTAGCCTGCTCTCCAGCGGGGGAAAGAGGGCTTTGCTCACTAGGTCACCGGTATCAGAGTGGCGCCCTGCAGAGTCCAGGTAGTTTCTGACAGAGGCAAAGAGTCTCAAGCGGCACCCTGCCCGTCCCTGTTAAGACGCCGTACCAGGGCAATTCTGCATGGGACGGGGAGACTAGCGTGACGTACTTAGTGCCTTGGGCTAGGCCTCGCCGTCCGTACGCCTTGCCAAAAGCTAGTGGGTGCTTCAGGGGAGAAGTGTGCCTTGGCCAGGCTGCTTCGAAAGGCAACTGTCTGCTTGGCGTAGGGAGACAGCAAGCAAGGGCTCCCATTCTAAAGCCCACCGAGAGGGTTGCTTCATTGCCGCCCAGGTTCAGCGCTGGCAACCACTGGCCGTACACCTAAAAGACCTGCCGGACCTGTGTTCGGGCGGCCGTTAGCAAGCTCGGACATCTAGCTCTCCCACGAAGGAAGCAGTGTGTCGCCTTTCTCTCCGCCTTACGACCTGTCATCCGGAGGCCCAAGGTCCCTGGATGTTGTGAAGTCGCCCTTGGAAGAGACGTTCGCGATGCAGTCTTCCTCCACGGGAGGGGCCTAGGAGGCAGGAGGCCTAGGAGACCTGGAAAGCTCACTAGCGTGAAGGCCCTGCGTGGACTACGTTTTCACGGGAAATGCTGCACGCCTAAGCTTGTGCATGCAGTCCATGGGCCTTACTATGAGCCTGCCTGGCACAGTCGTGTTCCCTTTAGCACTGGCGCCTTGGCGATGCCTCATGCAAGGACAGGCAAGCACCGTGTTGCTCTCAGGAGAGCGCCCTTTTCCTAACCACGGGGGCACTCCAGCACTGAAGACTGACAGCAGCCCTCTGCTTTCCGGCAGCTTTGAGGCTGGGGCTGCCCTTTGTTGCTGAGAATTGCCACTGTTCGCAGAGCTTCCGAATCCGAAACTTCAAAACTGCCCTAGTGCGTTTAGTTTCAGGCGAGCGAAAAGAGACCGAAGGAGCACTCTGGCACTTCCCCGGTTTCATCTCCAAGCAGGGAGTTGTGCAGTGTGTGAGGAGTCTACGGGACTTCAGGCTCCAGGAAGGTTACGTGTCCTCGCGCCGTCTCTAAGCGTAGGAGAGTTCAGGGGAAGCTCTACCTCTTCGAGACAGCATGTCATGTCTAGTCTCTGCGTGGCCTAGAGAAAGGGCGGGTAAGTAAAAGGGTACCCGGAACGGACACCAGGAAAAGAGTGTTTTCCTTGCAGCTCACGCTCTGCACTGCGTGCCCCTGGCATGGCACCGAAGGCCTGCGAGAGCTGTGTTCCGGAGGTCTCTTGAATGCTTTGGCCAGCTAGCTAGCTGGAGCAAAAGGAGAAGGTTCCCTTTCACTCTGCTTTCAAAGCGGTGATCCGGAGGCACTCGAGAGCCTAATGCTGCGCAGTCGCCCAGAATGGGGAATCCTGTGCGCAGCGTTCGTCTATGGGACACGGGGAGGAGGCAGTGGCCCTAGGAAAAGCATACTGGAGCTCCTGCCCCCACCTGCCCCAGAGTCAGTGGACACCCCGTGCACTCCTCAATGCGTGGACGGACTATCTGAAGGATACTTGGAACCCTGTGGAGGGCTCTAGCTTTCCCTTTGGCGATGAGGGCTCTGGGTTGCCTCCTGCAGGGCACAGGACACGGTCCCTTTCTCTAGGAACCCTCTCTCGTCGCTCCACACAGGCCTTCCAGAAGTGAAGCCAACACAGGCAGCCACACTCTTCCGCAGGAAACTTGGACGCTGCACGTAGCCTGCTCTCCAGCGGGGGAAAGAGGGCTTTGCTCACTAGGTCACCGGTATCAGAGTGGCGCCCTGCAGAGTCCAGGCAGTTTCTGACAGAGGCAAAGAGTCTCAAGCGGCACCCTGCCCGTCCCTGTTAAGACGCCGTACCAGGGCAATTCTGCATGGGACGGGGAGACTAGCGTGACGTACTTAGTGCCTTGGGCTAGGCCTCGCCGTCCGTACGCCTTGCCAAAAGCTAGTGGGTGCTTCAGGGGAGAAGTGTGCCTTGGCCAGGCTGCTTCGAAAGGCAACTGTCTGCTTGGCGTAGGGAGACAGCAAGCAAGGGCTCCCATTCGAAAGCCCACCGAGAGGGTTGCTTCATTGCCGCCCAGGTTCAGCGCTGGCAACCACTGGCCGTACACCTAAAAGACCTGCCGGACCTGTGTTCGGGCGGCCGTTAGCAAGCTCGGACATCTAGCTCTCCCACGAAGGAAGCAGTGTGTCGCCTTTCTCTCCGCCTTACGACCTGTCATCCGGAGGCCCAAGGTCCCTGGATGTTGTGAAGTCGCCCTTGGAAGAGACGTTCGCGATGCAGTCTTCCTCCACGGGAGGGGCCTAGGAGGCAGGAGGCCTAGGAGACCTGGAAAGCTCACTAGCGTGAAGGCCCTGCGTGGACTACGTTTTCACGGGAAATGCTGCACGCCTAAGCTTGTGCATGCAGTCCATGGGCCTTACTATGAGCCTGCCTGGCACAGTCGTGTTCCCTTTAGCACTGGCGCCTTGGCGATGCCTCATGCAAGGACAGGCAAGCACCGTGTTGCTCTCAGGAGAGCGCCCTTTTCCTAACCACGGGGGCACTCCAGCACTGAAGACTGACAGCAGCCCTCTGCTTTCCGGCAGCTTTGAGGCTGGGGCTGCCCTTTGTTGCTGAGAATTGCCACTGTTCGCAGAGCTTCCGAATCCGAAACTTCAAAACTGCCCTAGTGCGTTTAGTTTCAGGCGAGCGAAAAGAGACCGAAGGAGCACTCTGGCACTTCCCCGGTTTCATCTCCAAGCAGGGAGTTGTGCAGTGTGTGAGGAGTCTACGGGACTTCAGGCTCCAGGAAGGTTACGTGTCCTCGCGCCGTCTCTAAGCGTAGGAGAGTTCAGGGGAAGCTCTACCTCTTCGAGACAGCATGTCATGTCTAGTCTCTGCGTGGCCTAGAGAAAGGGCGGGTAAGTAAAAGGGTACCCGGAACGGACACCAGGAAAAGAGTGTTTTCCTTGCAGCTCACGCTCTGCACTGCGTGCCCCTGGCATGGCACCGAAGGCCTGCGAGAGCTGTGTTCCGGAGGTCTCTTGAATGCTTTGGCCAGCTAGCTAGCTGGAGCAAAAGGAGAAGGTTCCCTTTCACTCTGCTTTCAAAGCGGTGATCCGGAGGCACTCGAGAGCCTAATGCTGCGCAGTCGCCCAGAATGGGGAATCCTGTGCGCAGCGTTCGTCTATGGGACACGGGGAGGAGGCAGTGGCCCTAGGAAAAGCATACTGGAGCTCCTGCCCCCACCTGCCCCAGAGTCAGTGGACACCCCGTGCACTCCTCAATGCGTGGACGGACTATCTGAAGGATACTTGGAACCCTGTGGAGGGCTCTAGCTTTCCCTTTGGCGATGAGGGCTCTGGGATGCCTCCTGCAGGGCACAGGACACGGTCCCTTTCTCTAGGAACCCTCTCTCGTCGCTCCACACAGGCCTTCCAGAAGTGAAGCCAACACAGGCAGCCACACTCTTCCGCAGGAAACTTGGACGCTGCACGTAGCCTGCTCTCCAGCGGGGGAAAGAGGGCTTTGCTCACTAGGTCACCGGTATCAGAGTGGCGCCCTGCAGAGTCCAGGCAGTTTCTGACAGAGGCAAAGAGTCTCAAGCGGCACCCTGCCCGTCCCTGTTAAGACGCCGTACCAGGGCAATTCTGCATGGGACGGGGAGACTGGCGTGACGTACTTAGTGCCTTGGGCTAGGCCTCGCCGTCCGTACGCCTTGCCAAAAGCTAGTGGGTGCTTCAGGGGAGAAGTGTGCCTTGGCCAGGCTGCTTCGAAAGGCAACTGTCTGCTTGGCGTAGGGAGACAGCAAGCAAGGGCTCCCATTCGAAAGCCCACCGAGAGGGTTGCTTCATTGCCGCCCAGGTTCAGCGCTGGCAACCACTGGCCGTACACCTAAAAGACCTGCCGGACCTGTGTTCGGGCGGCCGTTAGCAAGCTCGGACATCTAGCTCTCCCACGAAGGAAGCAGTGTGTCGCCTTTCTCTCCGCCTTACGAGCTGTCATCCGGAGGCCCAAGGTCCCTGGGTGTTGTGAAGTCGCCCTTGGAAGAGACGTTCGCGATGCAGTCTTCCTCCACGGGAGGGGCCTAGGAGGCAGGAGGCCTAGGAGACCTGGAAAGCTCACTAGCGTGAAGGCCCTGCGTGGACTACGTTTTCACGGGAAATGCTGCACGCCTAAGCTTGTGCATGCAGGCCATGGGCCTTACTATGAGCCTGCCTGGCACAGTCGTGTTCCCTTTAGCACTGGCGCCTTGGCGATGCCTCATGCAAGGACAGGCAAGCACCGTGTTGCTCTCAGGAGAGCGCCCTTTTCCTAACCACGGGGGCACTCCAGCACTGAAGACTGACAGCAGCCCTCTGCTTTCCGGCAGCTTTGAGGCTGGGGCTGCCCTTTGTTGCTGAGAATTGCCACTGTTCGCAGAGCTTCCGAATCCGAAACTTCAAAACTGCCCTAGTGCGTTTAGTTTCAGGCGAGCGAAAAGAGACCGAAGGAGCACTCTGGCACTTCCCCGGTTTCATCTCCAAGCAGGGAGTTGTGCAGTGTGTGAGGAGTCTACGGGACTTCAGGCTCCAGGAAGGTTACGTGTCCTCGCGCCGTCTCTAAGCGTAGGAGAGTTCAGGGGAAGCTCTACCTCTTCGAGACAGCATGTCATGTCTAGTCTCTGCGTGGCCTAGAGAAAGGGCGGGTAAGTAAAAGGGTACCCGGAACGGACACCAGGAAAAGAGTGTTTTCCTTGCAGCTCACGCTCTGCACTGCGTGCCCCTGGCATGGCACCGAAGGCCTGCGAGAGCTGTGTTCCGGAGGTCTCTTGAATGCTTTGGCCAGCTAGCTAGCTGGAGCAAAAGGAGAAGGTTCCCTTTCACTCTGCTTTCAAAGCGGTGATCCGGAGGCACTCGAGAGCCTAATGCTGCGCAGTCGCCCAGAATGGGGAATCCTGTGCGCAGCGTTCGTCTATGGGACACGGGGAGGAGGCAGTGGCCCTAGGAAAAGCATACTGGAGCTCCTGCCCCCACCTGCCCCAGAGTCAGTGGACACCCCGTGCACTCCTCAATGCGTGGACGGACTATCTGAAGGATACTTGGAACCCTGTGGAGGGCTCTAGCTTTCCCTTTGGCGATGAGGGCTCTGGGTTGCCTCCTGCAGGGCACAGGACACGGTCCCTTTCTCTAGGAACCCTCTCTCGTCGCTCCACACAGGCCTTCCAGAAGTGAAGCCAACACAGGCAGCCACACTCTTCCGCAGGAAACTTGGACGCTGCACGTAGCCTGCTCTCCAGCGGGGGAAAGAGGGCTTTGCTCACTAGGTCACCGGTATCAGAGTGGCGCCCTGCAGAGTCCAGGCAGTTTCTGACAGAGGCAAAGAGTCTCAAGCGGCACCCTGCCCGTCCCTGTTAAGACGCCGTACCAGGGCAATTCTGCATGGGACGGGGAGACTAGCGTGACGTACTTAGTGCCTTGGGCTAGGCCTCGCCGTCCGTACGCCTTGCCAAAAGCTAGTGGGTGCTTCAGGGGAGAAGTGTGCCTTGGCCAGGCTGCTTCGAAAGGCAACTGTCTGCTTGGCGTAGGGAGACAGCAAGCAAGGGCTCCCATTCGAAAGCCCACCGAGAGGGTTGCTTCATTGCCGCCCAGGTTCAGCGCTGGCAACCACTGGCCGTACACCTAAAAGACCTGCCGGACCTGTGTTCGGGCGGCCGTTAGCAAGCTCGGACATCTAGCTCTCCCACGAAGGAAGCAGTGTGTCGCCTTTCTCTCCGCCTTACGAGCTGTCATCCGGAGGCCCAAGGTCCCTGGATGTTGTGAAGTCGCCCTTGGAAGAGACGTTCGCGATGCAGTCTTCCTCCACGGGAGGGGCCTAGGAGGCAGGAGGCCTAGGAGACCTGGAAAGCTCACTAGCGTGAAGGCCCTGCGTGGACTACGTTTTCACGGGAAATGCTGCACGCCTAAGCTTGTGCATGCAGTCCATGGGCCTTACTATGAGCCTGCCTGGCACAGTCGTGTTCCCTTTAGCACTGGCGCCTTGGCGATGCCTCATGCAAGGACAGGCAAGCACCGTGTTGCTCTCAGGAGAGCGCCCTTTTCCTAACCACGGGGGCACTCCAGCACTGAAGACTGACAGCAGCCCTCTGCTTTCCGGCAGCTTTGAGGCTGGGGCTGCCCTTTGTTGCTGAGAATTGCCACTGTTCGCAGAGCTTCCGAATCCGAAACTTCAAAACTGCCCTAGTGCGTTTAGTTTCAGGCGAGCGAAAAGAGACCGAAGGAGCACTCTGGCACTTCCCCGGTTTCATCTCCAAGCAGGGAGTTGTGCAGTGTGTGAGGAGTCTACGGGACTTCAGGCTCCAGGAAGGTTACGTGTCCTCGCGCCGTCTCTAAGCGTAGGAGAGTTCAGGGGAAGCTCTACCTCTTCGAGACAGCATGTCATGTCTAGTCTCTGCGTGGCCTAGAGAAAGGGCGGGTAAGTAAAAGGGTACCCGGAACGGACACCAGGAAAAGAGTGTTTTCCTTGCAGCTCACGCTCTGCACTGCGTGCCCCTGGCATGGCACCGAAGGCCTGCGAGAGCTGTGTTCCGGAGGTCTCTTGAATGCTTTGGCCAGCTAGCTAGCTGGAGCAAAAGGAGAAGGTTCCCTTTCACTCTGCTTTCAAAGCGGTGATCCGGAGGCACTCGAGAGCCTAATGCTGCGCAGTCGCCCAGAATGGGGAATCCTGTGCGCAGCGTTCGTCTATGGGACACGGGGAGGAGGCAGTGGCCCTAGGAAAAGCATACTGGAGCTCCTGCCCCCACCTGCCCCAGAGTCAGTGGACACCCCGTGCACTCCTCAATGCGTGGACGGACTATCTGAAGGATACTTGGAACCCTGTGGAGGGCTCTAGCTTTCCCTTTGGCGATGAGGGCTCTGGGATGCCTCCTGCAGGGCACAGGACACGGTCCCTTTCTCTAGGAACCCTCTCTCGTCGCTCCACACAGGCCTTCCAGAAGTGAAGCCAACACAGGCAGCCACACTCTTCCGCAGGAAACTTGGACGCTGCACGTAGCCTGCTCTCCAGCGGGGGAAAGAGGGCTTTGCTCACTAGGTCACCGGTATCAGAGTGGCGCCCTGCAGAGTCCAGGCAGTTTCTGACAGAGGCAAAGAGTCTCAAGCGGCACCCTGCCCGTCCCTGTTAAGACGCCGTACCAGGGCAATTCTGCATGGGACGGGGAGACTAGCGTGACGTACTTAGTGCCTTGGGCTAGGCCTCGCCGTCCGTACGCCTTGCCAAAAGCTAGTGGGTGCTTCAGGGGAGAAGTGTGCCTTGGCCAGGCTGCTTCGAAAGGCAACTGTCTGCTTGGCGTAGGGAGACAGCAAGCAAGGGCTCCCATTCGAAAGCCCACCGAGAGGGTTGCTTCATTGCCGCCCAGGTTCAGCGCTGGCAACCACTGGCCGTACACCTAAAAGACCTGCCGGACCTGTGTTCGGGCGGCCGTTAGCAAGCTCGGACATCTAGCTCTCCCACGAAGGAAGCAGTGTGTCGCCTTTCTCTCCGCCTTACGAGCTGTCATCCGGAGGCCCAAGGTCCCTGGGTGTTGTGAAGTCGCCCTTGGAAGAGACGTTCGCGATGCAGTCTTCCTCCACGGGAGGGGCCTAGGAGGCAGGAGGCCTAGGAGACCTGGAAAGCTCACTAGCGTGAAGGCCCTGCGTGGACTACGTTTTCACGGGAAATGCTGCACGCCTAAGCTTGTGCATGCAGTCCATGGGCCTTACTATGAGCCTGCCTGGCACAGTCGTGTTCCCTTTAGCACTGGCGCCTTGGCGATGCCTCATGCAAGGACAGGCAAGCACCGTGTTGCTCTCAGGAGAGCGCCCTTTTCCTAACCACGGGGGCACTCCAGCACTGAAGACTGACAGCAGCCCTCTGCTTTCCGGCAGCTTTGAGGCTGGGGCTGCCCTTTGTTGCTGAGAATTGCCACTGTTCGCAGAGCTTCCGAATCCGAAACTTCAAAACTGCCCTAGTGCGTTTAGTTTCAGGCGAGCGAAAAGAGACCGAAGGAGCACTCTGGCACTTCCCCGGTTTCATCTCCAAGCAGGGAGTTGTGCAGTGTGTGAGGAGTCTACGGGACTTCAGGCTCCAGGAAGGTTACGTGTCCTCGCGCCGTCTCTAAGCGTAGGAGAGTTCAGGGGAAGCTCTACCTCTTCGAGACAGCATGTCATGTCTAGTCTCTGCGTGGCCTAGAGAAAGGGCGGGTAAGTAAAAGGGTACCCGGAACGGACACCAGGAAAAGAGTGTTTTCCTTGCAGCTCACGCTCTGCACTGCGTGCCCCTGGCATGGCACCGAAGGCCTGCGAGAGCTGTGTTCCGGAGGTCTCTTGAATGCTTTGGCCAGCTAGCTAGCTGGAGCAAAAGGAGAAGGTTCCCTTTCACTCTGCTTTCAAAGCGGTGATCCGGAGGCACTCGAGAGCCTAATGCTGCGCAGTCGCCCAGAATGGGGAATCCTGTGCGCAGCGTTCGTCTATGGGACACGGGGAGGAGGCAGTGGCCCTAGGAAAAGCATACTGGAGCTCCTGCCCCCACCTGCCCCAGAGTCAGTGGACACCCCGTGCACTCCTCAATGCGTGGACGGACTATCTGAAGGATACTTGGAACCCTGTGGAGGGCTCTAGCTTTCCCTTTGGCGATGAGGGCTCTGGGTTGCCTCCTGCAGGGCACAGGACACGGTCCCTTTCTCTAGGAACCCTCTCTCGTCGCTCCACACAGGCCTTCCAGAAGTGAAGCCAACACAGGCAGCCACACTCTTCCGCAGGAAACTTGGACGCTGCACGTAGCCTGCTCTCCAGCGGGGGAAAGAGGGCTTTGCTCACTAGGTCACCGGTATCAGAGTGGCGCCCTGCAGAGTCCAGGCAGTTTCTGACAGAGGCAAAGAGTCTCAAGCGGCACCCTGCCCGTCCCTGTTAAGACGCCGTACCAGGGCAATTCTGCATGGGACGGGGAGACTAGCGTGACGTACTTAGTGCCTTGGGCTAGGCCTCGCCGTCCGTACGCCTTGCCAAAAGCTAGTGGGTGCTTCAGGGGAGAAGTGTGCCTTGGCCAGGCTGCTTCGAAAGGCAACTGTCTGCTTGGCGTAGGGAGACAGCAAGCAAGGGCTCCCATTCGAAAGCCCACCGAGAGGGTTGCTTCATTGCCGCCCAGGTTCAGCGCTGGCAACCACTGGCCGTACACCTAAAAGACCTGCCGGACCTGTGTTCGGGCGGCCGTTAGCAAGCTCGGACATCTAGCTCTCCCACGAAGGAAGCAGTGTGTCGCCTTTCTCTCCGCCTTACGACCTGTCATCCGGAGGCCCAAGGTCCCTGGATGTTGTGAAGTCGCCCTTGGAAGAGACGTTCGCGATGCAGTCTTCCTCCACGGGAGGGGCCTAGGAGGCAGGAGGCCTAGGAGACCTGGAAAGCTCACTAGCGTGAAGGCCCTGCGTGGACTACGTTTTCACGGGAAATGCTGCACGCCTAAGCTTGTGCATGCAGTCCATGGGCCTTACTATGAGCCTGCCTGGCACAGTCGTGTTCCCTTTAGCACTGGCGCCTTGGCGATGCCTCATGCAAGGACAGGCAAGCACCGTGTTGCTCTCAGGAGAGCGCCCTTTTCCTAACCACGGGGGCACTCCAGCACTGAAGACTGACAGCAGCCCTCTGCTTTCCGGCAGCTTTGAGGCTGGGGCTGCCCTTTGTTGCTGAGAATTGCCACTGTTCGCAGAGCTTCCGAATCCGAAACTTCAAAACTGCCCTAGTGCGTTTAGTTTCAGGCGAGCGAAAAGAGACCGAAGGAGCACTCTGGCACTTCCCCGGTTTCATCTCCAAGCAGGGAGTTGTGCAGTGTGTGAGGAGTCTACGGGACTTCAGGCTCCAGGAAGGTTACGTGTCCTCGCGCCGTCTCTAAGCGTAGGAGAGTTCAGGGGAAGCTCTACCTCTTCGAGACAGCATGTCATGTCTAGTCTCTGCGTGGCCTAGAGAAAGGGCGGGTAAGTAAAAGGGTACCCGGAACGGACACCAGGAAAAGAGTGTTTTCCTTGCAGCTCACGCTCTGCACTGCGTGCCCCTGGCATGGCACCGAAGGCCTGCGAGAGCTGTGTTCCGGAGGTCTCTTGAATGCTTTGGCCAGCTAGCTAGCTGGAGCAAAAGGAGAAGGTTCCCTTTCACTCTGCTTTCAAAGCGGTGATCCGGAGGCACTCGAGAGCCTAATGCTGCGCAGTCGCCCAGAATGGGGAATCCTGTGCGCAGCGTTCGTCTATGGGACACGGGGAGGAGGCAGTGGCCCTAGGAAAAGCATACTGGAGCTCCTGCCCCCACCTGCCCCAGAGTCAGTGGACACCCCGTGCACTCCTCAATGCGTGGACGGACTATCTGAAGGATACTTGGAACCCTGTGGAGGGCTCTAGCTTTCCCTTTGGTGATGAGGGCTCTGGGATGCCTCCTGCAGGGCACAGGACACGGTCCCTTTCTCTAGGAACCCTCTCTCGTCGCTCCACACAGGCCTTCCAGAAGTGAAGCCAACACAGGCAGCCACACTCTTCCGCAGGAAACTTGGACGCTGCACGTAGCCTGCTCTCCAGCGGGGGAAAGAGGGCTTTGCTCACTAGGTCACCGGTATCAGAGTGGCGCCCTGCAGAGTCCAGGCAGTTTCTGACAGAGGCAAAGAGTCTCAAGCGGCACCCTGCCCGTCCCTGTTAAGACGCCGTACCAGGGCAATTCTGCATGGGACGGGGAGACTAGCGTGACGTACTTAGTGCCTTGGGCTAGGCCTCGCCGTCCGTACGCCTTGCCAAAAGCTAGTGGGTGCTTCAGGGGAGAAGTGTGCCTTGGCCAGGCTGCTTCGAAAGGCAACTGTCTGCTTGGCGTAGGGAGACAGCAAGCAAGGGCTCCCATTCGAAAGCCCACCGAGAGGGTTGCTTCATTGCCGCCCAGGTTCAGCGCTGGCAACCACTGGCCGTACACCTAAAAGACCTGCCGGACCTGTGTTCGGGCGGCCGTTAGCAAGCTCGGACATCTAGCTCTCCCACGAAGGAAGCAGTGTGTCGCCTTTCTCTCCGCCTTACGAGCTGTCATCCGGAGGCCCAAGGTCCCTGGGTGTTGTGAAGTCGCCCTTGGAAGAGACGTTCGCGATGCAGTCTTCCTCCACGGGAGGGGCCTAGGAGGCAGGAGGCCTAGGAGACCTGGAAAGCTCACTAGCGTGAAGGCCCTGCGTGGACTACGTTTTCACGGGAAATGCTGCACGCCTAAGCTTGTGCATGCAGTCCATGGGCCTTACTATGAGCCTGCCTGGCACAGTCGTGTTCCCTTTAGCACTGGCGCCTTGGCGATGCCTCATGCAAGGACAGGCAAGCACCGTGTTGCTCTCAGGAGAGCGCCCTTTTCCTAACCACGGGGGCACTCCAGCACTGAAGACTGACAGCAGCCCTCTGCTTTCCGGCAGCTTTGAGGCTGGGGCTGCCCTTTGTTGCTGAGAATTGCCACTGTTCGCAGAGCTTCCGAATCCGAAACTTCAAAACTGCCCTAGTGCGTTTAGTTTCAGGCGAGCGAAAAGAGACCGAAGGAGCACTCTGGCACTTCCCCGGTTTCATCTCCAAGCAGGGAGTTGTGCAGTGTGTGAGGAGTCTACGGGACTTCAGGCTCCAGGAAGGTTACGTGTCCTCGCGCCGTCTCTAAGCGTAGGAGAGTTCAGGGGAAGCTCTACCTCTTCGAGACAGCATGTCATGTCTAGTCTCTGCGTGGCCTAGAGAAAGGGCGGGTAAGTAAAAGGGTACCCGGAACGGACACCAGGAAAAGAGTGTTTTCCTTGCAGCTCACGCTCTGCACTGCGTGCCCCTGGCATGGCACCGAAGGCCTGCGAGAGCTGTGTTCCGGAGGTCTCTTGAATGCTTTGGCCAGCTAGCTAGCTGGAGCAAAAGGAGAAGGTTCCCTTTCACTCTGCTTTCAAAGCGGTGATCCGGAGGCACTCGAGAGCCTAATGCTGCGCAGTCGCCCAGAATGGGGAATCCTGTGCGCAGCGTTCGTCTATGGGACACGGGGAGGAGGCAGTGGCCCTAGGAAAAGCATACTGGAGCTCCTGCCCCCACCTGCCCCAGAGTCAGTGGACACCCCGTGCACTCCTCAATGCGTGGACGGACTATCTGAAGGATACTTGGAACCCTGTGGAGGGCTCTAGCTTTCCCTTTGGCGATGAGGGCTCTGGGATGCCTCCTGCAGGGCACAGGACACGGTCCCTTTCTCTAGGAACCCTCTCTCGTCGCTCCACACAGGCCTTCCAGAAGTGAAGCCAACACAGGCAGCCACACTCTTCCGCAGGAAACTTGGACGCTGCACGTAGCCTGCTCTCCAGCGGGGGAAAGAGGGCTTTGCTCACTAGGTCACCGGTATCAGAGTGGCGCCCTGCAGAGTCCAGGCAGTTTCTGACAGAGGCAAAGAGTCTCAAGCGGCACCCTGCCCGTCCCTGTTAAGACGCCGTACCAGGGCAATTCTGCATGGGACGGGGAGACTAGCGTGACGTACTTAGTGCCTTGGGCTAGGCCTCGCCGTCCGTACGCCTTGCCAAAAGCTAGTGGGTGCTTCAGGGGAGAAGTGTGCCTTGGCCAGGCTGCTTCGAAAGGCAACTGTCTGCTTGGCGTAGGGAGACAGCAAGCAAGGGCTCCCATTCGAAAGCCCACCGAGAGGGTTGCTTCATTGCCGCCCAGGTTCAGCGCTGGCAACCACTGGCCGTACACCTAAAAGACCTGCCGGACCTGTGTTCGGGCGGCCGTTAGCAAGCTCGGACATCTAGCTCTCCCACGAAGGAAGCAGTGTGTCGCCTTTCTCTCCGCCTTACGAGCTGTCATCCGGAGGCCCAAGGTCCCTGGATGTTGTGAAGTCGCCCTTGGAAGAGACGTTCGCGATGCAGTCTTCCTCCACGGGAGGGGCCTAGGAGGCAGGAGGCCTAGGAGACGTGGAAAGCTCACTAGCGTGAAGGCCCTGCGTGGACTACGTTTTCACGGGAAATGCTGCACGCCTAAGCTTGTGCATGCAGTCCATGGGCCTTACTATGAGCCTGCCTGGCACAGTCGTGTTCCCTTTAGCACTGGCGCCTTGGCGATGCCTCATGCAAGGACAGGCAAGCACCGTGTTGCTCTCAGGAGAGCGCCCTTTTCCTAACCACGGGGGCACTCCAGCACTGAAGACTGACAGCAGCCCTCTGCTTTCCGGCAGCTTTGAGGCTGGGGCTGCCCTTTGTTGCTGAGAATTGCCACTGTTCGCAGAGCTTCCGAATCCGAAACTTCAAAACTGCCCTAGTGCGTTTAGTTTCAGGCGAGCGAAAAGAGACCGAAGGAGCACTCTGGCACTTCCCCGGTTTCATCTCCAAGCAGGGAGTTGTGCAGTGTGTGAGGAGTCTACGGGACTTCAGGCTCCAGGAAGGTTACGTGTCCTCGCGCCGTCTCTAAGCGTAGGAGAGTTCAGGGGAAGCTCTACCTCTTCGAGACAGCATGTCATGTCTAGTCTCTGCGTGGCCTAGAGAAAGGGCGGGTAAGTAAAAGGGTACCCGGAACGGACACCAGGAAAAGAGTGTTTTCCTTGCAGCTCACGCTCTGCACTGCGTGCCCCTGGCATGGCACCGAAGGCCTGCGAGAGCTGTGTTCCGGAGGTCTCTTGAATGCTTTGGCCAGCTAGCTAGCTGGAGCAAAAGGAGAAGGTTCCCTTTCACTCTGCTTTCAAAGCGGTGATCCGGAGGCACTCGAGAGCCTAATGCTGCGCAGTCGCCCAGAATGGGGGATCCTGTGCGCAGCGTTCCTCTATGAGACACGGGGAGGAAGAAAAGCATACTGGAGCTCCTGCCCCCACCTGCCCCAGAGTCAGTGCACAGCCCCTGCACTCCTCAATGCGTGGACGGACTATCTGAAGGATACTTGGAACCCTGTGGAGGGCTCTAGCTTTCCCTTTGGCGATGAGGGCTCTGGGATGCCTCCTGCAGGGCACAGGACACGGTCCCTTTCTCTAGGAACCCTCTCTCGTCGCTCCACACAGGCCTTCCAGAAGTGAAGCCAACACAGGCAGCCACACTCTTCCGCAGGAAACTTGGACGCTGCACGTAGCCTGCTCTCCAGCGGGGGAAAGAGGGCTTTGCTCACTAGGTCACCGGTATCAGAGTGGCGCCCTGCAGAGTCCAGGTAGTTTCTGACAGAGGCAAAGAGTCTCAAGCGGCACCCTGCCCGTCCCTGTTAAGACGCCGTACCAGGGCAATTCTGCATGGGACGGGGAGACTAGCGTGACGTACTTAGTGCCTTGGGCTAGGCCTCGCCGTCCGTACGCCTTGCCAAAAGCTAGTGGGTGCTTCAGGGGAGAAGTGTGCCTTGGCCAGGCTGCTTCGAAAGGCAACTGTCTGCTTGGCGTAGGGAGACAGCAAGCAAGGGCTCCCATTCGAAAGCCCACCGAGAGGGTTGCTTCATTGCCGCCCAGGTTCAGCGCTGGCAACCACTGGCCGTACACCTAAAAGACCTGCCGGACCTGTGTTCGGGCGGCCGTTAGCAAGCTCGGACATCTAGCTCTCCCACGAAGGAAGCAGTGTGTCGCCTTTCTCTCCGCCTTACGACCTGTCATCCGGAGGCCCAAGGTCCCTGGATGTTGTGAAGTCGCCCTTGGAAGAGACGTTCGCGATGCAGTCTTCCTCCACGGGAGGGGCCTAGGAGGCAGGAGGCCTAGGAGACCTGGAAAGCTCACTAGCGTGAAGGCCCTGCGTGGACTACGTTTTCACGGGAAATGCTGCACGCCTAAGCTTGTGCATGCAGTCCATGGGCCTTACTATGAGCCTGCCTGGCACAGTCGTGTTCCCTTTAGCACTGGCGCCTTGGCGATGCCTCATGCAAGGACAGGCAAGCACCGTGTTGCTCTCAGGAGAGCGCCCTTTTCCTAACCACGGGGGCACTCCAGCACTGAAGACTGACAGCAGCCCTCTGCTTTCCGGCAGCTTTGAGGCTGGGGCTGCCCTTTGTTGCTGAGAATTGCCACTGTTCGCAGAGCTTCCGAATCCGAAACTTCAAAACTGCCCTAGTGCGTTTAGTTTGAGGCGAGCGAAAAGAGACCGAAGGAGCACTCTGGCACTTCCCCGGTTTCATCTCCAAGCAGGGAGTTGTGCAGTGTGTGAAGAGTCTACGGGACTTCAGGCTCCATGAAGGTTACGTGTCCTCGCGCCGTCTCTAAGCGTAGGAGAGTTCAGGGGAAGCTCTACCTCTTCGAGACAGCATGTCATGTCTAGTCTCTGCGTGGCCTAGAAAAAGGGCGGGTAAGTAAAAGGGTACCCGGAACGGACACCAGGAAAAGAGTGATTTCCTTGCAGCTCACGCTCTGCACTGCGTGCCCCTGGCATGGCACCGAAGGCCTGCGAGAGCTGTGTTCCGGAGGTCTCTTGAATGCTTTGGCCAGCTAGCTAGCTGGAGCAAAAGGAGAAGGTTCCCTTTCACTCTGCTTTCAAAGCGGTGATCCGGAGGCACTCGAGAGCCTAATGCTGCGCAGTCGCCCAGAATGGGGGATCCTGTGCGCAGCGTTCGTCTATGGGACACGGGGAGGAGGCAGTGGCCCTAGGAAAAGCATACTGGAGCTCCTGCCCCCACCTGCCCCAGAGTCAGTGGACACCCCGTGCACTCCTCAATGCGTGGACGGACTATCTGAAGGATACTTGGAACCCTGTGGAGGGCTCTAGCTTTCCCTTTGGCGATGAGGGCTCTGGGATGCCTCCTGCAGGGCACAGGACACGGTCCCTTTCTCTAGGAACCCTCTCTCGTCGCTCCACACAGGCCTTCCAGAAGTGAAGCCAACACAGGCAGCCACACTCTTCCGCAGGAAACTTGGACGCTGCACGTAGCCTGCTCTCCAGCGGGGGAAAGAGGGCTTTGCTCACTAGGTCACCGGTATCAGAGTGGCGCCCTGCAGAGTCCAGGCAGTTTCTGACAGAGGCAAAGAGTCTCAAGCGGCACCCTGCCCGTCCCTGTTAAGACGCCGTACCAGGGCAATTCTGCATGGGACGGGGAGACTAGCGTGACGTACTTAGTGCCTTGGGCTAGGCCTCGCCGTCCGTACGCCTTGCCAAAAGCTAGCGGGTGCTTCAGGGGAGAAGTGTGCCTTGGCCAGGCTGCTTCGAAAGGCAACTGTCTGCTTGGCGTAGGGAGACAGCAAGCAAGGGCTCCCATTCTAAAGCCCACGGAGAGGGTTGCTTCATTGCCGCCCAGGTTCAGCGCTGGCAACCACTGGCCGTACACCTAAAAGACCTGCCGGACCTGTGTTCGGGCGGCCGTTAGCAAGCTCGGACATCTAGCTCTCCCACGAAGGAAGCAGTGTGTCGCCTTTCTCTCCGCCTTACGAGCTGTCATCCGGAGGCCCAAGGTCCCTGGACGTTGTGAAGTCGCCCTTGGAAGAGACGTTCGCGATGCAGTCTTCCTCCACGGGAGGGGCCTAGGAGGCAGGAGGCCTAGGAGACCTGGAAAGCTCACTAGCGTGAAGGCCCTGCGTGGACTACGTTTTCACGGGAAATGCTGCACGCCTAAGCTTGTGCATGCAGTCCATGGGCCTTACTATGAGCCTGCCTGGCACAGTCGTGTTCCCTTTAGCACTGGCGCCTTGGCGATGCCTCATGCAAGGACAGGCAAGCACCGTGTTGCTCTCAGGAGAGCGCCCTTTTCCTAACCACGGGGGCACTCCAGCACTGAAGACTGACAGCAGCCCTCTGCTTTCCGGCAGCTTTGAGGCTGGGGCTGCCCTTTGTTGCTGAGAATTGCCACTGTTCGCAGAGCTTCCGAATCCGAAACTTCAAAACTGCCCTAGTGCGTTTAGTTTCAGGCGAGCGAAAAGAGACCGAAGGAGCACTCTGGCACTTCCCCGGTTTCATCTCCAAGCAGGGAGTTGTGCAGTGTGTGAGGAGTCTACGGGACTTCAGGCTCCAGGAAGGTTACGTGTCCTCGCGCCGTCTCTAAGCGTAGGAGAGTTCAGGGGAAGCTCTACCTCTTCGAGACAGCATGTCATGTCTAGTCTCTGCGTGACCTAGAAAAAGGGCGGGTAAGTAAAAGGGTACCCGGAACGGACACCAGGAAAAGAGTGATTTCCTTGCAGCTCACGCTCTGCACTGCGTGCCCCTGGCATGGCACCGAAGGCCTGCGAGAGCTGTGTTCCGGAGGTCTCTTGAATGCTTTGGCCAGCTAGCTAGCTGGAGCAAAAGGAGAAGGTTCCCTTTCACTCTGCTTTCAAAGCGGTGATCCGGAGGCACTCGAGAGCCTAATGCTGCGCAGTCGCCCAGAATGGGGGATCCTGTGCGCAGCGTTCCTCTATGAGACACGGGGAGGAGGAAAAGCATACTGGAGCTCCTGCCCCCACATGCCCCAGAGTCAGTGGACACCCCCTGCACTCCTCAATGCGTGAACGGACTATCTGAAGGATACTTGGAACCCTGTGGAGGGCTCTAGCTTTCTCTTTGGCGATGAGGGCTGTGGGATGCCTCCTGCAGGGCACAGGACACGGTCCCTTTCTCTAGGAACCCTCTCTCGTCGCTCCACACAGGCCTTCCAGAAGTGAAGCCAACACAGGCAGCCACACTCTTCCGCAGGAAACTTGGACGCTGCACGTAGCCTGCTCTCCAGCGGGGGAAAGAGGGCTTTGCTCACTAGGTCACCGGTATTAGAGTGGCGCCCTGCAGAGTCCAGGTAGTTTCTGACAGAGGCAAAGAGTCTCAAGCGGCACCCTGCCCGTCCCTGTTAAGACGCCGTACCAGGGCAATTCTGCATGGGATGGGGAGACTAGCGTGACGTACTTAGTGCCTTGGGCTAGGCCTCGCCGTCCGTACGCCTTGCCAAAAGCTAGTGGGTGCTTCAGGGGAGAAGTGTGCCTTGGCCAGGCTGCTTCGAAAGGCAACTGTCTGCTTGGCGTAGGGAGACAGCAAGCAAGGGCTCCCATTCTAAAGCCCACGGAGAGGGTTGCTTCATTGCCACCCAGGTTCAGCGCAGGCAACCACTGGCCGTACACCTAAAAGACCTGCCGGACTTGTGTTCGGGCGGCCGTTAGCAAGCTCGGACATCTAGCTCTCCCACGAAGGAAGCAGTGTGTCGCCTTTCTCTCCGCCTTACGACCTGTCATCCGGAGGCCCAAGGTCCCTGGATGTTGTGAAGTCGCCCTTGGAAGAGACGTTCGCGATGCAGTCTTCCTTCACGGGAGGGGCCTAGGATGCAGGAGGCCTAGGAGACCTGGAAAGCTCACTAGCGTGAAGGCCCTGCGTGGACTACGTTTTCACGGGAAATGCTGCACGCCTAAGCTTGTGCATGCAGGCCATGGGCCTTACTATGAGCCTGCCTGGCACAGTCGTGTTCCCTTTAGCACTGGCGCCTTGGCGATGCCTCATGCAAGGACAGGCAAGCACCGTGTTGCTCTCAGGAGAGCGCCCTTTTCCTAACCACGGGGGCACTCCAGCACTGAAGACTGACAGCAGCCCTCTGCTTTCCGGCAGCTTTGAGGCTGGGGCTGCCCTTTGTTGCTGAGAATTGCCACTGTTCGCAGAGCTTCCGAATCCGAAACTTCAAAACTGCCCTAGTGCGTTTAGTTTGAGGCGAGCGAAAAGAGACCGAAGGAGCACTCTGGCACTTCCCCGGTTTCATCTCCAAGCAGGGAGTTGTGCAGTGTGTGAAGAGTCTACGGGACTTCAGGCTCCAGGAAGGTTACGTGTCCTCGCGCCGTCTCTAAGCGTAGGAGAGTTCAGGGGAAGCTCTACCTCTTCGAGACAGCATGTCATGTCTAGTCTCTGCGTGGCCTAGAGAAAGGGCGGGTAAGTAAAAGGGTACCCGGAACGGACACCAGGAAAAGAGTGTTTCCCTTGCAGCTCACGCTCTGCACTGCGTGCCCCTGGCATGGCACCGAAGGCCTGCGAGAGCTGTGTTCCGGAGGTCTCTTGAATGCTTTGGCCAGCTAGCTAGCTGGAGCAAAAGGAGAAGGTTCCCTTTCACTCTGCTTTCAAAGCGGTGATCCGGAGGCACTCGAGAGCCTAATGCTGCGCAGTCGCCCAGAATGGGGAATCCTGTGCGCAGCGTTCCTCTATGGGACACGGGGAGGAGACAGTGGCCCTAGGAAAAGCATACTGGAGCTCCTGCCCCCACCTGCCCCAGAGTCAGTGGACACCCCGTGCACTCCTCAATGCGTGGACGGACTATCTGAAGGATACTTGGAACCCTGTGGAGGGCTCTAGCTTTCCCTTTGGCGATGAGGGCTCTGGGATGCCTCCTGCAGGGCACAGGACACGGTCCCTTTCTCTAGGAACCCTCTCTCGTCGCTCCACACAGGCCTTCCAGAAGTGAAGCCAACACAGGCAGCCACACTCTTCCGCAGGAAACTTGGACGCTGCACGTAGCCTGCTCTCCAGCGGGGGAAAGAGGGCTTTGCTCACTAGGTCACCGGTATCAGAGTGGCGCCCTGCAGAGTCCAGGCAGTTTCTGACAGAGGCAAAGAGTCTCAAGCGGCACCCTGCCCGTCCCTGTTAAGACGCCGTACCAGGGCAATTCTGCATGGGACGGGGAGACTAGCGTGACGTACTTAGTGCCTTGGGCTAGGCCTCGCCGTCCGTACGCCTTGCCAAAAGCTAGTGGGTGCTTCAGGGGAGAAGTGTGCCTTGGCCAGGCTGCTTCGAAAGGCAACTGTCTGCTTGGCGTAGGGAGACAGCAAGCAAGGGCTCCCATTCTAAAGCCCACGGAGAGGGTTGCTTCATTGCCGCCCAGGTTCAGCGCTGGCAACCACTGGCCGTACACCTAAAAGACCTGCCGGACCTGTGTTCGGGCGGCCGTTAGCAAGCTCGGACATCTAGCTCGCCCACGAAGGAAGCAGTGTGTCGCCTTTCTCTCCGCCTTACGAGCTGTCATCCGGAGGCCCAAGGTCCCTGGATGTTGTGAAGTCGCCCTTGGAAGAGACGTTCGCGATGCAGTCTTCCTCCACGGGAGGGGCCTAGGAGGCAGGAGGCCTAGGAGACCTGGAAAGCTCACTAGCGTGAAGGCCCTGCGTGGACTACGTTTTCACGGGAAATGCTGCACGCCTAAGCTTGTGCATGCAGTCCATGGGCCTTACTATGAGCCTGCCTGGCACAGTCGTGTTCCCTTTAGCACTGGCGCCTTGGCGATGCCTCATGCAAGGACAGGCAAGCACCGTGTTGCTCTCAGGAGAGCGCCCTTTTCCTAACCACGGGGGCACTCCAGCACTGAAGACTGACAGCAGCCCTCTGCTTTCCGGCAGCTTTGAGGCTGGGGCTGCCCTTTGTTGCTGAGAATTGCCACTGTTCGCAGAGCTTCCGAATCCGAAACTTCAAAACTGCCCTAGTGCGTTTAGTTTCAGGCGAGCGAAAAGAGACCGAAGGAGCACTCTGGCACTTCCCCGGTTTCATCTCCAAGCAGGGAGTTGTGCAGTGTGTGAGGAGTCTACGGGACTTCAGGCTCCAGGAAGGTTACGTGTCCTCGCGCCGTCTCTAAGCGTAGGAGAGTTCAGGGGAAGCTCTACCTCTTCGAGACAGCATGTCATGTCTAGTCTCTGCGTGGCCTAGAGAAAGGGCGGGTAAGTAAAAGGGTACCCGGAACGGACACCAGGAAAAGAGTGTTTTCCTTGCAGCTCACGCTCTGCACTGCGTGCCCCTGGCATGGCACCGAAGGCCTGCGAGAGCTGTGTTCCGGAGGTCTCTTGAATGCTTTGGCCAGCTAGCTAGCTGGAGCAAAAGGAGAAGGTTCCCTTTCACTCTGCTTTCAAAGCGGTGATCCGGAGGCACTCGAGAGCCTAATGCTGCGCAGTCGCCCAGAATGGGGGATCCTGTGCGCAGCGTTCCTCTATGAGACACGGGGAGGAGGAAAAGCATACTGGAGCTCCTGCCCCCACCTGCCCCAGAGTCAGTGGACACCCCCTGCACTCCTCAATGCGTGGACGGACTATCTGAAGGATACTTGGAACCCTGTGGAGGGCTCTAGCTTTCCCTTTGGCGATGAGGGCTCTGGGATGCCTCCTGCAGGGCACAGGACACGGTCCCTTTCTCTAGGAACCCTCTCTCGTCGCTCCACACAGGCCTTCCAGAAGTGAAGCCAACACAGGCAGCCACACTCTTCCGCAGGAAACTTGGACCCTGCACGTAGCCTGCTCTCCAGCGGGGGAAAGAGGGCTTTGCTCACTAGGTCACCGGTATCAGAGTGGCGCCCTGCAGAGTCCAGGTAGTTTCTGACAGAGGCAAAGAGTCTCAAGCGGCACCCTGCCCGTCCCTGTTAAGACGCCGTACCAGGGCAATTCTGCATGGGACGGGGAGACTAGCGTGACGTACTTAGTGCCTTGGGCTAGGCCTCGCCGTCCGTACGCCTTGCCAAAAGCTAGTGGGTGCTTCAGGGGAGAAGTGTGCCTTGGCCAGGCTGCTTCGAAAGGCAACTGTCTGCTTGGCGTAGGGAGACAGCAAGCAAGGGCTCCCATTCTAAAGCCCACCGAGAGGGTTGCTTCATTGCCGCCCAGGTTCAGCGCTGGCAACCACTGGCCGTACACCTAAAAGACCTGCCGGACCTGTGTTCGGGCGGCCGTTAGCAAGCTCGGACATCTAGCTCTCCCACGAAGGAAGCAGTGTGTCGCCTTTCTCTCCGCCTTACGAGCTGTCATCCGGAGGCCCAAGGTCCCTGGATGTTGTGAAGTCGCCCTTGGAAGAGACGTTCGCGATGCAGTCTTCCTCCACGGGAGGGGCCTAGGAGGCAGGAGGCCTAGGAGACCTGGAAAGCTCACTAGCGTGAAGGCCCTGCGTGGACTACGTTTTCACGGGAAATGCTGCACGCCTAAGCTTGTGCATGCAGGCCATGGGCCTTACTATGAGCCTGCCTGGCACAGTCGTGTTCCCTTTAGCACTGGCGCCTTGGCGATGCCTCATGCAAGGACAGGCAAGCACCGTGTTGCTCTCAGGAGAGCGCCCTTTTCCTAACCACGGGGGCACTCCAGCACTGAAGACTGACAGCAGCCCTCTGCTTTCCGGCAGCTTTGAGGCTGGGGCTGCCCTTTGTTGCTGAGAATTGCCACTGTTCGCAGAGCTTCCGAATCCGAAACTTCAAAACTGCCCTAGTGCGTTTAGTTTCAGGCGAGCGAAAAGAGACCGAAGGAGCACTCTGGCACTTCCCCGGTTTCATCTCCAAGCAGGGAGTTGTGCAGTGTGTGAGGAGTCTACGGGACTTCAGGCTCCAGGAAGGTTATGTGTCCTCGCGCCGTCTCTAAGCGTAGGAGAGTTCAGGGGAAGCTCTACCTCTTCGAGACAGCATGTCATGTCTAGTCTCTGCGTGGCCTAGAGAAAGGGCGGGTAAGTAAAAGGGTACCCGGAACGGACACCAGGAAAAGAGTGTTTTCCTTGCAGCTCACGCTCTGCACTGCGTGCCCCTGGCATGGCACCGAAGGCCTGCGAGAGCTGTGTTCCGGAGGTCTCTTGAATGCTTTGGCCAGCTAGCTAGCTGGAGCAAAAGGAGAAGGTTCCCTTTCACTCTGCTTTCAAAGCGGTGATCCGGAGGCACTCGAGAGCCTAATGCTGCGCAGTCGCCCAGAATGGGGGATCCTGTGCGCAGCGTTCGTCTATGGGACACGGGGAGG
Source organism: Eubalaena glacialis (assembly GCF_028564815.1). Lineage (NCBI taxonomy): Eukaryota > Metazoa > Chordata > Mammalia > Artiodactyla > Balaenidae > Eubalaena > Eubalaena glacialis. The sequence goes on along the minus strand of NC_083729.1, from coordinate 67,200,366 downwards.
AGGCAGTGGCCCTAGGAAAAGCATACTGGAGCTCCTGCCCCCACCTGCCCCAGAGTCAGTGGACACCCCGTGCACTCCTCAATGCGTGGACGGACTATCTGAAGGATACTTGGAACCCTGTGGAGGGCTCTAGCTTTCCCTTTGGCGATGAGGGCTCTGGGATGCCTCCTGCAGGGCACAGGACACGGTCCCTTTCTCTAGGAACCCTCTCTCGTCGCTCCACACAGGCCTTCCAGAAGTGAAGCCAACACAGGCAGCCACACTCTTCCGCAGGAAACTTGGACCCTGCACGTAGCCTGCTCTCCAGCGGGGGAAAGAGGGCTTTGCTCACTAGGTCACCGGTATCAGAGTGGCGCCCTGCAGAGTCCAGGTAGTTTCTGACAGAGGCAAAGAGTCTCAAGCGGCACCCTGCCCGTCCCTGTTAAGACGCCGTACCAGGGCAATTCTGCATGGGACGGGGAGACTAGCGTGACGTACTTAGTGCCTTGGGCTAGGCCTCGCCGTCCGTACGCCTTGCCAAAAGCTAGTGGGTGCTTCAGGGGAGAAGTGTGCCTTGGCCAGGCTGCTTCGAAAGGCAACTGTCTGCTTGGCGTAGGGAGACAGCAAGCAAGGGCTCCCATTCTAAAGCCCACGGAGAGGGTTGCTTCATTGCCGCCCAGGTTCAGCGCTGGCAACCACTGGCCGTACACCTAAAAGACCTGCTGGACCTTTGTTCGGGCGGCCGTAAGCAAGCTCGGACATCTAGCTCTCCCACGAAGGAAGCAGTGTGTCGCCTTTCTCTCCGCCTTACGAGCTGTCATCCGGAGGCCCAAGGTCCGTGGACGTTGTCAAGTCGCCCTTGGAAGAGACGTTCGCGATGCAGTCTTCCTCCACGGGAGGGGCCTAGGAGGCAGGATGCCTAGGAGACCTGGAAAGCTCACTAGCGTGAAGGCCCTGCGTGGACTACGTTTTCACGGGAAATGCTGCACGCCTAAGCTTGTGCATGCAGTCCATGGGCCTTACTATGAGCCTGCCTGGCACAGTCGTGTTCCCTTTAGCACTGGCGCCTTGGCGATGCCTCATGCAAGGACAGGCAAGCACCGTGTTGCTCTCAGGAGAGCGCCCTTTTCCTAACCACGGGGGCACTCCAGCACTGAAGACTGACAGCAGCCCTCTGCTTTCCGGCAGCTTTGAGGCTGGGGCTGCCCTTTGTTGCTGAGAATTGCCACTGTTCGCAGAGCTTCCGAATCCGAAACTTCAAAACTGCCCTAGTGCGTTTAGTTTCAGGCGAGCGAAAAGAGACCGAAGGAGCACTCTGGCACTTCCCCGGTTTCATCTCCAAGCAGGGAGTTGTGCAGTGTGTGAGGAGTCTACGGGACTTCAGGCTCCAGGAAGGTTACGTGTCCTCGCGCCGTCTCTAAGCGTAGGAGAGTTCAGGGGAAGCTCTACCTCTTCGAGACAGCATGTCATGGCTAGTCTCTGCGTGGCCTAGAGAAAGGGCGGGTAAGTAAAAGGGTACCCGGAACGGACACCAGGAAAAGAGTGTTTTCCTTGCAGCTCACGCTCTGCACTGCGTGCCCCTGGCATGGCACCGAAGGCCTGCGAGAGCTGTGTTCCGGAGGTCTCTTGAATGCTTTGGCCAGCTAGCTAGCTGGAGCAAAAGGAGAAGGTTCCCTTTCACTCTGCTTTCAAAGCGGTGATCCGGAGGCACTCGAGAGCCTAATGCTGCGCAGTCGCCCAGAATGGGGAATCCTGTGCGCAGCGTTCGTCTATGGGACACGGGAAGGAGGCAGTGGCCCTAGGAAATGCATACTGGAGCTCCTGCCCCCACCTGCCCCAGAGTCAGTGCACAGCCCCTGCACTCCTCAATGCGTGGACGGACTATCTGAAGGATACTTGGAACCCTGTGGAGGGCTCTAGCTTTCCCTTTGGCGATGAGGGCTCTGGGATGCCTCCTGCAGGGCACAGGACACGGTCCCTTTCTCTAGGAACCCTCTCTCGTCGCTCCACACAGGCCTTCCAGAAGTGAAGCCAACACAGGCAGCCACACTCTTCCGCAGGAAACTTGGACGCTGCACGTAGCCTGCTCTCCAGCGGGGGAAAGAGGGCTTTGCTCACTAGGTCACCGGTATCAGAGTGGCGCCCTGCAGAGTCCAGGTAGTTTCTGACAGAGGCAAAGAGTCTCAAGCGGCACCCTGCCCGTCCCTGTTAAGACGCCGTACCAGGGCAATTCTGCATGGGACGGGGAGACTAGCGTGACGTACTTAGTGCCTTGGGCTAGGCCTCGCCGTCCGTACGCCTTGCCAAAAGCTAGTGGGTGCTTCAGGGGAGAAGTGTGCCTTGGCCAGGCTGCTTCGAAAGGCAACTGTCTGCTTGGCGTAGGGAGACAGCAAGCAAGGGCTCCCATTCTAAAGCCCACCGAGAGGGTTGCTTCATTGCCGCCCAGGTTCAGCGCTGGCAACCACTGGCCGTACACCTAAAAGACCTGCCGGACCTGTGTTCGGGCGGCCGTTAGCAAGCTCGGACATCTAGCTCTCCCACGAAGGAAGCAGTGTGTCGCCTTTCTCTCCGCCTTACGACCTGTCATCCGGAGGCCCAAGGTCCCTGGATGTTGTGAAGTCGCCCTTGGAAGAGACGTTCGCGATGCAGTCTTCCTCCACGGGAGGGGCCTAGGAGGCAGGAGGCCTAGGAGACCTGGAAAGCTCACTAGCGTGAAGGCCCTGCGTGGACTACGTTTTCACGGGAAATGCTGCACGCCTAAGCTTGTGCATGCAGTCCATGGGCCTTACTATGAGCCTGCCTGGCACAGTCGTGTTCCCTTTAGCACTGGCGCCTTGGCGATGCCTCATGCAAGGACAGGCAAGCACCGTGTTGCTCTCAGGAGAGCGCCCTTTTCCTAACCACGGGGGCACTCCAGCACTGAAGACTGACAGCAGCCCTCTGCTTTCCGGCAGCTTTGAGGCTGGGGCTGCCCTTTGTTGCTGAGAATTGCCACTGTTCGCAGAGCTTCCGAATCCGAAACTTCAAAACTGCCCTAGTGCGTTTAGTTTCAGGCGAGCGAAAAGAGACCGAAGGAGCACTCTGGCACTTCCCCGGTTTCATCTCCAAGCAGGGAGTTGTGCAGTGTGTGAAGAGTCTACGGGACTTCAGGCTCCATGAAGGTTACGTGTCCTCGCGCCGTCTCTAAGCGTAGGAGAGTTCAGGGGAAGCTCTACCTCTTCGAGACAGCATGTCATGTCTAGTCTCTGCGTGGCCTAGAAAAAGGGCGGGTAAGTAAAAGGGTACCCGGAACGGACACCAGGAAAAGAGTGATTTCCTTGCAGCTCACGCTATGCACTGCGTGCCCCTGGCATGGCACCGAAGGCCTGCGAGAGCTGTGTTCCGGAGGTCTCTTGAATGCTTTGGCCAGCTAGCTAGCTGGAGCAAAAGGAGAAGGTTCCCTTTCACTCTGCTTTCAAAGCGGTGATCCGGAGGCACTCGAGAGCCTAATGCTGCGCAGTCGCGCAGAATGGGGGATCCTGTGCGCAGCGTTCGTCTATGGGACACGGGGAGGAGGCAGTGGCCCTAGGAAAAGCATACTGGAGCTCCTGCCCCCACCTGCCCCAGAGTCAGTGGACACCCCGTGCACTCCTCAATGCGTGGACGGACTATCTGAAGGATACTTGGAACCCTGTGGAGGGCTCTAGCTTTCCCTTTGGCGATGAGGGCTCTGGGATGCCTCCTGCAGGGCACAGGACACGGTCCCTTTCTCTAGGAACCCTCTCTCGTCGCTCCAACCAGGCCTTCCAGAAGTGAAGCCAACACAGGCAGCCACACTCTTCCGCAGGAAACTTGGACGCTGCACGTAGCCTGCTCTCCAGCGGGGGAAAGAGGGCTTTGCTCACTAGGTCACCGGTATCAGAGTGGCGCCCTGCAGAGTCCAGGCAGTTTCTGACAGAGGCAAAGAGTCTCAAGCGGCACCCTGCCCGTCCCTGTTAAGACGCCGTACCAGGGCAATTCTGCATGGGACGGGGAGACTAGCGTGACGTACTTAGTGCCTTGGGCTAGGCCTCGCCGTCCGTACGCCTTGCCAAAAGCTAGCGGGTGCTTCAGGGGAGAAGTGTGCCTTGGCCAGGCTGCTTCGAAAGGCAACTGTCTGCTTGGCGTAGGGAGACAGCAAGCAAGGGCTCCCATTCTAAAGCCCACGGAGAGGGTTGCTTCATTGCCGCCCAGGTTCAGCGCTGGCAACCACTGGCCGTACACCTAAAAGACCTGCCGGACCTGTGTTCGGGCGGCCGTTAGCAAGCTCGGACATCTAGCTGTCCCACGAAGGAAGCAGTGTGTCGCCTTTCTCTCCGCCTTACGAGCTGTCATCCGGAGGCCCAAGGTCCGTGGACGTTGTCAAGTCGCCCTTGGAAGAGACGTTCGCGATGCAGTCTTCCTCCACGGGAGGGGCCTAGGAGGCAGGAGGCCTAGGAGACCTGGAAAGCTCACTAGCGTGAAGGCCCTGCGTGGACTACGTTTTCACGGGAAATGCTGCACGCCTAAGCTTGTGCATGCAGTCCATGGGCCTTACTATGAGCCTGCCTGGCACAGTCGTGTTCCCTTTAGCACTGGCGCCTTGGCGATGCCTCATGCAAGGACAGGCAAGCACCGTGTTGCTCTCAGGAGAGCGCCCTTTTCCTAACCACGGGGGCACTCCAGCACTGAAGACTGACAGCAGCCCTCTGCTTTCCGGCAGCTTTGAGGCTGGGGCTGCCCTTTGTTGCTGAGAATTGCCACTGTTCGCAGAGCTTCCGAATCCGAAACTTCAAAACTGCCCTAGTGCGTTTAGTTTCAGGCGAGCGAAAAGAGACCGAAGGAGCACTCTGGCACTTCCCCGGTTTCATCTCCAAGCAGGGAGTTGTGCAGTGTGTGAGGAGTCTACGGGACTTCAGGCTCCAGGAAGGTTACGTGTCCTCGCGCCGTCTCTAAGCGTAGGAGAGTTCAGGGGAAGCTCTACCTCTTCGAGACAGCATGTCATGTCTAGTCTCTGCGTGGCCTAGAAAAAGGGCGGGTAAGTAAAAGGGTACCCGGAACGGACACCAGGAAAAGAGTGATTTCCTTGCAGCTCACGCTCTGCACTGCGTGCCCCTGGCATGGCACCGAAGGCCTGCGAGAGCTGTGTTCCGGAGGTCTCTTGAATGCTTTGGCCAGCTAGCTAGCTGGAGCAAAAGGAGAAGGTTCCCTTTCACTCTGCTTTCAAAGCGGTGATCCGGAGGCACTCGAGAGCCTAATGCTGCGCAGTCGCCCAGAATGGGGGATCCTGTGCGCAGCGTTCCTCTATGGGACACGGGGAGGAGGCAGTGGCCCTAGGAAAAGCATACTGGAGCTCCTGCCCCCACCTGCCCCAGAGTCAGTGGACACCCCGTGCACTCCTCAATGCGTGGACGGACTATCTGAAGGATACTTGGAACCCTGTGGAGGGCTCGAGCTTTCCCTTTGGCGATGAGGGCTCTGGGATGCCTCCTGCAGGGCACAGGACACGGTCCCTTTCTCTAGGAACCCTCTCTCGTCGCTCCACACAGGCCTTCCAGAAGTGAAGCCAACACAGGCAGCCACACTCTTCCGCAGGAAACTTGGACGCTGCACGTAGCCTGCTCTCCAGCGGGGGAAAGAGGGCTTTGCTCACTAGGTCACCGGTATCAGAGTGGCGCCCTGCAGAGTCCAGGTAGTTTCTGACACAGGCAAAGAGTCTCAAGCGGCACCCTGCCCGTCCCTGTTAAGACGCCGTACCAGGGCAATTCTGCATGGGACGGGGAGACTAGCGTGACGTACTTAGTGCCTTGGGCTAGGCCTCGCCGTCCGTACGACTTGCCAAAAGCTAGTGGGTGCTTCAGGGGAGAAGTGTGCCTTGGCCAGGCTGCTTCGAAAGGCAACTGTCTGCTTGGCGTAGGGAGACAGCAAGCAAGGGCTCCCATTCTAAAGCCCACCGAGAGGGTTGCTTCATTGCCGCCCAGGTTCAGCGCTGGCAACCACTGGCCGTACACCTAAAAGACCTGCCGGACCTGTGTTCGGGCGGCCGTTAGCAAGCTCGGACATCTAGCTCTCCCACGAAGGAAGCAGTGTGTCGCCTTTCTCTCCGCCTTACGAGCTGTCATCCGGAGGCCCAAGGTCCCTGGATGTTGTGAAGTCGCCCTTGGAAGAGACGTTCGCGATGCAGTCTTCCTCCACGGGAGGGGCCTAGGAGGCAGGAGGCCTAGGAGACCTGGAAAGCTCACTAGCGTGAAGGCCCTGCGTGGACTACGTTTTCACGGGAAATGCTGCACGCCTAAGCTTGTGCATGCAGTCCATGGGCCTTACTATGAGCCTGCCTGGCACAGTCGTGTTCCCTTTAGCACTGGCGCCTTGGCGATGCCTCATGCAAGGACAGGCAAGCACCGTGTTGCTCTCAGGAGAGCGCCCTTTTCCTAACCACGGGGGCACTCCAGCACTGAAGACTGACAGCAGCCCTCTGCTTTCCGGCAGCTTTGAGGCTGGGGCTGCCCTTTGTTGCTGAGAATTGCCACTGTTCGCAGAGCTTCCGAATCCGAAACTTCAAAACTGCCCTAGTGTGTTTAGTTTCAGGCGAGCGAAAAGAGACCGAAGGAGCACTCTGGCACTTCCCCGGTTTCATCTCCAAGCAGGGAGTTGTGCAGTGTGTGAGGAGTCTACGGGACTTCAGGCTCCAGGAAGGTTACATGTCCTCGCGCCGTCTCTAAGCGTAGGAGAGTTCAGGGGAAGCTCTACCTCTTCGAGACAGCATGTCATGTCTAGTCTCTGCGTGGCCTAGAGAAAGGGCGGGTAAGTAAAAGGGTACCCGGAATGGACACCAGGAAAAGAGTGTTTTCCTTGCAGCTCACGCTCTGCACTGCGTGCCCCTGGCATGGCACCGAAGGCCTGCGAGAGCTGTGTTCCGGAGGTCTCTTGAATGCTTTGGCCAGCTAGCTAGCTGGAGCAAAAGGAGAAGGTTCCCTTTCACTCTGCTTTCAAAGCGGTGATCCGGAGGCACTCGAGAGCCTAATGCTGCGCAGTCGCCCAGAATGGGGGATCCTGTGCGCAGCGTTCCTCTATGAGACACGGGGAGGAGGAAAAGCATACTGGAGCTCCTGCCCCCACATGCCCCAGAGTCAGTGGACACCCCCTGCACTCCTCAATGCGTGAACGGACTATCTGAAGGATACTTGGAACCCTGTGGAGGGCTCTAGCTTTCTCTTTGGCGATGAGGGCTGTGGGATGCCTCCTGCAGGGCACAGGACACGGTCCCTTTCTCTAGGAACCCTCTCTCGTCGCTCCACACAGGCCTTCCAGAAGTGAAGCCAACACAGGCAGCCACACTCTTCCGCAGGAAACTTGGACGCTGCACGTAGCCTGCTCTCCAGCGGGGGAAAGAGGGCTTTGCTCACTAGGTCACCGGTATCAGAGTGGCGCCCTGCAGAGTCCAGGTAGTTTCTGACAGAGGCAAAGAGTCTCAAGCGGCACCCTGCCCGTCCCTGTTAAGACGCCGTACCAGGGCAATTCTGCATGGGATGGGGAGACTAGCGTGACGTACTTAGTGCCTTGGGCTAGGCCTCGCCGTCCGTACGCCTTGCCAAAAGCTAGTGGGTGCTTCAGGGGAGAAGTGTGCCTTGGCCAGGCTGCTTCGAAAGGCAACTGTCTGCTTGGCGTAGGGAGACAGCAAGCAAGGGCTCCCATTCTAAAGCCCACGGAGAGGGTTGCTTCATTGCCACCCAGGTTCAGCGCAGGCAACCACTGGCCGTACACCTAAAAGACCTGCCGGACCTGTGTTCGGGCGGCCGTTAGCAAGCTCGGACATCTAGCTCTCCCACGAAGGAAGCAGTGTGTCGCCTTTCTCTCCGCCTTACGACCTGTCATCCAGAGGCCCAAGGTCCCTGGATGTTGTGAAGTCGCCCTTGGAAGAGACGTTCGCGATGCAGTCTTCCTTCACGGGAGGGGCCTAGGAGGCAGGAGGCCTAGGAGACCTGGAAAGCTCACTAGCGTGAAGGCCCTGCGTGGACTACGTTTTCACGGGAAATGCTGCACGCCTAAGCTTGTGCATGCAGGCCATGGGCCTTACTATGAGCCTGCCTGGCACAGTCGTGTTCCCTTTAGCACTGGCGCCTTGGCGATGCCTCATGCAAGGACAGGCAAGCACCGTGTTGCTCTCAGGAGAGCGCCCTTTTCCTAACCACGGGGGCACTCCAGCACTGAAGACTGACAGCAGCCCTCTGCTTTCCGGCAGCTTTGAGGCTGGGGCTGCCCTTTGTTGCTGAGAATTGCCACTGTTCGCAGAGCTTCCGAATCCGAAACTTCAAAACTGCCCTAGTGCGTTTAGTTTCAGGCGAGCGAAAAGAGACCGAAGGAGCACTCTGGCACTTCCCCGGTTTCATCTCCAAGCAGGGAGTTGTGCAGTGTGTGAAGAGTCTACGGGACTTCAGGCTCCAGGAAGGTTACGTGTCCTCGCGCCGTCTCTAAGCGTAGGAGAGTTCAGGGGAAGCTCTACCTCTTCGAGACAGCATGTCATGTCTAGTCTCTGCGTGGCCTAGAGAAAGGGCGGGTAAGTAAAAGGGTACCCGGAACGGACACCAGGAAAAGAGTGTTTTCCTTGCAGCTCACGCTCTGCACTGCGTGCCCCTGGCATGGCACCGAAGGCCTGCGAGAGCTGTGTTCCGGAGGTCTCTTGAATGCTTTGGCCAGCTAGCTAGCTGGAGCAAAAGGAGAAGGTTCCCTTTCACTCTGCTTTCAAAGCGGTGATCCGGAGGCACTCGAGAGCCTAATGCTGCGCAGTCGCCCAGAATGGGGAATCCTGTGCGCAGCGTTCCTCTATGGGACACGGGGAGGAGACAGTGGACCTAGGAAAAGCATACTGGAGCTCCTGCCCCCACCTGCCCCAGAGTCAGTGGACACCCCGTGCACTCCTCAATGCGTGGACGGACTATCTGAAGGATACTTGGAACCCTGTGGAGGGCTCTAGCTTTCCCTTTGGCGATGAGGGCTCTGGGATGCCTCCTGCAGGGCACAGGACACGGTCCCTTTCTCTAGGAACCCTCTCTCGTCGCTCCACACAGGCCTTCCAGAAGTGAAGCCAACACAGGCAGCCACACTCTTCCGCAGGAAACTTGGACGCTGCACGTAGCCTGCTCTCCAGCGGGGGAAAGAGGGCTTTGCTCACTAGGTCACCGGTATCAGAGTGGCGCCCTGCAGAGTCCAGGCAGTTTCTGACAGAGGCAAAGAGTCTCAAGCGGCACCCTGCCCGTCCCTGTTAAGACGCCGTACCAGGGCAATTCTGCATGGGACGGGGAGACTAGCGTGACGTACTTAGTGCCTTGGGCTAGGCCTCGCCGTCCGTACGCCTTGCCAAAAGCTAGTGGGTGCTTCAGGGGAGAAGTGTGCCTTGGCCAGGCTGCTTCGAAAGGCAACTGTCTGCTTGGCGTAGGGAGACAGCAAGCAAGGGCTCCCATTCTAAAGCCCACGGAGAGGGTTGCTTCATTGCCGCCCAGGTTCAGCGCTGGCAACCACTGGCCGTACACCTAAAAGACCTGCCGGACCTGTGTTCGGGCGGCCGTTAGCAAGCTCGGACATCTAGCTCTCCCACGAAGGAAGCAGTGTGTCGCCTTTCTCTCCGCCTTACGAGCTGTCATCCGGAGGCCCAAGGTCCCTGGATGTTGTGAAGTCGCCCTTGGAAGAGACGTTCGCGATGCAGTCTTCCTCCACGGGAGGGGCCTAGGAGGCAGGAGGCCTAGGAGACCTGGAAAGCTCACTAGCGTGAAGGCCCTGCGTGGACTACGTTTTCACGGGAAATGCTGCACGCCTAAGCTTGTGCATGCAGTCCATGGGCCTTACTATGAGCCTGCCTGGCACAGTCGTGTTCCCTTTAGCACTGGCGCCTTGGCGATGCCTCATGCAAGGACAGGCAAGCACCGTGTTGCTCTCAGGAGAGCGCCCTTTTCCTAACCACGGGGGCACTCCAGCACTGAAGACTGACAGCAGCCCTCTGCTTTCCGGCAGCTTTGAGGCTGGGGCTGCCCTTTGTTGCTGAGAATTGCCACTGTTCGCAGAGCTTCCGAATCCGAAACTTCAAAACTGCCCTAGTGCGTTTAGTTTCAGGCGAGCGAAAAGAGACCGAAGGAGCACTCTGGCACTTCCCCGGTTTCATCTCCAAGCAGGGAGTTGTGCAGTGTGTGAGGAGTCTACGGGACTTCAGGCTCCAGGAAGGTTACGTGTCCTCGCGCCGTCTCTAAGCGTAGGAGAGTTCAGGGGAAGCTCTACCTCTTCGAGACAGCATGTCATGTCTAGTCTCTGCGTGGCCTAGAGAAAGGGCGGGTAAGTAAAAGGGTACCCGGAACGGACACCAGGAAAAGAGTGTTTTCCTTGCAGCTCACGCTCTGCACTGCGTGCCCCTGGCATGGCACCGAAGGCCTGCGAGAGCTGTGTTCCGGAGGTCTCTTGAATGCTTTGGCCAGCTAGCTAGCTGGAGCAAAAGGAGAAGGTTCCCTTTCACTCTGCTTTCAAAGCGGTGATCCGGAGGCACTCGAGAGCCTAATGCTGCGCAGTCGCCCAGAATGGGGGATCCTGTGCGCAGCGTTCCTCTATGAGACACGGGGAGGAGGAAAAGCATACTGGAGCTCCTGCCCCCACCTGCCCCAGAGTCAGTGGACACCCCGTGCACTCCTCAATGCGTGGACGGACTATCTGAAGGATACTTGGAACCCTGTGGAGGGCTCTAGCTTTCCCTTTGGCGATGAGGGCTCTGGGATGCCTCCTGCAGGGCACAGGACACGGTCCCTTTCTCTAGGAACCCTCTCTCGTCGCTCCACACAGGCCTTCCAGAAGTGAAGCCAACACAGGCAGCCACACTCTTCCGCAGGAAACTTGGACGCTGCACGTAGCCTGCTCTCCAGCGGGGGAAAGAGGGCTTTGCTCACTAGGTCACCGGTATCAGAGTGGCGCCCTGCAGAGTCCAGGTAGTTTCTGACAGAGGCAAAGAGTCTCAAGCGGCACCCTGCCCGTCCCTGTTAAGACGCCGTACCAGGGCAATTCTGCATGGGACGGGGAGACTAGCGTGACGTACTTAGTGCCTTGGGCTAGGCCTCGCCGTCCGTACGCCTTGCCAAAAGCTAGTGGGTGCTTCAGGGGAGAAGTGTGCCTTGGCCAGGCTGCTTCGAAAGGCAACTGTCTGCTTGGCGTAGGGAGACAGCAAGCAAGGGCTCCCATTCTAAAGCCCACCGAGAGGGTTGCTTCATTGCCGCCCAGGTTCAGCGCTGGCAACCACTGGCCGTACACCTAAAAGACCTGCCGGACCTGTGTTCGGGCGGCCGTTAGCAAGCTCGGACATCTAGCTCTCCGACGAAGGAAGCAGTGTGTCGCCTTTCTCTCCGCCTTACGAGCTGTCATCCGGAGGCCCAAGGTCCCTGGATGTTGTGAAGTCGCCCTTGGAAGAGACGTTCGCGATGCAGTCTTCCTCCACGGGAGGGGCCTAGGAGGCAGGAGGCCTAGGAGACCTGGAAAGCTCACTAGCGTGAAGGCCCTGCGTGGACTACGTTTTCACGGGAAATGCTGCACGCCTAAGCTTGTGCATGCAGGCCATGGGCCTTACTATGAGCCTGCCTGGCACAGTCGTGTTCCCTTTAGCACTGGCGCCTTGGCGATGCCTCATGCAAGGACAGGCAAGCACCGTGTTGCTCTCAGGAGAGCGCCCTTTTCCTAACCACGGGGGCACTCCAGCACTGAAGACTGACAGCAGCCCTCTGCTTTCCGGCAGCTTTGAGGCTGGGGCTGCCCTTTGTTGCTGAGAATTGCCACTGTTCGCAGAGCTTCCGAATCCGAAACTTCAAAACTGCCCTAGTGCGTTTAGTTTCAGGCGAGCGAAAAGAGACCGAAGGAGCACTCTGGCACTTCCCCGGTTTCATCTCCAAGCAGGGAGTTGTGCAGTGTGTGAGGAGTCTACGGGACTTCAGGCTCCAGGAAGGTTACGTGTCCTCGCGCCGTCTCTAAGCGTAGGAGAGTTCAGGGGAAGCTCTACCTCTTCGAGACAGCATGTCATGTCTAGTCTCTGCGTGGCCTAGAGAAAGGGCGGGTAAGTAAAAGGGTACCCGGAACGGACACCAGGAAAAGAGTGTTTTCCTTGCAGCTCACGCTCTGCACTGCGTGCCCCTGGCATGGCACCGAAGGCCTGCGAGAGCTGTGTTCCGGAGGTCTCTTGAATGCTTTGGCCAGCTAGCTAGCTGGAGCAAAAGGAGAAGGTTCCCTTTCACTCTGCTTTCAAAGCGGTGATCCGGAGGCACTCGAGAGCCTAATGCTGCGCAGTCGCCCAGAATGGGGGATCCTGTGCGCAGCGTTCGTCTATGGGACACGGGGAGGAGGCAGTGGCCCTAGGAAAAGCATACTGGAGCTCCTGCCCCCACCTGCCCCAGAGTCAGTGGACACCCCGTGCACTCCTCAATGCGTGGACGGACTATCTGAAGGATACTTGGAACCCTGTGGAGGGCTCTAGCTTTCCCTTTGGCGATGAGGGCTCTGGGATGCCTCCTGCAGGGCACAGGACACGGTCCCTTTCTCTAGGAACCCTCTCTCGTCGCTCCACACAGGCCTTCCAGAAGTGAAGCCAACACAGGCAGCCACACTCTTCCGCAGGAAACTTGGACCCTGCACGTAGCCTGCTCTCCAGCGGGGGAAAGAGGGCTTTGCTCACTAGGTCACCGGTATCAGAGTGGCGCCCTGCAGAGTCCAGGTAGTTTCTGACAGAGGCAAAGAGTCTCAAGCGGCACCCTGCCCGTCCCTGTTAAGACGCCGTACCAGGGCAATTCTGCATGGGACGGGGAGACTAGCGTGACGTACTTAGTGCCTTGGGCTAGGCCTCGCCGTCCGTACGCCTTGCCAAAAGCTAGTGGGTGCTTCAGGGGAGAAGTGTGCCTTGGCCAGGCTGCTTCGAAAGGCAACTGTCTGCTTGGCGTAGGGAGACAGCAAGCAAGGGCTCCCATTCTAAAGCCCACGGAGAGGGTTGCTTCATTGCCGCCCAGGTTCAGCGCTGGCAACCACTGGCCGTACACCTAAAAGACCTGCTGGACCTGTGTTCGGGCGGCCGTTAGCAAGCTCGGACATCTAGCTCTCCCACGAAGGAAGCAGTGTGTCGCCTTTCTCTCCGCCTTACGAGCTGTCATCCGGAGGCCCAAGGTCCGTGGACGTTGTCAAGTCGCACTTGGAAGAGACGTTCGCGATGCAGTCTTCCTCCACGGGAGGGGCCTAGGAGGCAGGATGCCTAGGAGACCTGGAAAGCTCACTAGCGTGAAGGCCCTGCGTGGACTACGTTTTCACGGGAAATGCTGCACGCCTAAGCTTGTGCATGCAGTCCATGGGCCTTACTATGAGCCTGCCTGGCACAGTCGTGTTCCCTTTAGCACTGGCGCCTTGGCGATGCCTCATGCAAGGACAGGCAAGCACCGTGTTGCTCTCAGGAGAGCGCCCTTTTCCTAACCACGGGGGCACTCCAGCACTGAAGACTGACAGCAGCCCTCTGCTTTCCGGCAGCTTTGAGGCTGGGGCTGCCCTTTGTTGCTGAGAATTGCCACTGTTCGCAGAGCTTCCGAATCCGAAACTTCAAAACTGCCCTAGTGCGTTTAGTTTCAGGCGAGCGAAAAGAGACCGAAGGAGCACTCTGGCACTTCCCCGGTTTCATCTCCAAGCAGGGAGTTGTGCAGTGTGTGAGGAGTCTACGGGACTTCAGGCTCCAGGAAGGTTACGTGTCCTCGCGCCGTCTCTAAGCGTAGGAGAGTTCAGGGGAAGCTCTACCTCTTCGAGACAGCATGTCATGGCTAGTCTCTGCGTGGCCTAGAGAAAGGGCGGGTAAGTAAAAGGGTACCCGGAACGGACACCAGGAAAAGAGTGTTTTCCTTGCAGCTCACGCTCTGCACTGCGTGCCCCTGGTATGGCACCGAAGCCCGGCGAGAGCTGTGTTCCGGAGGTCTCTTGAATGCTTTGGCCAGCTAGCTAGCTGGAGCAAAAGGAGAAGGTTCCCTTTCACTCTGCTTTCAAAGCGGTGATCCGGAGGCACTCGAGAGCCTAATGCTGCGCAGTCGCCCAGAATGGGGGATCCTGTGCGCAGCGTTCGTCTATGGGACACGGGGAGGAGGCAGTGGCCCTAGGAAAAGCATACTGGAGCTCCTGCCCCCACCTGCCCCAGAGTCAGTGGACACCCCGTGCACTCCTCAATGCGTGGACGGACTATCTGAAGGATACTTGGAACCCTGTGGAGGGCTCTAGCTTTCCCTTTGGCGATGAGGGCTCTGGGATGCCTCCTGCAGGGCACAGGACACGGTCCCTTTCTCTAGGAACCCTCTCTCGTCGCTCCACACAGGCCTTCCAGAAGTGAAGCCAACACAGGCAGCCACACTCTTCCGCAGGAAACTTGGACGCTGCACGTAGCCTGCTCTCCAGCGGGGGAAAGAGGGCTTTGCTCACTAGGTCACCGGTATCAGAGTGGCGCCCTGCAGAGTCCAGGTAGTTTCTGACAGAGGCAAAGAGTCTCAAGCGGCACCCTGCCCGTCCCTGTTAAGACGCCGTACCAGGGCAATTCTGCATGGGACGGGGAGACTAGCGTGACGTACTTAGTGCCTTGGGCTAGGCCTCGCCGTCCGTACGCCTTGCCAAAAGCTAGTGGGTGCTTCAGGGGAGAAGTGTGCCTTGGCCAGGCTGCTTCGAAAGGCAACTGTCTGCTTGGCGTAGGGAGACAGCAAGCAAGGGCTCCCATTCTAAAGCCCACTCAGAGGGTTGCTTCATTGCCGCCCAGGTTCAGCGCTGGCAACCACTGGCCGTACACCTAAAAGACCTGCCGGACCTGTGTTCGGGCGGCCGTTAGCAAGCTCGGACATCTAGCTCTCCCACGAAGGAAGCAGTGTGTCGCCTTTCTCTCCGCCTTACGAGCTGTCATCCGGAGGCCCAAGGTCCCTGGATGTTGTGAAGTCGCCCTTGGAAGAGACGTTCGCGATGCAGTCTTCCTCCACGGGAGGGGCCTAGGAGGCAGGAGGCCTAGGAGACCTGGAAAGCTCACTAGCGTGAAGGCCCTGCGTGGACTACGTTTTCACGGGAAATGCTGCACGCCCAAGCTTGTGCATGCAGTCCATAGGCCTTACTATGAGCCTGCCTGGCACAGTCGTGTTCCCTTTAGCACTGGCGCCTTGGCGATGCCTCATGCAAGGACAGGCAAGCACCGTGTTGCTCTCAGGAGAGCGCCCTTTTCCTAACCACGGGGGCACTCCAGCACTGAAGACTGACAGCAGCCCTCTGCTTTCCGGCAGCTTTGAGGCTGGGGCTGCCCTTTGTTGCTGAGAATTGCCACTGTTCGCAGAGCTTCCGAATCCGAAACTTCAAAACTGCCCTAGTGCGTTTAGTTTCAGGCGAGCGAAAAGAGACCGAAGGAGCACTCTGGCACTTCCCCGGTTTCATCTCCAAGCAGGGAGTTGTGCAGTGTGTGAGGAGTCTACGGGACTTCAGGCTCCAGGAAGGTTACGTGTCCTCGCGCCGTCTCTAAGCGTAGGAGAGTTCAGGGGAAGCTCTACCTCTTCGAGACAGCATGTCATGTCTAGTCTCTGCGTGGCCTAGAGAAAGGGCGGGTAAGTAAAAGGGTACCCGGAACGGACACCAGGAAAAGAGTGTTTTCCTTGCAGCTCACGCTCTGCACTGCGTGCCCCTGGCATGGCACCGAAGGCCTGCGAGAGCTGTGTTCCGGAGGTCTCTTGAATGCTTTGGCCAGCTAGCTAGCTGGAGCAAAAGGAGAAGGTTCCCTTTCACTCTGCTTTCAAAGCGGTGATCCGGAGGCACTCGAGAGGCTAATGCTGCGCAGTCGCCCAGAATGGGGGATCCTGTGCGCAGCGTTCGTCTATGGGACACGGGGAGGAGGCAGTGGCCCTAGGAAAAGCATACTGGAGCTCCTGCCCCCACCTGCCCCAGAGTCAGTGGACACCCCGTGCACTCCTCAATGCGTGGACGGACTATCTGAAGGATACTTGGAACCCTGTGGAGGGCTCTAGCTTTCCCTTTGGCGATGAGGGCTCTGGGATGCCTCCTGCAGGGCACAGGACACGGTCCCTTTCTCTAGGAACCCTCTCTCGTCGCTCCACACAGGCCTTCCAGAAGTGAAGCCAACACAGGCAGCCACACTCTTCCGCAGGAAACTTGGACGCTGCACGTAGCCTGCTCTCCAGCGGGGGAAAGAGGGCTTTGCTCACTAGGTCACCGGTATCAGAGTGGCGCCCTGCAGAGTCCAGGTAGTTTCTGACAGAGGCAAAGAGTCTCAAGCGGCACCCTGCCCATCCCTGTTAAGACGCCGTACCAGGGCAATTCTGCATGGGACGGGGAGACTAGCGTGACGTACTTAGTGCCTTGGGCTAGGCCTCGCCGTCCGTACGCCTTGCCAAAAGCTAGTGGGTGCTTCAGGGGAGAAGTGTGCCTTGGCCAGGCTGCTTCGAAAGGCAACTGTCTGCTTGGCGTAGGGAGACAGCAAGCAAGGGCTCCCATTCTAAAGCCCACGGAGAGGGTTGCTTCATTGCCGCCCAGGTTCAGCGCTGGCAACCACTGGCCGTACACCTAAAAGACCTGCCGGACCTGTGTTCGGGCGGCCGTTAGCAAGCTCGGACATCTAGCTCTCCCACGAAGGAAGCAGTGTGTCGCCTTTCTCTCCGCCTTACGAGCTGTCATCCGGAGGCCCAAGGTCCGTGGACGTTGTCAAGTCGCCCTTGGAAGAGACGTTCGCGATGCAGTCTTCCTCCACGGGAGGGGCCTAGGAGGCAGGATGCCTAGGAGACCTGGAAAGCTCACTAGCGTGAAGGCCCTGCGTGGACTACGTTTTCACGGGAAATGCTGCACGCCTAAGCTTGTGCATGCAGTCCATGGGCCTTACTATGAGCCTGCCTGGCACAGTCGTGTTCCCTTTAGCACTGGCGCCTTGGCGATGCCTCATGCAAGGACAGGCAAGCACCGTGTTGCTCTCAGGAGAGCGCCCTTTTCCTAACCACGGGGGCACTCCAGCACTGAAGACTGACAGCAGCCCTCTGCTTTCCGGCAGCTTTGAGGCTGGGGCTGCCCTTTGTTGCTGAGAATTGCCACTGTTCGCAGAGCTTCCGAATCCGAAACTTCAAAACTGCCCTAGTGCGTTTAGTTTCAGGCGAGCGAAAAGAGACCGAAGGAGCACTCTGGCACTTCCCCGGTTTCATCTCCAAGCAGGGAGTTGTGCAGTGTGTGAGGAGTCTACGGGACTTCAGGCTCCAGGAAGGTTACGTGTCCTCGCGCCGTCTCTAAGCGTAGGAGAGTTCAGGGGAAGCTCTACCTCTTCGAGACAGCATGTCATGGCTAGTCTCTGCGTGGCCTAGAGAAAGGGCGGGTAAGTAAAAGGGTACCCGGAACGGACACCAGGAAAAGAGTGTTTTCCTTGCAGCTCACGCTCTGCACTGCGTGCCCCTGGTATGGCACCGAAGCCGGGCGAGAGCTGTGTTCCGGAGGTCTCTTGAATGCTTTGGCCAGCTAGCTAGCTGGAGCAAAAGGAGAAGGTTCCCTTTCACTCTGCTTTCAAAGCGGTGATCCGGAGGCACTCGAGAGCCTAATGCTGCGCAGTCGCCCAGAATGGGGGATCCTGTGCGCAGCGTTCCTCTATGGGACACGGGGAGGAGGCAGTGGCCCTAGGAAAAGCATACTGGAGCTCCTGCCCCCACCTGTCCCAGAGTCAGTGGACACCCCCTGCACTTCTCAATGCGTGGACGGACTATCTGAAGGATACTTGGAACCCTGTGGAGGGCTCTAGCTTTCCCTTTGGCGATGAGGGCTCTGGGATGCCTCCTGCAGGGCACAGGACACGGTCCCTTTCTCTAGGAACCCTCTCTCGTCGCTCCACACAGGCCTTCCAGAAGTGAAGCCAACACAGGCAGCCACACTCTTCCGCAGGAAACTTGGACCCTGCACGTAGCCTGCTCTCCAGCGGGGGAAAGAGGGCTTTGCTCACTAGGTCACCGGTATCAGAGTGGCGCCCTGCAGAGTCCAGGTAGTTTCTGACAGAGGCAAAGAGTCTCAAGCGGCACCCTGCCCGTCCCTGTTAAGACGCCGTACCAGGGCAATTCTGCATGGGACGGGGAGACTAGCGTGACGTACTTAGTGCCTTGGGCTAGGCCTCGCCGTCCGTACGCCTTGCCAAAAGCTAGTGGGTGCTTCAGGGGAGAAGTGTGCCTTGGCCAGGCTGCTTCGAAAGGCAACTGTCTGCTTGGCGTAGGGAGACAGCAAGCAAGGGCTCCCATTCTAAAGCCCACGGAGAGGGTTGCTTCATTGCCGCCCAGGTTCAGCGCTGGCAACCACTGGCCGTACACCTAAAAGACCTGCTGGACCTTTGTTCGGGCGGCCGTTAGCAAGCTCGGACATCTAGCTCTCCCACGAAGGAAGCAGTGTGTCGCCTTTCTCTCCGCCTTACGAGCTGTCATCCGGAGGCCCAAGGTCCGTGGACGTTGTCAAGTCGCCCTTGGAAGAGACGTTCGCGATGCAGTCTTCCTCCACGGGAGGGGCCTAGGAGGCAGGATGCCTAGGAGACCTGGAAAGCTCACTAGCGTGAAGGCCCTGCGTGGACTACGTTTTCACGGGAAATGCTGCACGCCTAAGCTTGTGCATGCAGTCCATGGGCCTTACTATGAGCCTGCCTGGCACAGTCGTGTTCCCTTTAGCACTGGCGCCTTGGCGATGCCTCATGCAAGGACAGGCAAGCACCGTGTTGCTCTCAGGAGAGCGCCCTTTTCCTAACCACGGGGGCACTCCAGCACTGAAGACTGACAGCAGCCCTCTGCTTTCCGGCAGCTTTGAGGCTGGGGCTGCCCTTTGTTGCTGAGAATTGCCACTGTTCGCAGAGCTTCCGAATCCGAAACTTCAAAACTGCCCTAGTGCGTTTAGTTTCAGGCGAGCGAAAAGAGACCGAAGGAGCACTCTGGCACTTCCCCGGTTTCATCTCCAAGCAGGGAGTTGTGCAGTGTGTGAGGAGTCTACGGGACTTCAGGCTCCAGGAAGGTTACGTGTCCTCGCGCCGTCTCTAAGCGTAGGAGAGTTCAGGGGAAGCTCTACCTCTTCGAGACAGCATGTCATGGCTAGTCTCTGCGTGGCCTAGAGAAAGGGCGGGTAAGTAAAAGGGTACCCGGAACGGACACCAGGAAAAGAGTGTTTTCCTTGCAGCTCACGCTCTGCACTGCGTGCCCCTGGTATGGCACCGAAGCCGGGCGAGAGCTGTGTTCCGGAGGTCTCTTGAATGCTTTGGCCAGCTAGCTAGCTGGAGCAAAAGGAGAAGGTTCCCTTTCACTCTGCTTTCAAAGCGGTGATCCGGAGGCACTCGAGAGCCTAATGCTGCGCAGTCGCCCAGAATGGGGGATCCTGTGCGCAGCGTTCGTCTATGGGACACGGGGAGGAGGCAGTGGCCCTAGGAAAAGCATACTGGAGCTCCTGCCCCCACCTGCCCCAGAGTCAGTGGACACCCCGTGCACTCCTCAATGCGTGGACGGACTATCTGAAGGATACTTGGAACCCTGTGGAGGGCTCTAGCTTTCCCTTTGGCGATGAGGGCTCTGGGATGCCTCCTGCAGGGCACAGGACACGGTCCCTTTCTCTAGGAACCCTCTCTCGTCGCTCCACACAGGCCTTCCAGAAGTGAAGCCAACACAGGCAGCCACACTCTTCCGCAGGAAACTTGGACGCTGCACGTAGCCTGCTCTCCAGCGGGGGAAAGAGGGCTTTGCTCACTAGGTCACCGGTATCAGAGTGGCGCCCTGCAGAGTCCAGGTAGTTTCTGACAGAGGCAAAGAGTCTCAAGCGGCACCCTGCCCGTCCCTGTTAAGACGCCGTACCAGGGCAATTCTGCATGGGACGGGGAGACTAGCGTGACGTACTTAGTGCCTTGGGCTAGGCCTCGCCGTCCGTACGCCTTGCCAAAAGCTAGTGGGTGCTTCAGGGGAGAAGTGTGCCTTGGCCAGGCTGCTTCGAAAGGCAACTGTCTGCTTGGCGTAGGGAGACAGCAAGCAAGGGCTCCCATTCTAAAGCCCACGGAGAGGGTTGCTTCATTGCCGCCCAGGTTCAGCGCTGGCAACCACTGGCCGTACACCTAAAAGACCTGCCGGACCTGTGTTCGGGCGGCCGTTAGCAAGCTCGGACATCTAGCTCTCCCACGAAGGAAGCAGTGTGTCGCCTTTCTCTCCGCCTTACGAGCTGTCATCCGGAGGCCCAAGGTCCGTGGACGTTGTCAAGTCGCCCTTGGAAGAGACGTTCGCGATGCAGTCTTCCTCCACGGGAGGGGCCTAGGAGGCAGGATGCCTAGGAGACCTGGAAAGCTCACTAGCGTGAAGGCCCTGCGTGGACTACGTTTTCACGGGAAATGCTGCACGCCTAAGCTTGTGCATGCAGTCCATGGGCCTTACTATGAGCCTGCCTGGCACAGTCGTGTTCCCTTTAGCACTGGCGCCTTGGCGATGCCTCATGCAAGGACAGGCAAGCACCGTGTTGCTCTCAGGAGAGCGCCCTTTTCCTAACCACGGGGGCACTCCAGCACTGAAGACTGACAGCAGCCCTCTGCTTTCCGGCAGCTTTGAGGCTGGGGCTGCCCTTTGTTGCTGAGAATTGCCACTGTTCGCAGAGCTTCCGAATCCGAAACTTCAAAACTGCCCTAGTGCGTTTAGTTTCAGGCGAGCGAAAAGAGACCGAAGGAGCACTCTGGCACTTCCCCGGTTTCATCTCCAAGCAGGGAGTTGTGCAGTGTGTGAGGAGTCTACGGGACTTCAGGCTCCAGGAAGGTTACGTGTCCTCGCGCCGTCTCTAAGCGTAGGAGAGTTCAGGGGAAGCTCTACCTCTTCGAGACAGCATGTCATGGCTAGTCTCTGCGTGGCCTAGAGAAAGGGCGGGTAAGTAAAAGGGTACCCGGAACGGACACCAGGAAAAGAGTGTTTTCCTTGCAGCTCACGCTCTGCACTGCGTGCCCCTGGTATGGCACCGAAGGCCGGCGAGAGCTGTGTTCCGGAGGTCTCTTGAATGCTTTGGCCAGCTAGCTAGCTGGAGCAAAAGGAGAAGGTTCCCTTTCACTCTGCTTTCAAAGCGGTGATCCGGAGGCACTCGAGAGCCTAATGCTGCGCAGTCGCCCAGAATGGGGGATCCTGTGCGCAGCGTTCGTCTATGGGACACGGGGAGGAGGCAGTGGCCCTAGGAAAAGCATACTGGAGCTCCTGCCCCCACCTGCCCCAGAGTCAGTGGACACCCCCTGCACTTCTCAATGCGTGGACGGACTATCTGAAGGATACTTGGAACCCTGTGGAGGGCTCTAGCTTTCCCTTTGGCGATGAGGGCTCTGGGATGCCTCCTGCAGGGCACAGGACACGGTCCCTTTCTCTAGGAACCCTCTCTCGTCGCTCCACACAGGCCTTCCAGAAGTGAAGCCAACACAGGCAGCCACACTCTTCCGCAGGAAACTTGGACCCTGCACGTAGCCTGCTCTCCAGCGGGGGAAAGAGGGCTTTGCTCACTAGGTCACCGGTATCAGAGTGGCGCCCTGCAGAGTCCAGGTAGTTTCTGACAGAGGCAAAGAGTCTCAAGCGGCACCCTGCCCGTCCCTGTTAAGACGCCGTACCAGGGCAATTCTGCATGGGACGGGGAGACTAGCGTGACGTACTTAGTGCCTTGGGCTAGGCCTCGCCGTCCGTACGCCTTGCCAAAAGCTAGTGGGTGCTTCAGGGGAGAAGTGTGCCTTGGCCAGGCTGCTTCGAAAGGCAACTGTCTGCTTGGCGTAGGGAGACAGCAAGCAAGGGCTCCCATTCTAAAGCCCACGGAGAGGGTTGCTTCATTGCCGCCCAGGTTCAGCGCTGGCAACCACTGGCCGTACACCTAAAAGACCTGCTGGACCTTTGTTCGGGCGGCCGTTAGCAAGCTCGGACATCTAGCTCTCCCACGAAGGAAGCAGTGTGTCGCCTTTCTCTCCGCCTTACGAGCTGTCATCCGGAGGCCCAAGGTCCGTGGACGTTGTCAAGTCGCCCTTGGAAGAGACGTTCGCGATGCAGTCTTCCTCCACGGGAGGGGCCTAGGAGGCAGGATGCCTAGGAGACCTGGAAAGCTCACTAGCGTGAAGGCCCTGCGTGGACTACGTTTTCACGGGAAATGCTGCACGCCTAAGCTTGTGCATGCAGTCCATGGGCCTTACTATGAGCCTGCCTGGCACAGTCGTGTTCCCTTTAGCACTGGCGCCTTGGCGATGCCTCATGCAAGGACAGGCAAGCACCGTGTTGCTCTCAGGAGAGCGCCCTTTTCCTAACCACGGGGGCACTCCAGCACTGAAGACTGACAGCAGCCCTCTGCTTTCCGGCAGCTTTGAGGCTGGGGCTGCCCTTTGTTGCTGAGAATTGCCACTGTTCGCAGAGCTTCCGAATCCGAAACTTCAAAACTGCCCTAGTGCGTTTAGTTTCAGGCGAGCGAAAAGAGACCGAAGGAGCACTCTGGCACTTCCCCGGTTTCATCTCCAAGCAGGGAGTTGTGCAGTGTGTGAGGAGTCTACGGGACTTCAGGCTCCAGGAAGGTTACGTGTCCTCGCGCCGTCTCTAAGCGTAGGAGAGTTCAGGGGAAGCTCTACCTCTTCGAGACAGCATGTCATGGCTAGTCTCTGCGTGGCCTAGAGAAAGGGCGGGTAAGTAAAAGGGTACCCGGAACGGACACCAGGAAAAGAGTGTTTTCCTTGCAGCTCACGCTCTGCACTGCGTGCCCCTGGTATGGCACCGAAGCCCGGCGAGAGCTGTGTTCCGGAGGTCTCTTGAATGCTTTGGCCAGCTAGCTAGCTGGAGCAAAAGGAGAAGGTTCCCTTTCACTCTGCTTTCAAAGCGGTGATCCGGAGGCACTCGAGAGCCTAATGCTGCGCAGTCGCCCAGAATGGGGGATCCTGTGCGCAGCGTTCGTCTATGGGACACGGGGAGGAGGCAGTGGCCCTAGGAAAAGCATACTGGAGCTCCTGCCCCCACCTGCCCCAGAGTCAGTGGACACCCCGTGCACTCCTCAATGCGTGGACGGACTATCTGAAGGATACTTGGAACCCTGTGGAGGGCTCTAGCTTTCCCTTTGGCGATGAGGGCTCTGGGATGCCTCCTGCAGGGCACAGGACACGGTCCCTTTCTCTAGGAACCCTCTCTCGTCGCTCCACACAGGCCTTCCAGAAGTGAAGCCAACACAGGCAGCCACACTCTTCCGCAGGAAACTTGGACGCTGCACGTAGCCTGCTCTCCAGCGGGGGAAAGAGGGCTTTGCTCACTAGGTCACCGGTATCAGAGTGGCGCCCTGCAGAGTCCAGGTAGTTTCTGACAGAGGCAAAGAGTCTCAAGCGGCACCCTGCCCGTCCCTGTTAAGACGCCGTACCAGGGCAATTCTGCATGGGACGGGGAGACTAGCGTGACGTACTTAGTGCCTTGGGCTAGGCCTCGCCGTCCGTACGCCTTGCCAAAAGCTAGTGGGTGCTTCAGGGGAGAAGTGTGCCTTGGCCAGGCTGCTTCGAAAGGCAACTGTCTGCTTGGCGTAGGGAGACAGCAAGCAAGGGCTCCCATTCTAAAGCCCACGGAGAGGGTTGCTTCATTGCCGCCCAGGTTCAGCGCTGGCAACCACTGGCCGTACACCTAAAAGACCTGCCGGACCTGTGTTCGGGCGGCCGTTAGCAAGCTCGGACATCTAGCTCTCCCACGAAGGAAGCAGTGTGTCGCCTTTCTCTCCGCCTTACGAGCTGTCATCCGGAGGCCCAAGGTCCGTGGACGTTGTCAAGTCGCCCTTGGAAGAGACGTTCGCGATGCAGTCTTCCTCCACGGGAGGGGCCTAGGAGGCAGGATGCCTAGGAGACCTGGAAAGCTCACTAGCGTGAAGGCCCTGCGTGGACTACGTTTTCACGGGAAATGCTGCACGCCCAAGCTTGTGCATGCAGTCCATGGGCCTTACTATGAGCCTGCCTGGCACAGTCGTGTTCCCTTTAGCACTGGCGCCTTGGCGATGCCTCATGCAAGGACAGGCAAGCACCGTGTTGCTCTCAGGAGAGCGCCCTTTTCCTAACCACGGGGGCACTCCAGCACTGAAGACTGACAGCAGCCCTCTGCTTTCCGGCAGCTTTGAGGCTGGGGCTGCCCTTTGTTGCTGAGAATTGCCACTGTTCGCAGAGCTTCCGAATCCGAAACTTCAAAACTGCCCTAGTGCGTTTAGTTTCAGGCGAGCGAAAAGAGACCGAAGGAGCACTCTGGCACTTCCCCGGTTTCATCTCCAAGCAGGGAGTTGTGCAGTGTGTGAGGAGTCTACGGGACTTCAGGCTCCAGGAAGGTTACGTGTCCTCGCGCCGTCTCTAAGCGTAGGAGAGTTCAGGGGAAGCTCTACCTCTTCGAGACAGCATGTCATGTATAGTCTCTGCGTGGCCTAGAGAAAGGGCGGGTAAGTAAAAGGGTACCCGGAACGGACACCAGGAAAAGAGTGTTTTCCTTGCAGCTCACGCTCTGCACTGCGTGCCCCTGGTATGGCACCGAAGGCCGGCGAGAGCTGTGTTCCGGAGGTCTCTTGAATGCTTTGGCCAGCTAGCTAGCTGGAGCAAAAGGAGAAGGTTCCCTTTCACTCTGCTTTCAAAGCGGTGATCCGGAGGCACTCGAGAGCCTAATGCTGCGCAGTCGCCCAGAATGGGGGATCCTGTGCGCAGCGTTCGTCTATGGGACACGGGGAGGAGGCAGTGGCCCTAGGAAAAGCATACTGGAGCTCCTGCCCCCACCTGCCCCAGAGTCAGTGGACACCCCCTGCACTCCTCAATGCGTGGACGGACTATCTGAAGGATACTTGGAACCCTGTGGAGGGCTCTAGCTTTCCCTTTGGCGATGAGGGCTCTGGGATGCCTCCTGCAGGGCACAGGACACGGTCCCTTTCTCTAGGAACCCTCTCTCGTCGCTCCACACAGGCCTTCCAGAAGTGAAGCCAACACAGGCAGCCACACTCTTCCGCAGGAAACTTGGACGCTGCACGTAGCCTGCTCTCCAGCGGGGGAAAGAGGGCTTTGCTCACTAGGTCACCGGTATCAGAGTGGCGCCCTGCAGAGTCCAGGTAGTTTCTGACAGAGGCAAAGAGTCTCAAGCAGCACCCTGCCCGTCCCTGTTAAGACGCCGTACCAGGGCAATTCTGCATGGGACGGGGAGACTAGCGTGACGTACTTAGTGCCTTGGGCTAGGCCTCGCCGTCCGTACGCCTTGCCAAAAGCTAGTGGGTGCTTCAGGGGAGAAGTGTGCCTTGGCCAGGCTGCTTCGAAAGGCAACTGTCTGCTTGGCGTAGGGAGACAGCAAGCAAGGGCTCCCATTCTAAAGCCCACTCAGAGGGTTGCTTCATTGCCGCCCAGGTTCAGCGCTGGCAACCACTGGCCGTACACCTAAAAGACCTGCCAGACCTGTGTTCGGGCGGCTGTTAGCAAGCTCGGACATCTAGCTCTCCCACGAAGGAAGCAGTGTGTCGCCTTTCTCTCCGCCTTACGAGCTGTCATCCGGAGGCCCAAGGTCCCTGGACGTTGTGAAGTCGCCCTTGGAAGAGACGTTCGCGATGCAGTCTTCCTCCACGGGAGGGGCCTAGGAGGCAGGAGGCCTAGGAGACCTGGAAAGCTCACTAGCGTGAAGGCCCTGCGTGGACTACGTTTTCACGGGAAATGCTGCACGCCCAAGCTTGTGCATGCAGTCCATAGGCCTTACTATGAGCCTGCCTGGCACAGTCGTGTTCCCTTTAGCACTGGCGCCTTGGCGATGCCTCATGCAAGGACAGGCAAGCACCGTGTTGCTCTCAGGAGAGCGCCCTTTTCCTAACCACGGGGGCACTCCAGCACTGAAGACTGACAGCAGCCCTCTGCTTTCCGGCAGCTTTGAGGCTGGGGCTGCCCTTTGTTGCTGAGAATTGCCACTGTTCGCAGAGCTTCCGAATCCGAAACTTCAAAACTTCCCTAGTGCGTTTAGTTTCAGGCGAGCGAAAAGAGACCGAAGGAGCACTCTGGCACTTCCCCGGTTTCATCTCCAAGCAGGGAGTTGTGCAGTGTGTGAGGAGTCTACGGGACTTCAGGCTCCAGGAAGGCTACGTGTCCTCGCGCCGTCTCTAAGCGTAGGAGAGTTCAGGGGAAGCTCTACCTCTTCGAGACAGCATGTCATGGCTAGTCTCTGCGTGGCCTAGAGAAAGGGCGGGTAAGTAAAAGGGTACCCGGAACGGACACCAGGAAAAGAGTGTTTTCCTTGCAGCTCACGCTCTGCACTGCGTGCCCCTGGTATGGCACCGAAGGCCGGCGAGAGCTGTGTTCCGGAGGTCTCTTGAATGCTTTGGCCAGCTAGCTAGCTGGAGCAAAAGGAGAAGGTTCCCTTTCACTCTGCTTTCAAAGCGGTGATCCGGAGGCACTCGAGAGGCTAATGCTGCGCAGTCGCCCAGAATGGGGGATCCTGTGCGCAGCGTTCGTCTATGGGACACGGGGAGGAGGCAGTGGCCCTAGGAAAAGCATACTGGAGCTCCTGCCCCCACCTGCCCCAGAGTCAGTGGACACCCCGTGCACTCCTCAATGCGTGGACGGACTATCTGAAGGATACTTGGAACCCTGTGGAGGGCTCTAGCTTTCCCTTTGGCGATGAGGGCTCTGGGATGCCTCCTGCAGGGCACAGGACACGGTCCCTTTCTCTAGGAACCCTCTCTCGTCGCTCCACACAGGCCTTCCAGAAGTGAAGCCAACACAGGCAGCCACACTCTTCCACAGGAAACTTGGACGCTGCACGTAGCCTGCTCTCCAGCGGGGGAAAGAGGGCTTTGCTCACTAGGTCACCGGTATCAGAGTGGCGCCCTGCAGAGTCCAGGTAGTTTCTGACAGAGGCAAAGAGTCTCAAGCGGCACCCTGCCCGTCTGTGTTAAGACGCCGTACCAGGGCAATTCTGCATGGGACGGGGAGACTAGCGTGACGTACTTAGTGCCTTGGGCTAGGCCTCGCCGTCCGTACGCCTTGCCAAAAGCTAGTGGGTGCTTCAGGGGAGAAGTGTGCCTTGGCCAGGCTGCTTCGAAAGGCAACTGTCTGCTTGGCGTAGGGAGACAGCAAGCAAGGGCTCCCATTCTAAAGCCCACGGAGAGGGTTGCTTCATTGCCGCCCAGGTTCAGCGCTGGCAACCACTGGCCGTACACCTAAAAGACCTGCCGGACCTGTGTTCGGGCGGCCGTTAGCAAGCTCGGACATCTAGCTCTCCCACGAAGGAAGCAGTGTGTCGCCTTTCTCTCCGCCTTACGAGCTGTCATCCGGAGGCCCAAGGTCCCTGGATGTTGTGAAGTCGCCCTTGGAAGAGACGTTCGCGATGCAGTCTTCCTCCACGGGAGGGGCCTAGGAGGCAGGAGGCCTAGGAGACCTGGAAAGCTCACTAGCGTGAAGGCCCTGCGTGGACTACGTTTTCACGGGAAATGCTGCACGCCCAAGCTTGTGCATGCAGTCCATAGGCCTTACTATGAGCCTGCCTGGCACAGTCGTGTTCCCTTTAGCACTGGCGCCTTGGCGATGCCTCATGCAAGGACAGGCAAGCACCGTGTTGCTCTCAGGAGAGCGCCCTTTTCCTAACCACGGGGGCACTCCAGCACTGAAGACTGACAGCAGCCCTCTGCTTTCCGGCAGCTTTGAGGCTGGGGCTGCCCTTTGTTGCTGAGAATTGCCACTGTTCGCAGAGCTTCCGAATCCGAAACTTCAAAACTTCCCTAGTGCGTTTAGTTTCAGGCGAGCGAAAAGAGACCGAAGGAGCACTCTGGCACTTCCCCGGTTTCATCTCCAAGCAGGGAGTTGTGCAGTGTGTGAGGAGTCTACGGGACTTCAGGCTCCAGGAAGGCTACGTGTCCTCGCGCCGTCTCTAAGCGTAGGAGAGTTCAGGGGAAGCTCTACCTCTTCGAGACAGCATGTCATGGCTAGTCTCTGCGTGGCCTAGAGAAAGGGCGGGTAAGTAAAAGGGTACCCGGAACGGACACCAGGAAAAGAGTGTTTTCCTTGCAGCTCACGCTCTGCACTGCGTGCCCCTGGCATGGCACCGAAGGCCGGCGAGAGCTGTGTTCCGGAGGTCTCTTGAATGCTTTGGCCAGCTAGCTAGCTGGAGCAAAAGGAGAAGGTTCCCTTTCACTCTGCTTTCAAAGCGGTGATCCGGAGGCACTCGAGAGGCTAATGCTGCGCAGTCGCCCAGAATGGGGGATCCTGTGCGCAGCGTTCCTCTATGGGACACGGGGAGGAGGCAGTGGCCCTAGGAAAAGCATACTGGAGCTCCTGCCCCCACCTGCCCCAGAGTCAGTGGACACCCCCTGCACTCCTCAATGCGTGGACGGACTATCTGAAGGATACTTGGAACCCTGTGGAGGGCTCTAGCTTTCCCTTTGGCGATGAGGGCTCTGGGATGCCTCCTGCAGGGCACAGGACACGGTCCCTTTCTCTAGGAACCCTCTCTCGTCGCTCCACACAGGCCTTCCAGAAGTGAAGCCAACACAGGCAGCCACACTCTTCCGCAGGAAACTTGGACCCTGCACGTAGCCTGCTCTCCAGCGGGGGAAAGAGGGCTTTGCTCACTAGGTCACCGGTATCAGAGTGGCGCCCTGCAGAGTCCAGGTAGTTTCTGACAGAGGCAAAGAGTCTCAAGCGGCACCCTGCCCGTCCCTGTTAAGACGCCGTACCAGGGCAATTCTGCATGGGACGGGGAGACTAGCGTGACGTACTTAGTGCCTTGGGCTAGGCCTCGCCGTCCGTACGCCTTGCCAAAAGCTAGTGGGTGCTTCAGGGGAGAAGTGTGCCTTGGCCAGGCTGCTTCGAAAGGCAACTGTCTGCTTGGCGTAGGGAGACAGCAAGCAAGGGCTCCCATTCTAAAGCCCACCGAGAGGGTTGCTTCATTGCCGCCCAGGTTCAGCGCTGGCAACCACTGGCCGTACACCTAAAAGACCTGCTGGACCTTTGTTCGGGCGGCCGTTAGCAAGCTCGGACATCTAGCTCTCCCACGAAGGAAGCAGTGTGTCGCCTTTCTCTCCGCCTTACGAGCTGTCATCCGGAGGCCCAAGGTCCGTGGACGTTGTCAAGTCGCCCTTGGAAGAGACGATCGCGATGCAGTCTTCCTCCACGGGAGGGGCCTAGGAGGCAGGATGCCTAGGAGACCTGGAAAGCTCACTAGCGTGAAGGCCCTGCGTGGACTACGTTTTCACGGGAAATGCTGCACGCCTAAGCTTTTGCATGCAGTCCATGGGCCTTACTATGAGCCTGCCTGGCACAGTCGTGTTCCCTTTAGCACTGGCGCCTTGGCGATGCCTCATGCAAGGACAGGCAAGCACCGTGTTGCTCTCAGGAGAGCGCCCTTTTCCTAACCACGGGGGCACTCCAGCACTGAAGACTGACAGCAGCCCTCTGCTTTCCGGCAGCTTTGAGGCTGGGGCTGCCCTTTGTTGCTGAGAATTGCCACTGTTCGCAGAGCTTCCGAATCCGAAACTTCAAAACTGCCCTAGTGCGTTTAGTTTCAGGCGAGCGAAAAGAGACCGAAGGAGCACTCTGGCACTTCCCCGGTTTCATCTCCAAGCAGGGAGTTGTGCAGTGTGTGAGGAGTCTACGGGACTTCAGGCTCCAGGAAGGTTACGTGTCCTCGCGCCGTCTCTAAGCGTAGGAGAGTTCAGGGGAAGCTCTACCTCTTCGAGACAGCATGTCATGGCTAGTCTCTGCGTGGCCTAGAGAAAGGGCGGGTAAGTAAAAGGGTACCCGGAACGGACACCAGGAAAAGAGTGTTTTCCTTGCAGCTCACGCTCTGCACTGCGTGCCCCTGGTATGGCACCGAAGGCCGGCGAGAGCTGTGTTCCGGAGGTCTCTTGAATGCTTTGGCCAGCTAGCTAGCTGGAGCAAAAGGAGAAGGTTCCCTTTCACTCTGCTTTCAAAGCGGTGATCCGGAGGCACTCGAGAGCCTAATGCTGCGCAGTCGCCCAGAATGGGGGATCCTGTGCGCAGCGTTCCTCTATGGGACACGGGGAGGAGGCAGTGGCCCTAGGAAAAGCATACTGGAGCTCCTGCCCCCACCTGCCCCAGAGTCAGTGGACACCCCCTGCACTCCTCAATGCGTGGACGGACTATCTGAAGGATACTTGGAACCCTGTGGAGGGCTCTAGCTTTCCCTTTGGCGATGAGGGCTCTGGGATGCCTCCTGCAGGGCACAGGACACGGTCCCTTTCTCTAGGAACCCTCTCTCGTCG
This sequence comes from Eubalaena glacialis, assembly GCF_028564815.1. Classification (NCBI taxonomy): domain Eukaryota; kingdom Metazoa; phylum Chordata; class Mammalia; order Artiodactyla; family Balaenidae; genus Eubalaena; species Eubalaena glacialis. The sequence continues at coordinate 67,170,153 of NC_083729.1, read as the reverse complement.
CTCCACACAGTCCTTCCAGAAGTGAAGCCAACACAGGCAGCCACACTCTTCCGCAGGAAACTTGGACGCTGCACGTAGCCTGCTCTCCAGCGGGGGAAAGAGGGCTTTGCTCACTAGGTCACCGGTATCAGAGTGGCGCCCTGCAGAGTCCAGGCAGTTTCTGACAGAGGCAAAGAGTCTCAAGCGGCACCCTGCCCGTCCCTGTTAAGACGCCGTACCAGGGCAATTCTGCATGGGACGGGGAGACTAGCGTGACGTACTTAGTGCCTTGGGCTAGGCCTCGCCGTCCGTACGCCTTGCCAAAAGCTAGTGGGTGCTTCAGGGGAGAAGTGTGCCTTGGCCAGGCTGCTTCGAAAGGCAACTGTCTGCTTGGCGTAGGGAGACAGCAAGCAAGGGCTCCCATTCTAAAGCCCACCGAGAGGGTTGCTTCATTGCCGCCCAGGTTCAGCGCTGGCAACCACTGGCCGTACACCTAAAAGACCTGCCGGACCTGTGTTCGGGCGGCCGTTAGCAAGCTCGGAAATCTAGCTCTCCGACGAAGGAAGCAGTGTGTCGCCTTTCTCTCCGCCTTACGAGCTGTCATCCGGAGGCCCAAGGTCCCTGGATGTTGTGAAGTCGCCCTTGGAAGAGACGTTCGCGATGCAGTCTTCCTCCACGGGAGGGGCCTAGGAGGCAGGAGGCCTAGGAGACCTGGAAAGCTCACTAGCGTGAAGGCCCTGCGTGGACTACGTTTTCACGGGAAATGCTGCACGCCTAAGCTTGTGCATGCAGGCCATGGGCCTTACTATGAGCCTGCCTGGCACAGTCGTGTTCCCTTTAGCACTGGCGCCTTGGCGATGCCTCATGCAAGGACAGGCAAGCACCGTGTTGCTCTCAGGAGAGCGCCCTTTTCCTAACCACGGGGGCACTCCAGCACTGAAGACTGACAGCAGCCCTCTGCTTTCCGGCAGCTTTGAGGCTGGGGCTGCCCTTTGTTGCTGAGAATTGCCACTGTTCGCAGAGCTTCCGAATCCGAAACTTCAAAACTTCCCTAGTGCGTTTAGTTTCAGGCGAGCGAAAAGAGACCGAAGGAGCACTCTGGCACTTCCCCGGTTTCATCTCCAAGCAGGGAGTTGTGCAGTGTGTGAGGAGTCTACGGGACTTCAGGCTCCAGGAAGGCTACGTGTCCTCGCGCCGTCTCTAAGCGTAGGAGAGTTCAGGGGAAGCTCTACCTCTTCGAGACAGCATGTCATGGCTAGTCTCTGCGTGGCCTAGAGAAAGGGCGGGTAAGTAAAAGGGTACCCGGAACGGACACCAGGAAAAGAGTGTTTTCCTTGCAGCTCACGCTCTGCACTGCGTGCCCCTGGCATGGCACCGAAGGCCGGCGAGAGCTGTGTTCCGGAGGTCTCTTGAATGCTTTGGCCAGCTAGCTAGCTGGAGCAAAAGGAGAAGGTTCCCTTTCACTCTGCTTTCAAAGCGGTGATCCGGAGGCACTCGAGAGGCTAATGCTGCGCAGTCGCCCAGAATGGGGGATCCTGTGCGCAGCGTTCCTCTATGGGACACGGGGAGGAGGCAGTGGCCCTAGGAAAAGCATACTGGAGCTCCTGCCCCCACCTGCCCCAGAGTCAGTGGACACCCCCTGCACTCCTCAATGCGTGGACGGACTATCTGAAGGATACTTGGAACCCTGTGGAGGGCTCTAGCTTTCCCTTTGGCGATGAGGGCTCTGGGATGCCTCCTGCAGGGCACAGGACACGGTCCCTTTCTCTAGGAACCCTCTCTCGTCGCTCCACACAGGCCTTCCAGAAGTGAAGCCAACACAGGCAGCCACACTCTTCCGCAGGAAACTTGGACCCTGCACGTAGCCTGCTCTCCAGCGGGGGAAAGAGGGCTTTGCTCACTAGGTCACCGGTATCAGAGTGGCGCCCTGCAGAGTCCAGGTAGTTTCTGACAGAGGCAAAGAGTCTCAAGCGGCACCCTGCCCGTCCCTGTTAAGACGCCGTACCAGGGCAATTCTGCATGGGACGGGGAGACTAGCGTGACGTACTTAGTGCCTTGGGCTAGGCCTCGCCGTCCGTACGCCTTGCCAAAATCTAGTGGGTGCTTCAGGGGAGAAGTGTGCCTTGGCCAGGCTGCTTCGAAAGGCAACTGTCTGCTTGGCGTAGGGAGACAGCAAGCAAGGGCTCCCATTCTAAAGCCCACCGAGAGGGTTGCTTCATTGCCGCCCAGGTTCAGCGCTGGCAACCACTGGCCGTACACCTAAAAGACCTGCTGGACCTTTGTTCGGGCGGCCGTTAGCAAGCTCGGACATCTAGCTCTCCCACGAAGGAAGCAGTGTGTCGCCTTTCTCTCCGCCTTACGAGCTGTCATCCGGAGGCCCAAGGTCCGTGGACGTTGTCAAGTCGCCCTTGGAAGAGACGATCGCGATGCAGTCTTCCTCCACGGGAGGGGCCTAGGAGGCAGGATGCCTAGGAGACCTGGAAAGCTCACTAGCGTGAAGGCCCTGCGTGGACTACGTTTTCACGGGAAATGCTGCACGCCTAAGCTTTTGCATGCAGTCCATGGGCCTTACTATGAGCCTGCCTGGCACAGTCGTGTTCCCTTTAGCACTGGCGCCTTGGCGATGCCTCATGCAAGGACAGGCAAGCACCGTGTTGCTCTCAGGAGAGCGCCCTTTTCCTAACCACGGGGGCACTCCAGCACTGAAGACTGACAGCAGCCCTCTGCTTTCCGGCAGCTTTGAGGCTGGGGCTGCCCTTTGTTGCTGAGAATTGCCACTGTTCGCAGAGCTTCCGAATCCGAAACTTCAAAACTGCCCTAGTGCGTTTAGTTTCAGGCGAGCGAAAAGAGACCGAAGGAGCACTCTGGCACTTCCCCGGTTTCATCTCCAAGCAGGGAGTTGTGCAGTGTGTGAGGAGTCTACGGGACTTCAGGCTCCAGGAAGGTTACGTGTCCTCGCGCCGTCTCTAAGCGTAGGAGAGTTCAGGGGAAGCTCTACCTCTTCGAGACAGCATGTCATGGCTAGTCTCTGCGTGGCCTAGAGAAAGGGCGGGTAAGTAAAAGGGTACCCGGAACGGACACCAGGAAAAGAGTGTTTTCCTTGCAGCTCACGCTCTGCACTGCGTGCCCCTGGTATGGCACCGAAGGCCGGCGAGAGCTGTGTTCCGGAGGTCTCTTGAATGCTTTGGCCAGCTAGCTAGCTGGAGCAAAAGGAGAAGGTTCCCTTTCACTCTGCTTTCAAAGCGGTGATCCGGAGGCACTCGAGAGCCTAATGCTGCGCAGTCGCCCAGAATGGGGGATCCTGTGCGCAGCGTTCCTCTATGGGACACGGGGAGGAGGCAGTGGCCCTAGGAAAAGCATACTGGAGCTCCTGCCCCCACCTGCCCCAGAGTCAGTGGACACCCCCTGCACTCCTCAATGCGTGGACGGACTATCTGAAGGATACTTGGAACCCTGTGGAGGGCTCTAGCTTTCCCTTTGGCGATGAGGGCTCTGGGATGCCTCCTGCAGGGCACAGGACACGGTCCCTTTCTCTAGGAACCCTCTCTCGTCGCTCCACACAGTCCTTCCAGAAGTGAAGCCAACACAGGCAGCCACACTCTTCCGCAGGAAACTTGGACGCTGCACGTAGCCTGCTCTCCAGCGGGGGAAAGAGGGCTTTGCTCACTAGGTCACCGGTATCAGAGTGGCGCCCTGCAGAGTCCAGGCAGTTTCTGACAGAGGCAAAGAGTCTCAAGCGGCACCCTGCCCGTCCCTGTTAAGACGCCGTACCAGGGCAATTCTGCATGGGACGGGGAGACTAGCGTGACGTACTTAGTGCCTTGGGCTAGGCCTCGCCGTCCGTACGCCTTGCCAAAAGCTAGTGGGTGCTTCAGGGGAGAAGTGTGCCTTGGCCAGGCTGCTTCGAAAGGCAACTGTCTGCTTGGCGTAGGGAGACAGCAAGCAAGGGCTCCCATTCTAAAGCCCACCGAGAGGGTTGCTTCATTGCCGCCCAGGTTCAGCGCTGGCAACCACTGGCCGTACACCTAAAAGACCTGCCGGACCTGTGTTCGGGCGGCCGTTAGCAAGCTCGGAAATCTAGCTCTCCGACGAAGGAAGCAGTGTGTCGCCTTTCTCTCCGCCTTACGAGCTGTCATCCGGAGGCCCAAGGTCCCTGGATGTTGTGAAGTCGCCCTTGGAAGAGACGTTCGCGATGCAGTCTTCCTCCACGGGAGGGGCCTAGGAGGCAGGAGGCCTAGGAGACCTGGAAAGCTCACTAGCGTGAAGGCCCTGCGTGGACTACGTTTTCACGGGAAATGCTGCACGCCTAAGCTTGTGCATGCAGGCCATGGGCCTTACTATGAGCCTGCCTGGCACAGTCGTGTTCCCTTTAGCACTGGCGCCTTGGCGATGCCTCATGCAAGGACAGGCAAGCACCGTGTTGCTCTCAGGAGAGCGCCCTTTTCCTAACCACGGGGGCACTCCAGCACTGAAGACTGACAGCAGCCCTCTGCTTTCCGGCAGCTTTGAGGCTGGGGCTGCCCTTTGTTGCTGAGAATTGCCACTGTTCGCAGAGCTTCCGAATCCGAAACTTCAAAACTTCCCTAGTGCGTTTAGTTTCAGGCGAGCGAAAAGAGACCGAAGGAGCACTCTGGCACTTCCCCGGTTTCATCTCCAAGCAGGGAGTTGTGCAGTGTGTGAGGAGTCTACGGGACTTCAGGCTCCAGGAAGGCTACGTGTCCTCGCGCCGTCTCTAAGCGTAGGAGAGTTCAGGGGAAGCTCTACCTCTTCGAGACAGCATGTCATGGCTAGTCTCTGCGTGGCCTAGAGAAAGGGCGGGTAAGTAAAAGGGTACCCGGAACGGACACCAGGAAAAGAGTGTTTTCCTTGCAGCTCACGCTCTGCACTGCGTGCCCCTGGTATGGCACCGAAGGCCGGCGAGAGCTGTGTTCCGGAGGTCTCTTGAATGCTTTGGCCAGCTAGCTAGCTGGAGCAAAAGGAGAAGGTTCCCTTTCACTCTGCTTTCAAAGCGGTGATCCGGAGGCACTCGAGAGCCTAATGCTGCGCAGTCGCCCAGAATGGGGGATCCTGTGCGCAGCGTTCCTCTATGGGACACGGGGAGGAGGCAGTGGCCCTAGGAAAAGCATACTGGAGCTCCTGCCCCCACCTGCCCCAGAGTCAGTGGACACCCCCTGCACTCCTCAATGCGTGGACGGACTATCTGAAGGATACTTGGAACCCTGTGGAGGGCTCTAGCTTTCCCTTTGGCGATGAGGGCTCTGGGATGCCTCCTGCAGGGCACAGGACACGGTCCCTTTCTCTAGGAACCCTCTCTCGTCGCTCCACACAGGCCTTCCAGAAGTGAAGCCAACACAGGCAGCCACACTCTTCCGCAGGAAACTTGGACCCTGCACGTAGCCTGCTCTCCAGCGGGGGAAAGAGGGCTTTGCTCACTAGGTCACCGGTATCAGAGTGGCGCCCTGCAGAGTCCAGGTAGTTTCTGACAGAGGCAAAGAGTCTCAAGCGGCACCCTGCCCGTCCCTGTTAAGACGCCGTACCAGGGCAATTCTGCATGGGACGGGGAGACTAGCGTGACGTACTTAGTGCCTTGGGCTAGGCCTCGCCGTCCGTACGCCTTGCCAAAAGCTAGTGGGTGCTTCAGGGGAGAAGTGTGCCTTGGCCAGGCTGCTTCGAAAGGCAACTGTCTGCTTGGCGTAGGGAGACAGCAAGCAAGGGCTCCCATTCTAAAGCCCACCGAGAGGGTTGCTTCATTGCCGCCCAGGTTCAGCGCTGGCAACCACTGGCCGTACACCTAAAAGACCTGCTGGACCTTTGTTCGGGCGGCCGTTAGCAAGCTCGGACATCTAGCTCTCCCACGAAGGAAGCAGTGTGTCGCCTTTCTCTCCGCCTTACGAGCTGTCATCCGGAGGCCCAAGGTCCGTGGACGTTGTCAAGTCGCCCTTGGAAGAGACGATCGCGATGCAGTCTTCCTCCACGGGAGGGGCCTAGGAGGCAGGATGCCTAGGAGACCTGGAAAGCTCACTAGCGTGAAGGCCCTGCGTGGACTACGTTTTCACGGGAAATGCTGCACGCCTAAGCTTTTGCATGCAGTCCATGGGCCTTACTATGAGCCTGCCTGGCACAGTCGTGTTCCCTTTAGCACTGGCGCCTTGGCGATGCCTCATGCAAGGACAGGCAAGCACCGTGTTGCTCTCAGGAGAGCGCCCTTTTCCTAACCACGGGGGCACTCCAGCACTGAAGACTGACAGCAGCCCTCTGCTTTCCGGCAGCTTTGAGGCTGGGGCTGCCCTTTGTTGCTGAGAATTGCCACTGTTCGCAGAGCTTCCGAATCCGAAACTTCAAAACTGCCCTAGTGCGTTTAGTTTCAGGCGAGCGAAAAGAGACCGAAGGAGCACTCTGGCACTTCCCCGGTTTCATCTCCAAGCAGGGAGTTGTGCAGTGTGTGAGGAGTCTACGGGACTTCAGGCTCCAGGAAGGTTACGTGTCCTCGCGCCGTCTCTAAGCGTAGGAGAGTTCAGGGGAAGCTCTACCTCTTCGAGACAGCATGTCATGTCTAGTCTCTGCGTGGCCTAGAGAAAGGGCGGGTAAGTAAAAGGGTACCCGGAACGGACACCAGGAAAAGAGTGTTTTCCTTGCAGCTCACGCTCTGCACTGCGTGCCCCTGGCATGGCACCGAAGGCCTGCGAGAGCTGTGTTCCGGAGGTCTCTTGAATGCTTTGGCCAGCTAGCTAGCTGGAGCAAAAGGAGAAGGTTCCCTTTCACTCTGCTTTCAAAGCGGTGATCCGGAGGCACTCGAGAGCCTAATGCTGCGCAGTCGCCCAGAATGGGGGATCCTGTGCGCAGCGTTCGTCTATGGGACACGGGGAGGAGGCAGTGGCCCTAGGAAAAGCATACTGGAGCTCCTGCCCCCACCTGCCCCAGAGTCAGTGGACACCCCGTGCACTCCTCAATGCGTGGACGGACTATCTGAAGGATACTTGGAACCCTGTGGAGGGCTCTAGCTTTCCCTTTGGCGATGAGGGCTCTGGGATGCCTCCTGCAGGGCACAGGACACGGTCCCTTTCTCTAGGAACCCTCTCTCGTCGCTCCACACAGTCCTTCCAGAAGTGAAGCCCACACAGGCAGCCACACTCTTCCGCAGGAAACTTGGACGCTGCACGTAGCCTGCTCTCCAGCGGGGTAAAGAGGGCTTTGCTCACTAGGTCACCGGTATCAGAGTGGCGCCCTGCAGAGTCCAGGTAGTTTCTGACAGAGGCAAAGAGTCTCAAGCGGCACCCTGCCCGTCCCTGTTAAGACGCCGTACCAGGGCAATTCTGCATGGGACGGGGAGACTAGCGTGATGTACTTAGTGCCTTGGGCTAGGCCTCGCCGTCCGTACGCCTTGCCAAAAGCTAGTGGGTGCTTCAGGGGAGAAGTGTGCCTTGGCCAGGCTGCTTCGAAAGGCAACTGTCTGCTTGGCGTAGGGAGACAGCAAGCAAGGGCTCCCATTCTAAAGCCCACTCAGAGGGTTGCTTCATTGCCGCCCAGGTTCAGCGCTGGCAAACACTGGCCGTACACCTAAAAGACCTGCCGGACCTGTGTTCGGGCGGCCGTTAGCAAGCTCGGACATCTAGCTCTCCCACGAAGGAAGCAGTGTGTCGCCTTTCTCTCCGCCTTACGAGCTGTCATCCGGAGGCCCAAGGTCCCTGGATGTTGTGAAGTCGCCCTTGGAAGAGACGTTCGCGATGCAGTCTTCCTCCACGGGAGGGGCCTAGGAGGCAGGAGGCCTAGGAGACCTGGAAAGCTCACTAGCGTGAAGGCCCTGCGTGGACTACGTTTTCACGGGAAATGCTGCACGCCCAAGCTTGTGCATGCAGTCCATAGGCCTTACTATGAGCCTGCCTGGCACAGTCGTGTTCCCTTTAGCACTGGCGCCTTGGCGATGCCTCATGCAAGGACAGGCAAGCACCGTGTTGCTCTCAGGAGAGCGCCCTTTTCCTAACCACGGGGGCACTCCAGCACTGAAGACTGACAGCAGCCCTCTGCTTTCCGGCAGCTTTGAGGCTGGGGCTGCCCTTTGTTGCTGAGAATTGCCACTGTTCGCAGAGCTTCCGAATCCGAAACTTCAAAACTGCCCTAGTGCGTTTAGTTTCAGGCGAGCGAAAAGAGACCGAAGGAGCACTCTGGCACTTCCCCGGTTTCATCTCCAAGCAGGGAGTTGTGCAGTGTGTGAGGAGTCTACGGGACTTCAGGCTCCAGGAAGGTTACGTGTCCTCGCGCCGTCTCTAAGCGTAGGAGAGTTCAGGGGAAGCTCTACCTCTTCGAGACAGCATGTCATGGCTAGTCTCTGCGTGGCCTAGAGAAAGGGCGGGTAAGTAAAAGGGTACCCGGAACGGACACCAGGAAAAGAGTGTTTTCCTTGCAGCTCACGCTCTGCACTGCGTGCCCCTGGCATGGCACCGAAGGCCTGCGAGAGCTGTGTTCCGGAGGTCTCTTGAATGCTTTGGCCAGCTAGCTAGCTGGAGCAAAAGGAGAAGGTTCCCTTTCACTCTGCTTTCAAAGCGGTGATCCGGAGGCACTCGAGAGCCTAATGCTGCGCAGTCGCCCAGAATGGGGGATCCTGTGCGCAGCGTTCGTCTATGGGACACGGGGAGGAGGCAGTGGCCCTAGGAAAAGCATACTGGAGCTCCTGCCCCCACCTGCCCCAGAGTCAGTGGACACCCCGTGCACTCCTCAATGCGTGGACGGACTATCTGAAGGATACTTGGAACCCTGTGGAGGGCTCTAGCTTTCCCTTTGGCGATGAGGGCTCTGGGATGCCTCCTGCAGGGCACAGGACACGGTCCCTTTCTCTAGGAACCCTCTCTCGTCGCTCCACACAGGCCTTCCAGAAGTGAAGCCAACACAGGCAGCCACACTCTTCCGCAGGAAACTTGGACGCTGCACGTAGCCTGCTCTCCAGCGGGGGAAAGAGGGCTTTGCTCACTAGGTCACCGGTATCAGAGTGGCGCCCTGCAGAGTCCAGGTAGTTTCTGACAGAGGCAAAGAGTCTCAAGCGGCACCCTGCCCGTCCCTGTTAAGACGCCGTACCAGGGCAATTCTGCATGGGACGGGGAGACTAGCGTGACGTACTTAGTGCCTTGGGCTAGGCCTCGCCGTCCGTACGCCTTGCCAAAAGCTAGTGGGTGCTTCAGGGGAGAAGTGTGCCTTGGCCAGGCTGCTTCGAAAGGCAACTGTCTGCTTGGCGTAGGGAGACAGCAAGCAAGGGCTCCCATTCTAAAGCCCACCGAGAGGGTTGCTTCATTGCCGCCCAGGTTCAGCGCTGGCAACCACTGGCCGTACACCTAAAAGACCTGCTGGACCTGTGTTCGGGCGGCCGTTAGCAAGCTCGGACATCTAGCTCTCCCACGAAGGAAGCAGTGTGTCGCCTTTCTCTCCGCCTTACGAGCTGTCATCCGGAGGCCCAAGGTCCGTGGACGTTGTCAAGTCGCCCTTGGAAGAGACGTTCGCGATGCAGTCTTCCTCCACGGGAGGGGCCTAGGAGGCAGGATGCCTAGGAGACCTGGAAAGCTCACTAGCGTGAAGGCCCTGCGTGGACTACGTTTTCACGGGAAATGCTGCACGCCTAAGCTTGTGCATGCAGTCCATGGGCCTTACTATGAGCCTGCCTGGCACAGTCGTGTTCCCTTTAGCACTGGCGCCTTGGCGATGCCTCATGCAAGGACAGGCAAGCACCGTGTTGCTCTCAGGAGAGCGCCCTTTTCCTAACCACGGGGGCACTCCAGCACTGAAGACTGACAGCAGCCCTCTGCTTTCCGGCAGCTTTGAGGCTGGGGCTGCCCTTTGTTGCTGAGAATTGCCACTGTTCGCAGAGCTTCCGAATCCGAAACTTCAAAACTGCCCTAGTGCGTTTAGTTTCAGGCGAGCGAAAAGAGACCGAAGGAGCACTCTGGCACTTCCCCGGTTTCATCTCCAAGCAGGGAGTTGTGCAGTGTGTGAGGAGTCTACGGGACTTCAGGCTCCAGGAAGGTTACGTGTCCTCGCGCCGTCTCTAAGCGTAGGAGAGTTCAGGGGAAGCTCTACCTCTTCGAGACAGCATGTCATGGCTAGTCTCTGCGTGGCCTAGAGAAAGGGCGGGTAAGTAAAAGGGTACCCGGAACGGACACCAGGAAAAGAGTGTTTTCCTTGCAGCTCACGCTCTGCACTGCGTGCCCCTGGTATGGCACCGAAGGCCGGCGAGAGCTGTGTTCCGGAGGTCTCTTGAATGCTTTGGCCAGCTAGCTAGCTGGAGCAAAAGGAGAAGGTTCCCTTTCACTCTGCTTTCAAAGCGGTGATCCGGAGGCACTCGAGAGCCTAATGCTGCGCAGTCGCCCAGAATGGGGGATCCTGTGCGCAGCGTTCCTCTATGGGACACGGGGAGGAGGCAGTGGCCCTAGGAAAAGCATACTGGAGCTCCTGCCCCCACCTGCCCCAGAGTCAGTGGACACCCCGTGCACTTCTCAATGCGTGGACGGACTATCTGAAGGATACTTGGAACCCTGTGGAGGGCTCTAGCTTTCCCTTTGGCGATGAGGGCTCTGGGATGCCTCCTGCAGGGCACAGGACACGGTCCCTTTCTCTAGGAACCCTCTCTCGTCGCTCCACACAGGCCTTCCAGAAGTGAAGCCAACACAGGCAGCCACACTCTTCCGCAGGAAACTTGGACCCTGCACGTAGCCTGCTCTCCAGCGGGGGAAAGAGGGCTTTGCTCACTAGGTCACCGGTATCAGAGTGGCGCCCTGCAGAGTCCAGGTAGTTTCTGACAGAGGCAAAGAGTCTCAAGCGGCACCCTGCCCGTCCCTGTTAAGACGCCGTACCAGGGCAATTCTGCATGGGACGGGGAGACTAGCGTGACGTACTTAGTGCCTTGGGCTAGGCCTCGCCGTCCGTACGCCTTGCCAAAAGCTAGTGGGTGCTTCAGGGGAGAAGTGTGCCTTGGCCAGGCTGCTTCGAAAGGCAACTGTCTGCTTGGCGTAGGGAGACAGCAAGCAAGGGCTCCCATTCTAAAGCCCACGGAGAGGGTTGCTTCATTGCCGCCCAGGTTCAGCGCTGGCAACCACTGGCCGTACACCTAAAAGACCTGCTGGACCTTTGTTCGGGCGGCCGTTAGCAAGCTCGGACATCTAGCTCTCCCACGAAGGAAGCAGTGTGTCGCCTTTCTCTCCGCCTTACGAGCTGTCATCCGGAGGCCCAAGGTCCGTGGACGTTGTCAAGTCGCCCTTGGAAGAGACGTTCGCGATGCAGTCTTCCTCCACGGGAGGGGCCTAGGAGGCAGGATGCCTAGGAGACCTGGAAAGCTCACTAGCGTGAAGGCCCTGCGTGGACTACGTTTTCACGGGAAATGCTGCACGCCTAAGCTTGTGCATGCAGTCCATGGGCCTTACTATGAGCCTGCCTGGCACAGTCGTGTTCCCTTTAGCACTGGCGCCTTGGCGATGCCTCATGCAAGGACAGGCAAGCACCGTGTTGCTCTCAGGAGAGCGCCCTTTTCCTAACCACGGGGGCACTCCAGCACTGAAGACTGACAGCAGCCCTCTGCTTTCTGGCAGCTTTGAGGCTGGGGCTGCCCTTTGTTGCTGAGAATTGCCACTGTTCGCAGAGCTTCCGAATCCGAAACTTCAAAACTGCCCTAGTGCGTTTAGTTTCAGGCGAGCGAAAAGAGACCGAAGGAGCACTCTGGCACTTCCCCGGTTTCATCTCCAAGCAGGGAGTTGTGCAGTGTGTGAGGAGTCTACGGGACTTCAGGCTCCAGGAAGGTTACGTGTCCTCGCGCCGTCTCTAAGCGTAGGAGAGTTCAGGGGAAGCTCTACCTCTTCGAGACAGCATGTCATGTCTAGTCTCTGCGTGGCCTAGAGAAAGGGCGGGTAAGTAAAAGGGTACCCGGAACGGACACCAGGAAAAGAGTGTTTTCCTTGCAGCTCACGCTCTGCACTGCGTGCCCCTGGTATGGCACCGAAGGCCTGCGAGAGCTGTGTTCCGGAGGTCTCTTGAATGCTTTGCCCAGCTAGCTAGCTGGAGCAAAAGGAGAAGGTTCCCTTTCACTCTGCTTTCAAAGCGGTGATCCGGAGGCACTCGAGAGCCTAATGCTGCGCAGTCGCCCAGAATGGGGGATCCTGTGCGCAGCGTTCCTCTATGGGACACGGGGAGGAGGCAGTGGCCCTAGGAAAAGCATACTGGAGCTCCTGCCCCCACCTGCCCCAGAGTCAGTGGACACCCCCTGCACTCCTCAATGCGTGGACGGACTATCTGAAGGATACTTGGAACCCTGTGGAGGGCTCTAGCTTTCCCTTTGGCGATGAGGGCTCTGGGATGCCTCCTGCAGGGCACAGGACACGGTCCCTTTCTCTAGGAACCCTCTCTCGTCGCTCCACACAGGCCTTCCAGAAGTGAAGCCAACACAGGCAGCCACACTCTTCCGCAGGAAACTTGGACGCTGCACGTAGCCTGCTCTCCAGCGGGGGAAAGAGGGCTTTGCTCACTAGGTCACCGGTATCAGAGTGGCGCCCTGCAGAGTCCAGGTAGTTTCTGACAGAGGCAAAGAGTCTCAAGCGGCACCCTGCCCGTCCCTGTTAAGACGCCATACCAGGGCAATTCTGCATGGGACGGGGAGACTAGCGTGATGTACTTAGTGCCTTGGGCTAGGCCTCGCCGTCCGTACGCCTTGCCAAAAGCTAGTGGGTGCTTCAGGGGAGAAGTGTGCCTTGGCCAGGCTGCTTCGAAAGGCAACTGTCTGCTTGGCGTAGGGAGACAGCAAGCAAGGGCTCCCATTCTAAAGCCCACTCAGAGGGTTGCTTCATTGCCGCCCAGGTTCAGCGCTGGCAACCACTGGCCGTACACCTAAAAGACCTGCCGGACCTGTGTTCGGGCGGCCGTTAGCAAGCTCGGACATCTAGCTCTCCCACGAAGGAAGCAGTGTGTCGCCTTTCTCTCCGCCTTACGAGCTGTCATCCGGAGGCCCAAGGTCCCTGGATGTTGTGAAGTCGCCCTTGGAAGAGACGTTCGCGATGCAGTCTTCCTCCACGGGAGGGGCCTAGGAGGCAGGAGGCCTAGGAGACCTGGAAAGCTCACTAGCGTGAAGGCCCTGCGTGGACTACGTTTTCACGGGAAATGCTGCACGCCCAAGCTTGTGCATGCAGTCCATAGGCCTTACTATGAGCCTGCCTGGCACAGTCGTGTTCCCTTTAGCACTGGCGCCTTGGCGATGCCTCATGCAAGGACAGGCAAGCACCGTGTTGCTCTCAGGAGAGCGCCCTTTTCCTAACCACGGGGGCACTCCAGCACTGAAGACTGACAGCAGCCCTCTGCTTTCCGGCAGCTTTGAGGCTGGGGCTGCCCTTTGTTGCTGAGAATTGCCACTGTTCGCAGAGCTTCCGAATCCGAAACTTCAAAACTGCCCTAGTGCGTTTAGTTTCAGGCGAGCGAAAAGAGACCGAAGGAGCACTCTGGCACTTCCCCGGTTTCATCTCCAAGCAGGGAGTTGTGCAGTGTGTGAGGAGTCTACGGGACTTCAGGCTCCAGGAAGGTTACGTGTCCTCGCGCCGTCTCTAAGCGTAGGAGAGTTCAGGGGAAGCTCTACCTCTTCGAGACAGCATGTCATGTCTAGTCTCTGCGTGGCCTAGAGAAAGGGCGGGTAAGTAAAAGGGTACCCGGAATGGACACCAGGAAAAGAGTGTTTTCCTTGCAGCTCACGCTCTGCACTGCGTGCCCCTGGCATGGCACCGAAGGCCTGCGAGAGCTGTGTTCCGGAGGTCTCTTGAATGCTTTGGCCAGCTAGCTAGCTGGAGCAAAAGGAGAAGGTTCCCTTTCACTCTGCTTTCAAAGCGGTGATCCGGAGGCACTCGAGAGCCTAATGCTGCGCAGTCGCCCAGAATGGGGGATCCTGTGCGCAGCGTTCGTCTATGGGACACGGGGAGGAGGCAGTGGCCCTAGGAAAAGCATACTGGAGCTCCTGCCCCCACCTGCCCCAGAGTCAGTGGACACCCCGTGCACTCCTCAATGCGTGGACGGACTATCTGAAGGATACTTGGAACCCTGTGGAGGGCTCTAGCTTTCCCTTTGGCGATGAGGGCTCTGGGATGCCTCCTGCAGGGCACAGGACACGGTCCCTTTCTCTAGGAACCCTCTCTCGTCGCTCCACACAGGCCTTCCAGAAGTGAAGCCAACACAGGCAGCCACACTCTTCCGCAGGAAACTTGGACGCTGCACGTAGCCTGCTCTCCAGCGGGGGAAAGAGGGCTTTGCTCACTAGGTCACCGGTATCAGAGTGGCGCCCTGCAGAGTCCAGGTAGTTTCTGACAGAGGCAAAGAGTCTCAAGCGGCACCCTGCCCGTCCCTGTTAAGACGCCGTACCAGGGCAATTCTGCATGGGACGGGGAGACTAGCGTGACGTACTTAGTGCCTTGGGCTAGGCCTCGCCGTCCGTACGCCTTGCCAAAAGCTAGTGGGTGCTTCAGGGGAGAAGTGTGCCTTGGCCAGGCTGCTTCGAAAGGCAACTGTCTGCTTGGCGTAGGGAGACAGCAAGCAAGGGCTCCCATTCTAAAGCCCACGGAGAGGGTTGCTTCATTGCCGCCCAGGTTCAGCGCTGGCAACCACTGGCCGTACACCTAAAAGACCTGCCGGACCTGTGTTCGGGCGGCCGTTAGCAAGCTCGGACATCTAGCTCTCCCACGAAGGAAGCAGTGTGTCGCCTTTCTCTCCGCCTTACGAGCTGTCATCCGGAGGCCCAAGGTCCGTGGACGTTGTCAAGTCGCCCTTGGAAGAGACGTTCGCGATGCAGTCTTCCTCCACGGGAGGGGCCTAGGAGGCAGGATGCCTAGGAGACCTGGAAAGCTCACTAGCGTGAAGGCCCTGCGTGGACTACGTTTTCACGGGAAATGCTGCACGCCTAAGCTTGTGCATGCAGTCCATGGGCCTTACTATGAGCCTGCCTGGCACAGTCGTGTTCCCTTTAGCACTGGCGCCTTGGCGATGCCTCATGCAAGGACAGGCAAGCACCGTGTTGCTCTCAGGAGAGCGCCCTTTTCCTAACCACGGGGGCACTCCAGCACTGAAGACTGACAGCAGCCCTCTGCTTTCCGGCAGCTTTGAGGCTGGGGCTGCCCTTTGTTGCTGAGAATTGCCACTGTTCGCAGAGCTTCCGAATCCGAAACTTCAAAACTGCCCTAGTGCGTTTAGTTTCAGGCGAGCGAAAAGAGACCGAAGGAGCACTCTGGCACTTCCCCGGTTTCATCTCCAAGCAGGGAGTTGTGCAGTGTGTGAGGAGTCTACGGGACTTCAGGCTCCAGGAAGGCTACGTGTCCTCGCGCCGTCTCTAAGCGTAGGAGAGTTCAGGGGAAGCTCTACCTCTTCGAGACAGCATGTCATGGCTAGTCTCTGCGTGGCCTAGAGAAAGGGCGGGTAAGTAAAAGGGTACCCGGAACGGACACCAGGAAAAGAGTGTTTTCCTTGCAGCTCACGCTCTGCACTGCGTGCCCCTGGTATGGCACCGAAGGCCGGCGAGAGCTGTGTTCCGGAGGTCTCTTGAATGCTTTGGCCAGCTAGCTAGCTGGAGCAAAAGGAGAAGGTTCCCTTTCACTCTGCTTTCAAAGCGGTGATCCGGAGGCACTCGAGAGGCTAATGCTGCGCAGTCGCCCAGAATGGGGGATCCTGTGCGCAGCGTTCCTCTATGGGACACGGGGAGGAGGCAGTGGCCCTAGGAAAAGCATACTGGAGCTCCTGCCCCCACCTGCCCCAGAGTCAGTGGACACCCCCTGCACTCCTCAATGCGTGGACGGACTATCTGAAGGATACTTGGAACCCTGTGGAGGGCTCTAGCTTTCCCTTTGGCGATGAGGGCTCTGGGATGCCTCCTGCAGGGCACAGGACACGGTCCCTTTCTCTAGGAACCCTCTCTCGTCGCTCCACACAGGCCTTCCAGAAGTGAAGCCAACACAGGCAGCCACACTCTTCCGCAGGAAACTTGGACCCTGCACGTAGCCTGCTCTCCAGCGGGGGAAAGAGGGCTTTGCTCACTAGGTCACCGGTATCAGAGTGGCGCCCTGCAGAGTCCAGGTAGTTTCTGACAGAGGCAAAGAGTCTCAAGCGGCACCCTGCCCGTCCCTGTTAAGACGCCGTACCAGGGCAATTCTGCATGGGACGGGGAGACTAGCGTGACGTACTTAGTGCCTTGGGCTAGGCCTCGCCGTCCGTACGCCTTGCCAAAAGCTAGTGGGTGCTTCAGGGGAGAAGTGTGCCTTGGCCAGGCTGCTTCGAAAGGCAACTGTCTGCTTGGCGTAGGGAGACAGCAAGCAAGGGCTCCCATTCTAAAGCCCACGGAGAGGGTTGCTTCATTGCCGCCCAGGTTCAGCGCTGGCAACCACTGGCCGTACACCTAAAAGACCTGCTGGACCTTTGTTCGGGCGGCCGTTAGCAAGCTCGGACATCTAGCTCTCCCACGAAGGAAGCAGTGTGTCGCCTTTCTCTCCGCCTTACGAGCTGTCATCCGGAGGCCCAAGGTCCGTGGACGTTGTCAAGTCGCCCTTGGAAGAGACGTTCGCGATGCAGTCTTCCTCCACGGGAGGGGCCTAGGAGGCAGGATGCCTAGGAGACCTGGAAAGCTCACTAGCGTGAAGGCCCTGCGTGGACTACGTTTTCACGGGAAATGCTGCACGCCTAAGCTTGTGCATGCAGTCCATGGGCCTTACTATGAGCCTGCCTGGCACAGTCGTGTTCCCTTTAGCACTGGCGCCTTGGCGATGCCTCATGCAAGGACAGGCAAGCACCGTGCTGCTCTCAGGAGAGCGCCCTTTTCCTAACCACGGGGGCACTCCAGCACTGAAGACTGACAGCAGCCCTCTGCTTTCCGGCAGCTTTGAGGCTGGGGCTGCCCTTTGTTGCTGAGAATTGCCACTGTTCGCAGAGCTTCCGAATCCGAAACTTCAAAACTGCCCTAGTGCGTTTAGTTTCAGGCGAGCGAAAAGAGACCGAAGGAGCACTCTGGCACTTCCCCGGTTTCATCTCCAAGCAGGGAGTTGTGCAGTGTGTGAGGAGTCTACGGGACTTCAGGCTCCAGGAAGGTTACGTGTCCTCGCGCCGTCTCTAAGCGTAGGAGAGTTCAGGGGAAGCTCTACCTCTTCGAGACAGCATGTCATGTCTAGTCTCTGCGTGGCCTAGAGAAAGGGCGGGTAAGTAAAAGGGTACCCGGAACGGACACCAGGAAAAGAGTGTTTTCCTTGCAGCTCACGCTCTGCACTGCGTGCCCCTGGCATGGCACCGAAGGCCTGCGAGAGCTGTGTTCCGGAGGTCTCTTGAATGCTTTGGCCAGCTAGCTAGCTGGAGCAAAAGGAGAAGGTTCCCTTTCACTCTGCTTTCAAAGCGGTGATCCGGAGGCACTCGAGAGCCTAATGCTGCGCAGTCGCCCAGAATGGGGGATCCTGTGCGCAGCGTTCGTCTATGGGACACGGGGAGGAGGCAGTGGCCCTAGGAAAAGCATACTGGAGCTCCTGCCCCCACCTGCCCCAGAGTCAGTGGACACCCCGTGCACTCCTCAATGCGTGGACGGACTATCTGAAGGATACTTGGAACCCTGTGGAGGGCTCTAGCTTTCCCTTTGGCGATGAGGGCTCTGGGATGCCTCCTGCAGGGCACAGGACACGGTCCCTTTCTCTAGGAACCCTCTCTCGTCGCTCCACACAGGCCTTCCAGAAGTGAAGCCAACACAGGCAGCCACACTCTTCCGCAGGAAACTTGGACGCTGCACGTAGCCTGCTCTCCAGCGGGGGAAAGAGGGCTTTGCTCACTAGGTCACCGGTATCAGAGTGGCGCCCTGCAGAGTCCAGGTAGTTTCTGACAGAGGCAAAGAGTCTCAAGCGGCACCCTGCCCGTCCCTGTTAAGACGCCGTACCAGGGCAATTCTGCATGGGACGGGGAGACTAGCGTGACGTACTTAGTGCCTTGGGCTAGGCCTCGCCGTCCGTACGCCTTGCCAAAAGCTAGTGGGTGCTTCAGGGGAGAAGTGTGCCTTGGCCAGGCTGCTTCGAAAGGCAACTGTCTGCTTGGCGTAGGGAGACAGCAAGCAAGGGCTCCCATTCTAAAGCCCACCGAGAGGGTTGCTTCATTGCCGCCCAGGTTCAGCGCTGGCAACCACTGGCCGTACACCTAAAAGACCTGCCGGACCTGTGTTCGGGCGGCCGTTAGCAAGCTCGGACATCTAGCTCTCCCACGAAGGAAGCAGTGTGTCGCCTTTCTCTCCGCCTTACGAGCTGTCATCCGGAGGCCCAAGGTCCCTGGATGTTGTGAAGTCGCCCTTGGAAGAGACGTTCGCGATGCAGTCTTCCTCCACGGGAGGGGCCTAGGAGGCAGGATGCCTAGGAGACCTGGAAAGCTCACTAGCGTGAAGGCCCTGCGTGGACTACGTTTTCACGGGAAATGCTGCACGCCTAAGCTTGTGCATGCAGTCCATGGGCCTTACTATGAGCCTGCCTGGCACAGTCGTGTTCCCTTTAGCACTGGCGCCTTGGCGATGCCTCATGCAAGGACAGGCAAGCACCGTGTTGCTCTCAGGAGAGCGCCCTTTTCCTAACCACGGGGGCACTCCAGCACTGAAGACTGACAGCAGCCCTCTGCTTTCCGGCAGCTTTGAGGCTGGGGCTGCCCTTTGTTGCTGAGAATTGCCACTGTTCGCAGAGCTTCCGAATCCGAAACTTCAAAACTGCCCTAGTGCGTTTAGTTTCAGGCGAGCGAAAAGAGACCGAAGGAGCACTCTGGCACTTCCCCGGTTTCATCTCCAAGCAGGGAGTTGTGCAGTGTGTGAGGAGTCTACGGGACTTCAGGCTCCAGGAAGGTTACGTGTCCTCGCGCCGTCTCTAAGCGTAGGAGAGTTCAGGGGAAGCTCTACCTCTTCGAGACAGCATGTCATGGCTAGTCTCTGCGTGGCCTAGAGAAAGGGCGGGTAAGTAAAAGGGTACCCGGAACGGACACCAGGAAAAGAGTGTTTTCCTTGCAGCTCACGCTCTGCACTGCGTGCCCCTGGTATGGCACCGAAGGCCGGCGAGAGCTGTGTTCCGGAGGTCTCTTGAATGCTTTGGCCAGCTAGCTAGCTGGAGCAAAAGGAGAAGGTTCCCTTTCACTCTGCTTTCAAAGCGGTGATCCGGAGGCACTCGAGAGCCTAATGCTGCGCAGTCGCCCAGAATGGGGGATCCTGTGCGCAGCGTTCCTCTATGGGACACGGGGAGGAGGCAGTGGCCCTAGGAAAAGCATACTGGAGCTCCTGCCCCCACCTGCCCCAGAGTCAGTGGACACCCCCTGCACTCCTCAATGCGTGGACGGACTATCTGAAGGATACTTGGAACCCTGTGGAGGGCTCTAGGTTTCCCTTTGGCGATGAGGGCTCTGGGATGCCTCCTGCAGGGCACAGGACACGGTCCCTTTCTCTAGGAACCCTCTCTCGTCGCTCCACACAGGCCTTCCAGAAGTGAAGCCAACACAGGCAGCCACACTCTTCCGCAGGAAACTTGGACGCTGCACGTAGCCTGCTCTCCAGCGGGGGAAAGAGGGCTTTGCTCACTAGGTCACCGGTATCAGAGTGGCGCCCTGCAGAGTCCAGGTAGTTTCTGACAGAGGCAAAGAGTCTCAAGCGGCACCCTGCCCGTCCCTGTTAAGACGCCGTACCAGGGCAATTCTGCATGGGACGGGGAGACTAGCGTGATGTACTTAGTGCCTTGGGCTAGGCCTCGCCGTCCGTACGCCTTGCCAAAAGCTAGTGGGTGCTTCAGGGGAGAAGTGTGCCTTGGCCAGGCTGCTTCGAAAGGCAACTGTCTGCTTGGCGTAGGGAGACAGCAAGCAAGGGCTCCCATTCTAAAGCCCACGGAGAGGGTTGCTTCATTGCCGCCCAGGTTCAGCGCTGGCAACCACTGGCCGTACACCTAAAAGACCTGCCGGACCTGTGTTCGGGCGGCCGTTAGCAAGCTCGGACATCTAGCTCTCCCACGAAGGAAGCAGTGTGTCGCCTTTCTCTCCGCCTTACGAGCTGTCATCCGGAGGCCCAAGGTCCCTGGATGTTGTGAAGTCGCCCTTGGAAGAGACGTTCGCGATGCAGTCTTCCTCCACGGGAGGGGCCTAGGAGGCAGGAGGCCTAGGATACCTGGAAAGCTCACTAGCGTGAAGGCCCTGCGTGGACTACGTTTTCACGGGAAATGCTGCACGTCCAAGCTTGTGCATGCAGTCCATAGGCCTTACTATGAGCCTGCCTGGCACAGTCGTGTTCCCTTTAGCACTGGCGCCTTGGCGATGCCTCATGCAAGGACAGGCAAGCACCGTGTTGCTCTCAGGAGAGCGCCCTTTTCCTAACCACGGGGGCACTCCAGCACTGAAGACTGACAGCAGCCCTCTGCTTTCCGGCAGCTTTGAGGCTGGGGCTGCCCTTTGTTGCTGAGAATTGCCACTGTTCGCAGAGCTTCCGAATCCGAAACTTCAAAACTGCCCTAGTGCGTTTAGTTTCAGGCGAGCGAAAAGAGACCGAAGGAGCACTCTGGCACTTCCCCGGTTTCATCTCCAAGCAGGGAGTTGTGCAGTGTGTGAGGAGTCTACGGGACTTCAGGCTCCAGGAAGGTTACGTGTCCTCGCGCCGTCTCTAAGCGTAGGAGAGTTCAGGGGAAGCTCTACCTCTTCGAGACAGCATGTCATGTCTAGTCTCTGCGTGGCCTAGAGAAAGGGCGGGTAAGTAAAAGGGTACCCGGAACGGACACCAGGAAAAGAGTGTTTTCCTTGCAGCTCACGCTCTGCACTGCGTGCCCCTGGCATGGCACCGAAGGCCTGCGAGAGCTGTGTTCCGGAGGTCTCTTGAATGCTTTGGCCAGCTAGCTAGCTGGAGCAAAAGGAGAAGGTTCCCTTTCACTCTGCTTTCAAAGCGGTGATCCGGAGGCCCTCGAGAGCCTAATGCTGCGCAGTCGCCCAGAATGGGGGATCCTGTGCGCAGCGTTCGTCTATGGGACACGGGGAGGAGGCAGTGGCCCTAGGAAAAGCATACTGGAGCTCCTGCCCCCACCTGCCCCAGAGTCAGTGGACACCCCGTGCACTCCTCAATGCGTGGACGGACTATCTGAAGGATACTTGGAACCCTGTGGAGGGCTCTAGCTTTCCCTTTGGCGATGAGGGCTCTGGGATGCCTCCTGCAGGGCACAGGACACGGTCCCTTTCTCTAGGAACCCTCTCTCGTCGCTCCACACAGGCCTTCCAGAAGTGAAGCCAACACAGGCAGCCACACTCTTCCGCAGGAAACTTGGACGCTGCACGTAGCCTGCTCTCCAGCGGGGGAAAGAGGGCTTTGCTCACTAGGTCACCGGTATCAGAGTGGCGCCCTGCAGAGTCCAGGTAGTTTCTGACAGAGGCAAAGAGTCTCAAGCGGCACCCTGCCCGTCCCTGTTAAGACGCCGTACCAGGGCAATTCTGCATGGGACGGGGAGACTAGCGTGACGTACTTAGTGCCTTGGGCTAGGCCTCGCCGTCCGTACGCCTTGCCAAAAGCTAGTGGGTGCTTCAGGGGAGAAGTGTGCCTTGGCCAGGCTGCTTCGAAAGGCAACTGTCTGCTTGGCGTAGGGAGACAGCAAGCAAGGGCTCCCATTCTAAAGCCCACGGAGAGGGTTGCTTCATTGCCGCCCAGGTTCAGCGCTGGCAACCACTGGCCGTACACCTAAAAGACCTGCCGGACCTGTGTTCGGGCGGCCGTTAGCAAGCTCGGACATCTATCTCTCCCACGAAGGAAGCAGTGTGTCGCCTTTCTCTCCGCCTTACGAGCTGTCATCCGGAGGCCCAAGGTCCGTGGACGTTGTCAAGTCGCCCTTGGAAGAGACGTTCGCGATGCAGTCTTCCTCCACGGGAGGGGCCTAGGAGGCAGGATGCCTAGGAGACCTGGAAAGCTCACTAGCGTGAAGGCCCTGCGTGGACTACGTTTTCACGGGAAATGCTGCACGCCTAAGCTTGTGCATGCAGTCCATGGGCCTTACTATGAGCCTGCCTGGCACAGTCGTGTTCCCTTTAGCACTGGCGCCTTGGCGATGCCTCATGCAAGGACAGGCAAGCACCGTGTTGCTCTCAGGAGAGCGCCCTTTTCCTAACCACGGGGGCACTCCAGCACTGAAGACTGACAGCAGCCCTCTGCTTTCCGGCAGCTTTGAGGCTGGGGCTGCCCTTTGTTGCTGAGAATTGCCACTGTTCGCAGAGCTTCCGAATCCGAAACTTCAAAACTGCCCTAGTGCGTTTAGTTTCAGGCGAGCGAAAAGAGACCGAAGGAGCACTCTGGCACTTCCCCGGTTTCATCTCCAAGCAGGGAGTTGTGCAGTGTGTGAGGAGTCTACGGGACTTCAGTCTCCAGGAAGGCTACGTGTCTTCGCGCCGTCTCTAAGCGTAGGAGAGTTCAGGGGAAGCTCTACCTCTTCGAGACAGCATGTCATGGCTAGTCTCTGCGTGGCCTAGAGAAAGGGCGGGTAAGTAAAAGGGTACCCGGAACGGACACCAGGAAAAGAGTGTTTTCCTTGCAGCTCACGCTCTGCACTGCGTGCCCCTGGTATGGCACCGAAGGCCGGCGAGAGCTGTGTTCCGGAGGTCTCTTGAATGCTTTGGCCAGCTAGCTAGCTGGAGCAAAAGGAGAAGGTTCCCTTTCACTCTGCTTTCAAAGCGGTGATCCGGAGGCACTCGAGAGCCTAATGCTGCGCAGTCGCCCAGAATGGGGGATCCTGTGCGCAGCGTTCCTCTATGGGACACGGGGAGGAGGCAGTGGCCCTAGGAAAAGCATACTGGAGCTCCTGCCCCCACCTGCCCCAGAGTCAGTGGATACCCCCTGCACTCCTCAATGCGTGGACGGACTATCTGAAGGATACTTGGAACCCTGTGGAGGGCTCTAGCTTTCCCTTTGGCGATGAGGGCTCTGGGATGCCTCCTGCAGGGCACAGGACACGGTCCCTTTCTCTAGGAACCCTCTCTCGTCGCTCCACACAGGCCTTCCAGAAGTGAAGCCAACACAGGCAGCCACACTCTTCCGCAGGAAACTTGGACGCTGCACGTAGCCTGCTCTCCAGCGGGGGAAAGAGGGCTTTGCTCACTAGGTCACCGGTATCAGAGTGGCGCCCTGCAGAGTCCAGGTAGTTTCTGACAGAGGCAAAGAGTCTCAAGCGGCACCCTGCCCGTCCCTGTTAAGACGCCGTACCAGGGCAATTCTGCATGGGACGGGGAGACTAGCGTGATGTACTTAGTGCCTTGGGCTAGGCCTCGCCGTCCGTACGCCTTGCCAAAAGCTAGTGGGTGCTTCAGGGGAGAAGTGTGCCTTGGCCAGGCTGCTTCGAAAGGCAACTGTCTGCTTGGCGTAGGGAGACAGCAAGCAAGGGCTCCCATTCTAAAGCCCACTCAGAGGGTTGCTTCATTGCCGCCCAGGTTCAGCGCTGGCAACCACTGGCCGTACACCTAAAAGACCTGCCGGACCTGTGTTCGGGCGGCCGTTAGCAAGCTCGGACATCTAGCTCTCCCACGAAGGAAGCAGTGTGTCGCCTTTCTCTCCGCCTTACGAGCTGTCATCCGGAGGCCCAAGGTCCCTGGATGTTGTGAAGTCGCCCTTGGAAGAGACGTTCGCGATGCAGTCTTCCTCCACGGGAGGGGCCTAGGAGGCAGGAGGCCTAGGAGACCTGGAAAGCTCACTAGCGTGAAGGCCCTGCGTGGACTACGTTTTCACGGGAAATGCTGCACGTCCAAGCTTGTGCATGCAGTCCATAGGCCTTACTATGAGCCTGCCTGGCACAGTCGTGTTCCCTTTAGCACTGGCGCCTTGGCGATGCCTCATGCAAGGACAGGCAAGCACCGTGTTGCTCTCAGGAGAGCGCCCTTTTCCTAACCACGGGGGCACTCCAGCACTGAAGACTGACAGCAGCCCTCTGCTTTCCGGCAGCTTTGAGGCTGGGGCTGCCCTTTGTTGCTGAGAATTGCCACTGTTCGCAGAGCTTCCGAATCCGAAACTTCAAAACTGCCCTAGTGCGTTTAGTTTCAGGCGAGCGAAAAGAGACCGAAGGAGCACTCTGGCACTTCCCCGGTTTCATCTCCAAGCAGGGAGTTGTGCAGTGTGTGAGGAGTCTACGGGACTTCAGGCTCCAGGAAGGTTACGTGTCCTCGCGCCGTCTCTAAGCGTAGGAGAGTTCAGGGGAAGCTCTACCTCTTCGAGACAGCATGTCATGTCTAGTCTCTGCGTGGCCTAGAGAAAGGGCGGGTAAGTAAAAGGGTACCCGGAACGGACACCAGGAAAAGAGTGTTTTCCTTGCAGCTCACGCTCTGCACTGCGTGCCCCTGGCATGGCACCGAAGGCCTGCGAGAGCTGTGTTCCGGAGGTCTCTTGAATGCTTTGGCCAGCTAGCTAGCTGGAGCAAAAGGAGAAGGTTCCCTTTCACTCTGCTTTCAAAGCGGTGATCCGGAGGCACTCGAGAGCCTAATGCTGCGCAGTCGCCCAGAATGGGGGATCCTGTGCGCAGCGTTCGTCTATGGGACACGGGGAGGAGGCAGTGGCCCTAGGAAAAGCATACTGGAGCTCCTGCCCCCACCTGCCCCAGAGTCAGTGGACACCCCGTGCACTCCTCAATGCGTGGACGGACTATCTGAAGGATACTTGGAACCCTGTGGAGGGCTCTAGCTTTCCCTTTGGCGATGAGGGCTCTGGGATGCCTCCTGCAGGGCACAGGACACGGTCCCTTTCTCTAGGAACCCTCTCTCGTCGCTCCACACAGGCCTTCCAGAAGTGAAGCCAACACAGGCAGCCACACTCTTCCGCAGGAAACTTGGACCCTGCACGTAGCCTGCTCTCCAGCGGGGGAAAGAGGGCTTTGCTCACTAGGTCACCGGTATCAGAGTGGCGCCCTGCAGAGTCCAGGTAGTTTCTGACAGAGGCAAAGAGTCTCAAGCGGCACCCTGCCCGTCCCTGTTAAGACGCCGTACCAGGGCAATTCTGCATGGGACGGGGAGACTAGCGTGACGTACTTAGTGCCTTGGGCTAGGCCTCGCCGTCCGTACGCCTTGCCAAAAGCTAGTGGGTGCTTCAGGGGAGAAGTGTGCCTTGGCCAGGCTGCTTCGAAAGGCAACTGTCTGCTTGGCGTAGGGAGACAGCAAGCAAGGGCTCCCATTCTAAAGCCCACGGAGAGGGTTGCTTCATTGCCGCCCAGGTTCAGCGCTGGCAACCACTGGCCGTACACCTAAAAGACCTGCCGGACCTGTGTTCGGGCGGCCGTTAGCAAGCTCGGACATCTAGCTCTCCCACGAAGGAAGCAGTGTGTCGCCTTTCTCTCCGCCTTACGAGCTGTCATCCGGAGGCCCAAGGTCCGTGGACGTTGTCAAGTCGCCCTTGGAAGAGACGTTCGCGATGCAGTCTTCCTCCACGGGAGGGGCCTAGGAGGCAGGATGCCTAGGAGACCTGGAAAGCTCACTAGCGTGAAGGCCCTGCGTGGACTACGTTTTCACGGGAAATGCTGCACGCCTAAGCTTGTGCATGCAGTCCATGGGCCTTACTATGAGCCTGCCTGGCACAGTCGTGTTCCCTTTAGCACTGGCGCCTTGGCGATGCCTCATGCAAGGACAGGCAAGCACCGTGTTGCTCTCAGGAGAGCGCCCTTTTCCTAACCACGGAGGCACTCCAGCACTGAAGACTGACAGCAGCCCTCTGCTTTCCGGCAGCTTTGAGGCTGGGGCTGCCCTTTGTTGCTGAGAATTGCCACTGTTCGCAGAGCTTCCGAATCCGAAACTTCAAAACTGCCCTAGTGCGTTTAGTTTCAGGCGAGCGAAAAGAGACCGAAGGAGCACTCTGGCACTTCCCCGGTTTCATCTCCAAGCAGGGAGTTGTGCAGTGTGTGAGGAGTCTACGGGACTTCAGGCTCCAGGAAGGTTACGTGTCCTCGCGCCGTCTCTAAGCGTAGGAGAGTTCAGGGGAAGCTCTACCTCTTCGAGACAGCATGTCATGTCTAGTCTCTGCGTGGCCTAGAGAAAGGGCGGGTAAGTAAAAGGGTACCCGGAACGGACACCAGGAAAAGAGTGTTTTCCTTGCAGCTCACGCTCTGCACTGCGTGCCCCTGGTATGGCACCGAAGGCCGGCGAGAGCTGTGTTCCGGAGGTCTCTTGAATGCTTTGGCCAGCTAGCTAGCTGGAGCAAAAGGAGAAGGTTCCCTTTCACTCTGCTTTCAAAGCGGTGATCCGGAGGCACTCGAGAGCCTAATGCTGCGCAGTCGCCCAGAATGGGGGATCCTGTGCGCAGCGTTCCTCTATGGGACACGGGGAGGAGGCAGTGGCCCTAGGAAAAGCATACTGGAGCTCCTGCCCCCACCTGCCCCAGAGTCAGTGGACACCCCCTGCACTCCTCAATGCGTGGACGGACTATCTGAAGGATACTTGGAACCCTGTGGAGGGCTCTAGCTTTCCCTTTGGCGATGAGGGCTCTGGGATGCCTCCTGCAGGGCACAGGACACGGTCCCTTTCTCTAGGAACCCTCTCTCGTCGCTCCACACAGTCCTTCCAGAAGTGAAGCCAACACAGGCAGCCACACTCTTCCGCAGGAAACTTGGACGCTGCACGTAGCCTGCTCTCCAGCGGGGGAAAGAGGGCTTTCTTTGCTCACTAGGTCACCGGTATCAGAGTGGCGCCCTGCAGAGTCCAGGTAGTTTCTGACAGAGGCAAAGAGTCTCAAGCGGCACCCTGCCCGTCCCTGTTAAGACGCCGTACCAGGGCAATTCTGCATGGGACGGGGAGACTAGCGTGATGTACTTAGTGCCTTGGGCTAGGCCTCGCCGTCCGTACGCCTTGTCAAAAGCTAGTGGGTGCTTCAGGGGAGAAGTGTGCCTTGGCCAGGCTGCTTCGAAAGGCAACTGTCTGCTTGGCGTAGGGAGACAGCAAGCAAGGGCTCCCATTCTAAAGCCCACTCAGAGGGTTGCTTCATTGCCGCCCAGGTTCAGCGCTGGCAACCACTGGCCGTACACCTAAAAGACCTGCCGGACCTGTGTTCGGGCGGCCGTTAGCAAGCTCGGACATCTAGCTCTCCCACGAAGGAAGCAGTGTGTCGCCTTTCTCTCCGCCTTACGAGCTGTCATCCGGAGGCCCAAGGTCCGTGGACGTTGTCAAGTCGCCCTTGGAAGAGACGTTCGCGATGCAGTCTTCCTCCACGGGAGGGGCCTAGGAGGCAGGATGCCTAGGAGACCTGGAAAGCTCACTAGCGTGAAGGCCCTGCGTGGACTACGTTTTCACGGGAAATGCTGCACGCCTAAGCTTGTGCATGCAGTCCATGGGCCTTACTATGAGCCTGCCTGGCACAGTCGTGTTCCCTTTAGCACTGGCGCCTTGGCGATGCCTCATGCAAGGACAGGCAAGCACCGTGTTGCTCTCAGGAGAGCGCCCTTTTCCTAACCACGGGGGCACTCCAGCACTGAAGACTGACAGCAGCCCTCTGCTTTCCGGCAGCTTTGAGGCTGGGGCTGCCCTTTGTTGCTGAGAATTGCCACTGTTCGCAGAGCTTCCGAATCCGAAACTTCAAAACTGCCCTAGTGCGTTTAGTTTCAGGCGAGCGAAAAGAGACCGAAGGAGCACTCTGGCACTTCCCCGGTTTCATCTCCAAGCAGGGAGTTGTGCAGTGTGTGAGGAGTCTACGGGACTTCAGGCTCCAGGAAGGTTACGTGTCCTCGCGCCGTCTCTAAGCGTAGGAGAGTTCAGGGGAAGCTCTACCTCTTCGAGACAGCATGTCATGGCTAGTCTCTGCGTGGCCTAGAGAAAGGGCGGGTAAGTAAAAGGGTACCCGGAACGGACACCAGGAAAAGAGTGTTTTCCTTGCAGCTCACGCTCTGCACTGCGTGCCCCTGGTATGGCACCGAAGGCCGGCGAGAGCTGTGTTCCGGAGGTCTCTTGAATGCTTTGGCCAGCTAGCTAGCTGGAGCAAAAGGAGAAGGTTCCCTTTCACTCTGCTTTCAAAGCGGTGATCCGGAGGCACTCGAGAGGCTAATGCTGCGCAGTCGCCCAGAATGGGGGATCCTGTGCGCAGCGTTCCTCTATGGGACACGGGGAGGAGGCAGTGGCCCTAGGAAAAGCATACTGGAGCTCCTGCCCCCACCTGCCCCAGAGTCAGTGGACACCCCCTGCACTCCTCAATGCGTGGACGGACTATCTGAAGGATACTTGGAACCCTGTGGAGGGCTCTAGCTTTCCCTTTGGCGATGAGGGCTCTGGGATGCCTCCTGCAGGGCACAGGACACGGTCCCTTTCTCTAGGAACCCTCTCTCGTCGCTCCACACAGGCCTTCCAGAAGTGAAGCCAACACAGGCAGCCACACTCTTCCGCAGGAAACTTGGACCCTGCACGTAGCCTGCTCTCCAGCGGGGGAAAGAGGGCTTTGCTCACTAGGTCACCGGTATCAGAGTGGCGCCCTGCAGAGTCCAGGTAGTTTCTGACAGAGGCAAAGAGTCTCAAGCGGCACCCTGCCCGTCCCTGTTAAGACGCCGTACCAGGGCAATTCTGCATGGGACGGGGAGACTAGCGTGACGTACTTAGTGCCTTGGGCTAGGCCTCGCCGTCCGTACGCCTTGCCAAAAGCTAGTGGGTGCTTCAGGGGAGAAGTGTGCCTTGGCCAGGCTGCTTCGAAAGGCAACTGTCTGCTTGGCGTAGGGAGACAGCAAGCAAGGGCTCCCATTCTAAAGCCCACGGAGAGGGTTGCTTCATTGCCGCCCAGGTTCAGCGCTGGCAACCACTGGCCGTACACCTAAAAGACCTGCCGGACCTGTGTTCGGGCGGCCGTTAGCAAGCTCGGACATCTAGCTCTCCCACGAAGGAAGCAGTGTGTCGCCTTTCTCTCCGCCTTACGAGCTGTCATCCGGAGGCCCAAGGTCCGTGGACGTTGTCAAGTCGCCCTTGGAAGAGACGTTCGCGATGCAGTCTTCCTCCACGGGAGGGGCCTAGGAGGCAGGATGCCTAGGAGACCTGGAAAGCTCACTAGCGTGAAGGCCCTGCGTGGACTACGTTTTCACGGGAAATGCTGCACGCCTAAGCTTGTGCATGCAGTCCATGGGCCTTACTATGAGCCTGCCTGGCACAGTCGTGTTCCCTTTAGCACTGGCGCCTTGGCGATGCCTCATGCAAGGACAGGCAAGCACCGTGTTGCTCTCAGGAGAGCGCCCTTTTCCTAACCACGGAGGCACTCCAGCACTGAAGACTGACAGCAGCCCTCTGCTTTCCGGCAGCTTTGAGGCTGGGGCTGCCCTTTGTTGCTGAGAATTGCCACTGTTCGCAGAGCTTCCGAATCCGAAACTTCAAAACTGCCCTAGTGCGTTTAGTTTCAGGCGAGCGAAAAGAGACCGAAGGAGCACTCTGGCACTTCCCCGGTTTCATCTCCAAGCAGGGAGTTGTGCAGTGTGTGAGGAGTCTACGGGACTTCAGGCTCCAGGAAGGTTACGTGTCCTCGCGCCGTCTCTAAGCGTAGGAGAGTTCAGGGGAAGCTCTACCTCTTCGAGACAGCATGTCATGTCTAGTCTCTGCGTGGCCTAGAGAAAGGGCGGGTAAGTAAAAGGGTACCCGGAACGGACACCAGGAAAAGAGTGTTTTCCTTGCAGCTCACGCTCTGCACTGCGTGCCCCTGGTATGGCACCGAAGGCCGGCGAGAGCTGTGTTCCGGAGGTCTCTTGAATGCTTTGGCCAGCTAGCTAGCTGGAGCAAAAGGAGAAGGTTCCCTTTCACTCTGCTTTCAAAGCGGTGATCCGGAGGCACTCGAGAGCCTAATGCTGCGCAGTCGCCCAGAATGGGGGATCCTGTGCGCAGCGTTCCTCTATGGGACACGGGGAGGAGGCAGTGGCCCTAGGAAAAGCATACTGGAGCTCCTGCCCCCACCTGCCCCAGAGTCAGTGGACACCCCCTGCACTCCTCAATGCGTGGACGGACTATCTGAAGGATACTTGGAACCCTGTGGAGGGCTCTAGCTTTCCCTTTGGCGATGAGGGCTCTGGGATGCCTCCTGCAGGGCACAGGACACGGTCCCTTTCTCTAGGAACCCTCTCTCGTCGCTCCACACAGTCCTTCCAGAAGTGAAGCCAACACAGGCAGCCACACTCTTCCGCAGGAAACTTGGACGCTGCACGTAGCCTGCTCTCCAGCGGGGGAAAGAGGGCTTTCTTTGCTCACTAGGTCACCGGTATCAGAGTGGCGCCCTGCAGAGTCCAGGTAGTTTCTGACAGAGGCAAAGAGTCTCAAGCGGCACCCTGCCCGTCCCTGTTAAGACGCCGTACCAGGGCAATTCTGCATGGGACGGGGAGACTAGCGTGATGTACTTAGTGCCTTGGGCTAGGCCTCGCCGTCCGTACGCCTTGTCAAAAGCTAGTGGGTGCTTCAGGGGAGAAGTGTGCCTTGGCCAGGCTGCTTCGAAAGGCAACTGTCTGCTTGGCGTAGGGAGACAGCAAGCAAGGGCTCCCATTCTAAAGCCCACTCAGAGGGTTGCTTCATTGCCGCCCAGGTTCAGCGCTGGCAACCACTGGCCGTACACCTAAAAGACCTGCCGGACCTGTGTTCGGGCGGCCGTTAGCAAGCTCGGACATCTAGCTCTCCCACGAAGGAAGCAGTGTGTCGCCTTTCTCTCCGCCTTACGAGCTGTCATCCGGAGGCCCAAGGTCCGTGGACGTTGTCAAGTCGCCCTTGGAAGAGACGTTCGCGATGCAGTCTTCCTCCACGGGAGGGGCCTAGGAGGCAGGATGCCTAGGAGACCTGGAAAGCTCACTAGCGTGAAGGCCCTGCGTGGACTACGTTTTCACGGGAAATGCTGCACGCCTAAGCTTGTGCATGCAGTCCATGGGCCTTACTATGAGCCTGCCTGGCACAGTCGTGTTCCCTTTAGCACTGGCGCCTTGGCGATGCCTCATGCAAGGACAGGCAAGCACCGTGTTGCTCTCAGGAGAGCGCCCTTTTCCTAACCACGGGGGCACTCCAGCACTGAAGACTGACAGCAGCCCTCTGCTTTCCGGCAGCTTTGAGGCTGGGGCTGCCCTTTGTTGCTGAGAATTGCCACTGTTCGCAGAGCTTCCGAATCCGAAACTTCAAAACTGCCCTAGTGCGTTTAGTTTCAGGCGAGCGAAAAGAGACCGAAGGAGCACTCTGGCACTTCCCCGGTTTCATCTCCAAGCAGGGAGTTGTGCAGTGTGTGAGGAGTCTACGGGACTTCAGGCTCCAGGAAGGTTACGTGTCCTCGCGCCGTCTCTAAGCGTAGGAGAGTTCAGGGGAAGCTCTACCTCTTCGAGACAGCATGTCATGGCTAGTCTCTGCGTGGCCTAGAGAAAGGGCGGGTAAGTAAAAGGGTACCCGGAACGGACACCAGGAAAAGAGTGTTTTCCTTGCAGCTCACGCTCTGCACTGCGTGCCCCTGGTATGGCACCGAAGGCCGGCGAGAGCTGTGTTCCGGAGGTCTCTTGAATGCTTTGGCCAGCTAGCTAGCTGGAGCAAAAGGAGAAGGTTCCCTTTCACTCTGCTTTCAAAGCGGTGATCCGGAGGCACTCGAGAGGCTAATGCTGCGCAGTCGCCCAGAATGGGGGATCCTGTGCGCAGCGTTCCTCTATGGGACACGGGGAGGAGGCAGTGGCCCTAGGAAAAGCATACTGGAGCTCCTGCCCCCACCTGCCCCAGAGTCAGTGGACACCCCCTGCACTCCTCAATGCGTGGACGGACTATCTGAAGGATACTTGGAACCCTGTGGAGGGCTCTAGCTTTCCCTTTGGCGATGAGGGCTCTGGGATGCCTCCTGCAGGGCACAGGACACGGTCCCTTTCTCTAGGAACCCTCTCTCGTCGCTCCACACAGGCCTTCCAGAAGTGAAGCCAACACAGGCAGCCACACTCTTCCGCAGGAAACTTGGACCCTGCACGTAGCCTGCTCTCCAGCGGGGGAAAGAGGGCTTTGCTCACTAGGTCACCGGTATCAGAGTGGCGCCCTGCAGAGTCCAGGTAGTTTCTGACAGAGGCAAAGAGTCTCAAGCGGCACCCTGCCCGTCCCTGTTAAGACGCCGTACCAGGGCAATTCTGCATGGGACGGGGAGACTAGCGTGACGTACTTAGTGCCTTGGGCTAGGCCTCGCCGTCCGTACGCCTTGCCAAAAGCTAGTGGGTGCTTCAGGGGAGAAGTGTGCCTTGGCCAGGCTGCTTCGAAAGGCAACTGTCTGCTTGGCGTAGGGAGACAGCAAGCAAGGGCTCCCATTCTAAAGCCCACGGAGAGGGTTGCTTCATTGCCGCCCAGGTTCAGCGCTGGCAACCACTGGCCGTACACCTAAAAGACCTGCTGGACCTTTGTTCGGGCGGCCGTTAGCAAGCTCGGACATCTAGCTCTCCCACGAAGGAAGCAGTGTGTCGCCTTTCTCTCCGCCTTACGAGCTGTCATCCGGAGGCCCAAGGTCCGTGGACGTTGTCAAGTCGCCCTTGGAAGAGACGTTCGCGATGCAGTCTTCCTCCACGGCAGGGGCCTAGGAGGCAGGATGCCTAGGAGACCTGGAAAGCTCACTAGCGTGAAGGCCCTGCGTGGACTACGTTTTCACGGGAAATGCTGCACGCCTAAGCTTGTGCATGCAGTCCATGGGCCTTACTATGAGCCTGCCTGGCACAGTCGTGTTCCCTTTAGCACTGGCGCCTTGGCGATGCCTCATGCAAGGACAGGCAAGCACCGTGTTGCTCTCAGGAGAGCGCCCTTTTCCTAACCACGGGGGCACTCCAGCACTGAAGACTGACAGCAGCCCTCTGCTTTCCGGCAGCTTTGAGGCTGGGGCTGCCCTTTGTTGCTGAGAATTGCCACTGTTCGCAGAGCTTCCGAATCCGAAACTTCAAAACTGCCCTAGTGCGTTTAGTTTCAGGCGAGCGAAAAGAGACCGAAGGAGCACTCTGGCACTTCCCCGGTTTCATCTCCAAGCAGGGAGTTGTGCAGTGTGTGAGGAGTCTACGGGACTTCAGGCTCCAGGAAGGTTACGTGTCCTCGCGCCGTCTCTAAGCGTAGGAGAGTTCAGGGGAAGCTCTACCTCTTCGAGACAGCATGTCATGTCTAGTCTCTGCGTGGCCTAGAGAAAGGGCGGGTAAGTAAAAGGGTACCCGGAACGGACACCAGGAAAAGAGTGTTTTCCTTGCAGCTCACGCTCTGCACTGCGTGCCCCTGGTATGGCACCGAAGCCCGGCGAGAGCTGTGTTCCGGAGGTCTCTTGAATGCTTTGGCCAGCTAGCTAGCTGGAGCAAAAGGAGAAGGTTCCCTTTCACTCTGCTTTCAAAGCGGTGATCCGGAGGCACTCGAGAGCCTAATGCTGCGCAGTCGCCCAGA
Source organism: Eubalaena glacialis (assembly GCF_028564815.1). Classification (NCBI taxonomy): domain Eukaryota; kingdom Metazoa; phylum Chordata; class Mammalia; order Artiodactyla; family Balaenidae; genus Eubalaena; species Eubalaena glacialis. Next base: position 67,136,853 of record NC_083729.1, on the reverse strand, counting down.
ATGGGGGATCCTGTGCGCAGCGTTCCTCTATGGGACACGGGGAGGAGGCAGTGGCCCTAGGAAAAGCATACTGGAGCTCCTGCCCCCACCTGCCCCAGAGTCAGTGGACACCCCCTGCACTCCTCAATGCGTGGACGGACTATCTGAAGGATACTTGGAACCCTGTGGAGGGCTCTAGCTTTCCCTTTGGCGATGAGGGCTCTGGGATGCCTCCTGCAGGGCACAGGACACGGTCCCTTTCTCTAGGAACCCTCTCTCGTCGCTCCACACAGTCCTTCCAGAAGTGAAGCCAACACAGGCAGCCACACTCTTCCGCAGGAAACTTGGACGCTGCACGTAGCCTGCTCTCCAGCGGGGGAAAGAGGGCTTTGCTCACTAGGTCACCGGTATCAGAGTGGCGCCCTGCAGAGTCCAGGTAGTTTCTGACAGAGGCAAAGAGTCTCAAGCGGCACCCTGCCCGTCCCTGTTAAGACGCCGTACCAGGGCAATTCTGCATGGGACGGGGAGACTAGCGTGATGTACTTAGTGCCTTGGGCTAGGCCTCGCCGTCCGTACGCCTTGCCAAAAGCTAGTGGGTGCTTCAGGGGAGAAGTGTGCCTTGGCCAGGCTGCTTCGAAAGGCAACTGTCTGCTTGGCGTAGGGAGACAGCAAGCAAGGGCTCCCATTCTAAAGCCCACTCAGAGGGTTGCTTCATTGCCGCCCAGGTTCAGCGCTGGCAACCACTGGCCGTACACCTAAAAGACCTGCCGGACCTGTGTTCGGGCGGCCGTTAGCAAGCTCGGACATCTAGCTCTCCCACGAAGGAAGCAGTGTGTCGCCTTTCTCTCCGCCTTACGAGCTGTCATCCGGAGGCCCAAGGTCCCTGGATGTTGTGAAGTCGCCCTTGGAAGAGACGTTCGCGATGCAGTCTTCCTCCACGGGAGGGGCCTAGGAGGCAGGAGGCCTAGGAGACCTGGAAAGCTCACTAGCGTGAAGGCCCTGCGTGGACTACGTTTTCACGGGAAATGCTGCACGCCCAAGCTTGTGCATGCAGTCCATAGGCCTTACTATGAGCCTGCCTGGCACAGTCGTGTTCCCTTTAGCACTGGCGCCTTGGCGATGCCTCATGCAAGGACAGGCAAGCACCGTGTTGCTCTCAGGAGAGCGCCCTTTTCCTAACCACGGGGGCACTCCAGCACTGAAGACTGACAGCAGCCCTCTGCTTTCCGGCAGCTTTGAGGCTGGGGCTGCCCTTTGTTGCTGAGAATTGCCACTGTTCGCAGAGCTTCCGAATCCGAAACTTCAAAACTGCCCTAGTGCGTTTAGTTTCAGGCGAGCGAAAAGAGACCGAAGGAGCACTCTGGCACTTCCCCGGTTTCATCTCCAAGCAGGGAGTTGTGCAGTGTGTGAGGAGTCTACGGGACTTCAGGCTCCAGGAAGGTTACGTGTCCTCGCGCCGTCTCTAAGCGTAGGAGAGTTCAGGGGAAGCTCTACCTCTTCGAGACAGCATGTCATGGCTAGTCTCTGCGTGGCCTAGAGAAAGGGCGGGTAAGTAAAAGGGTACCCGGAACGGACACCAGGAAAAGAGTGTTTTCCTTGCAGCTCACGCTCTGCACTGCGTGCCCCTGGTATGGCACCGAAGGCCGGCGAGAGCTGTGTTCCGGAGGTCTCTTGAATGCTTTGGCCAGCTAGCTAGCTGGAGCAAAAGGAGAAGGTTCCCTTTCACTCTGCTTTCAAAGCGGTGATCCGGAGGCACTCGAGAGCCTAATGCTGCGCAGTCGCCCAGAATGGGGGATCCTGTGCGCAGCGTTCCTCTATGGGACACGGGGAGGAGGCAGTGGCCCTAGGAAAAGCATACTGGAGCTCCTGCCCCCACCTGCCCCAGAGTCAGTGGACACCCCCTGCACTCCTCAATGCGTGGACGGACTATCTGAAGGATACTTGGAACCCTGTGGAGGGCTCTAGCTTTCCCTTTGGCGATGAGGGCTCTGGGATGCCTCCTGCAGGGCACAGGACACGGTCCCTTTCTCTAGGAACCCTCTCTCGTCGCTCCACACAGGCCTTCCAGAAGTGAAGCCAACACAGGCAGCCACACTCTTCCACAGGAAACTTGGACGCTGCACGTAGCCTGCTCTCCAGCGGGGGAAAGAGGGCTTTGCTCACTAGGTCACCGGAATCAGAGTGGCGCCCTGCAGAGTCCAGGTAGTTTCTGACAGAGGCAAAGAGTCTCAAGCGGCACCCTGCCCGTCCCTGTTAAGACGCCGTACCAGGGCAATTCTGCATGGTACGGGGAGACTAGCGTGACGTACTTAGTGCCTTGGGCTAGGCCTCGCCGTCCGTACGCCTTGCCAAAAGCTAGTGGGTGCTTCAGGGGAGAAGTGTGCCTTGGCCAGGCTGCTTCGAAAGGCGACTGTCTGCTTGGCGTAGGGAGACAGCAAGCAAGGGCTCCCATTCTAAAGCCCACGGAGAGGGTTGCTTCATTGCCGCCCAGGTTCAGCGCTGGCAACCACTGGCCGTACACCTAAAAGACCTGCCGGACCTGTGTTCGGGCGGCCGTTAGCAAGCTCGGACATCTAGCTCTCCCACGAAGGAAGCAGTGTGTCGCCTTTCTCTCCGCCTTACGAGCTGTCATCCGGAGGCCCAAGGTCGCTGGATGTTGTGAAGTCGCCCTTGGAAGAGACGTTCGCGATGCAGTCTTCCTCCACGGGAGGGGCCTAGGAGGCAGGAGGCCTAGGAGACCTGGAAAGCTCACTAGCGTGAAGGCCCTGCGTGGACTACGTTTTCACGGGAAATGCTGCACGCCCAAGCTTGTGCATGCAGTCCATAGGCCTTACTATGAGCCTGCCTGGCACAGTCGTGTTCCCTTTAGCACTGGCGCCTTGGCGATGCCTCATGCAAGGACAGGCAAGCACCGTGTTGCTCTCAGGAGAGCGCCCTTTTCCTAACCACGGGGGCACTCCAGCACTGAAGACTGACAGCAGCCCTCTGCTTTCCGGCAGCTTTGAGGCTGGTGCTGCCCTTTGTTGCTGAGAATTGCCACTGTTCGCAGAGCTTCCGAATCCGAAACTTCAAAACTGCCCTAGTGCGTTTAGTTTCAGGCGAGCGAAAAGAGACCGAAGGAGCACTCTGGCACTTCCCCGGTTTCATCTCCAAGCAGGGAGTTGTGCAGTGTGTGAGGAGTCTACGGGACTTCAGGCTCCAGGAAGGTTACGTGTCCTCGCGCCGTCTCTAAGCGTAGGAGAGTTCAGGGGAAGCTCTACCTCTTCGAGACAGCATGTCATGGCTAGTCTCTGCGTGGCCTAGAGAAAGGGCGGGTAAGTAAAAGGGTACCCGGAACGGACACCAGGAAAAGAGTGTTTTCCTTGCAGCTCACGCTCTGCACTGCGTGCCCCTGGCATGGCACCGAAGGCCGGCGAGAGCTGTGTTCCGGAGGTCTCTTGAATGCTTTGGCCAGCTAGCTAGCTGGAGCAAAAGGAGAAGGTTCCCTTTCACTCTGCTTTCAAAGCGGTGATACGGAGGCACTCGAGAGCCTAATGCTGCGCAGTCGCCCAGAATGGGGAATCCTGTGCGCAGCGTTCGTCTATGGGACACGGGGAGGACGCAGTGGCCCTAGGAAAAGCATACTGGAGCTCCTGCCCCTACCTGCCCCAGAGTCAGTGGACACCCCCTGCACTCCTCAATGCGTGGACGGACTATCTGAAGGATACTTGGAACCCTGTGGAGGGCTCTAGCTTTCCCTTTGGCGATGAGGGCTCTGGGATGCCTCCTGCAGGGCACAGGACACGGTCCCTTTCTCTAGGAACCCTCTCTCGTCGCTCCACACAGGCCTTCCAGAAGTGAAGCCAACACAGGCAGCCACACTCTTCCGCAGGAAACTTGGACGCTGCACGTAGCCTGCTCTCCAGCGGGGGAAAGAGGGCTTTGCTCACTAGGTCACCGGTATCAGAGTGGCGCCCTGCAGAGTCCAGGTAGTTTCTGACAGAGGCAAAGAGTCTCAAGCGGCACCCTGCCCGTCCCTGTTAAGACGCCGTACCAGGGCAATTCTGCATGGGACGGGGAGACTAGCGTGACGTACTTAGTGCCTTGGGCTAGGCCTCGCCGTCCGTACGCCTTGCCAAAAGCTAGTGGGTGCTTCAGGGGAGAAGTGTGCCTTGGCCAGGCTGCTTCGAAAGGCAACTGTCTGCTTGGCGTAGGGAGACAGCAAGCAAGGGCTCCCATTCTAAAGCCCACGGAGAGGGTTGCTTCATTGCCGCCCAGGTTCAGCGCTGGCAACCACTGGCCGTACACCTAAAAGACCTGCCGGACCTGTGTTCGGGCGGCCGTTAGCAAGCTCGGACATCTAGCTCTCCCACGAAGGAAGCAGTGTGTCGCCTTTCTCTCCGCCTTACGAGCTGTCATCCGGAGGCCCAAGGTCCGTGGACGTTGTCAAGTCGCCCTTGGAAGAGACGTTCGCGATGCAGTCTTCCTCCACGGGAGGGGCCTAGGAGGCAGGATGCCTAGGAGACCTGGAAAGCTCACTAGCGTGAAGGCCCTGCGTGGACTACGTTTTCACGGGAAATGCTGCACGCCTAAGCTTGTGCATGCAGTCCATGGGCCTTACTATGAGCCTGCCTGGCACAGTCGTGTTCCCTTTAGCACTGGCGCCTTGGCGATGCCTCATGCAAGGACAGGCAAGCACCGTGTTGCTCTCAGGAGAGCGCCCTTTTCCTAACCACGGAGGCACTCCAGCACTGAAGACTGACAGCAGCCCTCTGCTTTCCGGCAGCTTTGAGGCTGGGGCTGCCCTTTGTTGCTGAGAATTGCCACTGTTCGCAGAGCTTCCGAATCCGAAACTTCAAAACTGCCCTAGTGCGTTTAGTTTCAGGCGAGCGAAAAGAGACCGAAGGAGCACTCTGGCACTTCCCCGGTTTCATCTCCAAGCAGGGAGTTGTGCAGTGTGTGAGGAGTCTACGGGACTTCAGGCTCCAGGAAGGTTACGTGTCCTCGCGCCGTCTCTAAGCGTAGGAGAGTTCAGGGGAAGCTCTACCTCTTCGAGACAGCATGTCATGTCTAGTCTCTGCGTGGCCTAGAGAAAGGGCGGGTAAGTAAAAGGGTACCCGGAACGGACACCAGGAAAAGAGTGTTTTCCTTGCAGCTCACGCTCTGCACTGCGTGCCCCTGGTATGGCACCGAAGGCCGGCGAGAGCTGTGTTCCGGAGGTCTCTTGAATGCTTTGGCCAGCTAGCTAGCTGGAGCAAAAGGAGAAGGTTCCCTTTCACTCTGCTTTCAAAGCGGTGATCCGGAGGCACTCGAGAGCCTAATGCTGCGCAGTCGCCCAGAATGGGGGATCCTGTGCGCAGCGTTCCTCTATGGGACACGGGGAGGAGGCAGTGGCCCTAGGAAAAGCATACTGGAGCTCCTGCCCCCACCTGCCCCAGAGTCAGTGGACACCCCCTGCACTCCTCAATGCGTGGACGGACTATCTGAAGGATACTTGGAACCCTGTGGAGGGCTCTAGCTTTCCCTTTGGCGATGAGGGCTCTGGGATGCCTCCTGCAGGGCACAGGACACGGTCCCTTTCTCTAGGAACCCTCTCTCGTCGCTCCACACAGGCCTTCCAGAAGTGAAGCCAACACAGGCAGCCACACTCTTCCGCAGGAAACTTGGACCCTGCACGTAGCCTGCTCTCCAGCGGGGGAAAGAGGGCTTTGCTCACTAGGTCACCGGTATCAGAGTGGCGCCCTGCAGAGTCCAGGTAGTTTCTGACAGAGGCAAAGAGTCTCAAGCGGCACCCTGCCCGTCCCTGTTAAGACGCCGTACCAGGGCAATTCTGCATGGGACGGGGAGACTAGCGTGACGTACTTAGTGCCTTGGGCTAGGCCTCGCCGTCCGTACGCCTTGCCAAAAGCTAGTGGGTGCTTCAGGGGAGAAGTGTGCCTTGGCCAGGCTGCTTCGAAAGGCAACTGTCTGCTTGGCGTAGGGAGACAGCAAGCAAGGGCTCCCATTCTAAAGCCCACGGAGAGGGTTGCTTCATTGCCGCCCAGGTTCAGCGCTGGCAACCACTGGCCGTACACCTAAAAGACCTGCTGGACCTTTGTTCGGGCGGCCGTTAGCAAGCTCGGACATCTAGCTCTCCCACGAAGGAAGCAGTGTGTCGCCTTTCTCTCCGCCTTACGAGCTGTCATCCGGAGGCCCAAGGTCCGTGGACGTTGTCAAGTCGCCCTTGGAAGAGACGTTCGCGATGCAGTCTTCCTCCACGGCAGGGGCCTAGGAGGCAGGATGCCTAGGAGACCTGGAAAGCTCACTAGCGTGAAGGCCCTGCGTGGACTACGTTTTCACGGGAAATGCTGCACGCCTAAGCTTGTGCATGCAGTCCATGGGCCTTACTATGAGCCTGCCTGGCACAGTCGTGTTCCCTTTAGCACTGGCGCCTTGGCGATGCCTCATGCAAGGACAGGCAAGCACCGTGTTGCTCTCAGGAGAGCGCCCTTTTCCTAACCACGGGGGCACTCCAGCACTGAAGACTGACAGCAGCCCTCTGCTTTCCGGCAGCTTTGAGGCTGGGGCTGCCCTTTGTTGCTGAGAATTGCCACTGTTCGCAGAGCTTCCGAATCCGAAACTTCAAAACTGCCCTAGTGCGTTTAGTTTCAGGCGAGCGAAAAGAGACCGAAGGAGCACTCTGGCACTTCCCCGGTTTCATCTCCAAGCAGGGAGTTGTGCAGTGTGTGAGGAGTCTACGGGACTTCAGGCTCCAGGAAGGTTACGTGTCCTCGCGCCGTCTCTAAGCGTAGGAGAGTTCAGGGGAAGCTCTACCTCTTCGAGACAGCATGTCATGTCTAGTCTCTGCGTGGCCTAGAGAAAGGGCGGGTAAGTAAAAGGGTACCCGGAACGGACACCAGGAAAAGAGTGTTTTCCTTGCAGCTCACGCTCTGCACTGCGTGCCCCTGGTATGGCACCGAAGCCCGGCGAGAGCTGTGTTCCGGAGGTCTCTTGAATGCTTTGGCCAGCTAGCTAGCTGGAGCAAAAGGAGAAGGTTCCCTTTCACTCTGCTTTCAAAGCGGTGATCCGGAGGCACTCGAGAGCCCAATGCTGCGCAGTCGCCCAGAATGGGGGATCCTGTGCGCAGCGTTCCTCTATGGGACACGGGGAGGAGGCAGTGGCCCTAGGAAAAGCATACTGGAGCTCCTGCCCCCACCTGCCCCAGAGTCAGTGGACACCCCCTGCACTCCTCAATGCGTGGACGGACTATCTGAAGGATACTTGGAACCCTGTGGAGGGCTCTAGCTTTCCCTTTGGCGATGAGGGCTCTGGGATGCCTCCTGCAGGGCACAGGACACGGTCCCTTTCTCTAGGAACCCTCTCTCGTCGCTCCACACAGTCCTTCCAGAAGTGAAGCCAACACAGGCAGCCACACTCTTCCGCAGGAAACTTGGACGCTGCACGTAGCCTGCTCTCCAGCGGGGGAAAGAGGGCTTTGCTCACTAGGTCACCGGTATCAGAGTGGCGCCCTGCAGAGTCCAGGTAGTTTCTGACAGAGGCAAAGAGTCTCAAGCGGCACCCTGCCCGTCCCTGTTAAGACGCCGTACCAGGGCAATTCTGCATGGGACGGGGAGACTAGCGTGATGTACTTAGTGCCTTGGGCTAGGCCTCGCCGTCCGTACGCCTTGCCAAAAGCTAGTGGGTGCTTCAGGGGAGAAGTGTGCCTTGGCCAGGCTGCTTCGAAAGGCAACTGTCTGCTTGGCGTAGGGAGACAGCAAGCAAGGGCTCCCATTCTAAAGCCCACTCAGAGGGTTGCTTCATTGCCGCCCAGGTTCAGCGCTGGCAACCACTGGCCGTACACCTAAAAGACCTGCCGGACCTGTGTTCGGGCGGCCGTTAGCAAGCTCGGACATCTAGCTCTCCCACGAAGGAAGCAGTGTGTCGCCTTTCTCTCCGCCTTACGAGCTGTCATCCGGAGGCCCAAGGTCCCTGGATGTTGTGAAGTCGCCCTTGGAAGAGACGTTCGCGATGCAGTCTTCCTCCACGGGAGGGGCCTAGGAGGCAGGAGGCCTAGGAGACCTGGAAAGCTCACTAGCGTGAAGGCCCTGCGTGGACTACGTTTTCACGGGAAATGCTGCACGCCCAAGCTTGTGCATGCAGTCCATAGGCCTTACTATGAGCCTGCCTGGCACAGTCGTGTTCCCTTTAGCACTGGCGCCTTGGCGATGCCTCATGCAAGGACAGGCAAGCACCGTGTTGCTCTCAGGAGAGCGCCCTTTTCCTAACCACGGGGGCACTCCAGCACTGAAGACTGACAGCAGCCCTCTGCTTTCCGGCAGCTTTGAGGCTGGGGCTGCCCTTTGTTGCTGAGAATTGCCACTGTTCGCAGAGCTTCCGAATCCGAAACTTCAAAACTGCCCTAGTGCGTTTAGTTTCAGGCGAGCGAAAAGAGACCGAAGGAGCACTCTGGCACTTCCCCGGTTTCATCTCCAAGCAGGGAGTTGTGCAGTGTGTGAGGAGTCTACGGGACTTCAGGCTCCAGGAAGGTTACGTGTCCTCGCGCCGTCTCTAAGCGTAGGAGAGTTCAGGGGAAGCTCTACCTCTTCGAGACAGCATGTCATGGCTAGTCTCTGCGTGGCCTAGAGAAAGGGCGGGTAAGTAAAAGGGTACCCGGAACGGACACCAGGAAAAGAGTGTTTTCCTTGCAGCTCACGCTCTGCACTGCGTGCCCCTGGTATGGCACCGAAGGCCGGCGAGAGCTGTGTTCCGGAGGTCTCTTGAATGCTTTGGCCAGCTAGCTAGCTGGAGCAAAAGGAGAAGGTTCCCTTTCACTCTGCTTTCAAAGCGGTGATCCGGAGGCACTCGAGAGCCTAATGCTGCGCAGTCGCCCAGAATGGGGGATCCTGTGCGCAGCGTTCCTCTATGGGACACGGGGAGGAGGCAGTGGCCCTAGGAAAAGCATACTGGAGCTCCTGCCCCCACCTGCCCCAGAGTCAGTGGACACCCCCTGCACTCCTCAATGCGTGGACGGACTATCTGAAGGATACTTGGAACCCTGTGGAGGGCTCTAGCTTTCCCTTTGGCGATGAGGGCTCTGGGATGCCTCCTGCAGGGCACAGGACACGGTCCCTTTCTCTAGGAACCCTCTCTCGTCGCTCCACACAGGCCTTCCAGAAGTGAAGCCAACACAGGCAGCCACACTCTTCCACAGGAAACTTGGACGCTGCACGTAGCCTGCTCTCCAGCGGGGGAAAGAGGGCTTTGCTCACTAGGTCACCGGAATCAGAGTGGCGCCCTGCAGAGTCCAGGTAGTTTCTGACAGAGGCAAAGAGTCTCAAGCGGCACCCTGCCCGTCCCTGTTAAGACGCCGTACCAGGGCAATTCTGCATGGTACGGGGAGACTAGCGTGACGTACTTAGTGCCTTGGGCTAGGCCTCGCCGTCCGTACGCCTTGCCAAAAGCTAGTGGGTGCTTCAGGGGAGAAGTGTGCCTTGGCCAGGCTGCTTCGAAAGGCGACTGTCTGCTTGGCGTAGGGAGACAGCAAGCAAGGGCTCCCATTCTAAAGCCCACGGAGAGGGTTGCTTCATTGCCGCCCAGGTTCAGCGCTGGCAACCACTGGCCGTACACCTAAAAGACCTGCCGGACCTGTGTTCGGGCGGCCGTTAGCAAGCTCGGACATCTAGCTCTCCCACGAAGGAAGCAGTGTGTCGCCTTTCTCTCCGCCTTACGAGCTGTCATCCGGAGGCCCAAGGTCGCTGGATGTTGTGAAGTCGCCCTTGGAAGAGACGTTCGCGATGCAGTCTTCCTCCACGGGAGGGGCCTAGGAGGCAGGAGGCCTAGGAGACCTGGAAAGCTCACTAGCGTGAAGGCCCTGCGTGGACTACGTTTTCACGGGAAATGCTGCACGCCCAAGCTTGTGCATGCAGTCCATAGGCCTTACTATGAGCCTGCCTGGCACAGTCGTGTTCCCTTTAGCACTGGCGCCTTGGCGATGCCTCATGCAAGGACAGGCAAGCACCGTGTTGCTCTCAGGAGAGCGCCCTTTTCCTAACCACGGGGGCACTCCAGCACTGAAGACTGACAGCAGCCCTCTGCTTTCCGGCAGCTTTGAGGCTGGGGCTGCCCTTTGTTGCTGAGAATTGCCACTGTTCGCAGAGCTTCCGAATCCGAAACTTCAAAACTGCCCTAGTGCGTTTAGTTTCAGGCGAGCGAAAAGAGACCGAAGGAGCACTCTGGCACTTCCCCGGTTTCATCTCCAAGCAGGGAGTTGTGCAGTGTGTGAGGAGTCTACGGGACTTCAGGCTCCAGGAAGGTTACGTGTCCTCGCGCCGTCTCTAAGCGTAGGAGAGTTCAGGGGAAGCTCTACCTCTTCGAGACAGCATGTCATGGCTAGTCTCTGCGTGGCCTAGAGAAAGGGCGGGTAAGTAAAAGGGTACCCGGAACGGACACCAGGAAAAGAGTGTTTTCCTTGCAGCTCACGCTCTGCACTGCGTGCCCCTGGCATGGCACCGAAGGCCGGCGAGAGCTGTGTTCCGGAGGTCTCTTGAATGCTTTGGCCAGCTAGCTAGCTGGAGCAAAAGGAGAAGGTTCCCTTTCACTCTGCTTTCAAAGCGGTGATACGGAGGCACTCGAGAGCCTAATGCTGCGCAGTCGCCCAGAATGGGGAATCCTGTGCGCAGCGTTCGTCTATGGGACACGGGGAGGACGCAGTGGCCCTAGGAAAAGCATACTGGAGCTCCTGCCCCTACCTGCCCCAGAGTCAGTGGACACCCCCTGCACTCCTCAATGCGTGGACGGACTATCTGAAGGATACTTGGAACCCTGTGGAGGGCTCTAGCTTTCCCTTTGGCGATGAGGGCTCTGGGATGCCTCCTGCAGGGCACAGGACACGGTCCCTTTCTCTAGGAACCCTCTCTCGTCGCTCCACACAGGCCTTCCAGAAGTGAAGCCAACACAGGCAGCCACACTCTTCCGCAGGAAACTTGGACGCTGCACGTAGCCTGCTCTCCAGCGGGGGAAAGAGGGCTTTGCTCACTAGGTCACCGGTATCAGAGTGGCGCCCTGCAGAGTCCAGGTAGTTTCTGACAGAGGCAAAGAGTCTCAAGCGGCACCCTGCCCGTCCCTGTTAAGACGCCGTACCAGGGCAATTCTGCATGGGACGGGGAGACTAGCGTGACGTACTTAGTGCCTTGGGCTAGGCCTCGCCGTCCGTACGCCTTGCCAAAAGCTAGTGGGTGCTTCAGGGGAGAAGTGTGCCTTGGCCAGGCTGCTTCGAAAGGCAACTGTCTGCTTGGCGTAGGGAGACAGCAAGCAAGGGCTCCCATTCTAAAGCCCACGGAGAGGGTTGCTTCATTGCCGCCCAGGTTCAGCGCTGGCAACCACTGGCCGTACACCTAAAAGACCTGCCGGACCTGTGTTCGGGCGGCCGTTAGCAAGCTCGGACATCTAGCTCTCCCACGAAGGAAGCAGTGTGTCGCCTTTCTCTCCGCCTTACGAGCTGTCATCCGGAGGCCCAAGGTCCGTGGACGTTGTCAAGTCGCCCTTGGAAGAGACGTTCGCGATGCAGTCTTCCTCCACGGGAGGGGCCTAGGAGGCAGGAGGCCTAGGAGACCTGGAAAGCTCACTAGCGTGAAGGCCCTGCGTGGACTACGTTTTCACGGGAAATGCTGCACGCCTAAGCTTGTGCATGCAGTCCATGGGCCTTACTATGAGCCTGCCTGGCACAGTCGTGTTCCCTTTAGCACTGGCGCCTTGGCGATGCCTCATGCAAGGACAGGCAAGCACCGTGTTGCTCTCAGGAGAGCGCCCTTTTCCTAACCACGGAGGCACTCCAGCACTGAAGACTGACAGCAGCCCTCTGCTTTCCGGCAGCTTTGAGGCTGGGGCTGCCCTTTGTTGCTGAGAATTGCCACTGTTCGCAGAGCTTCCGAATCCGAAATTTCAAAACTGCCCTAGTGCGTTTAGTTTCAGGCGAGCGAAAAGAGACCGAAGGAGCACTCTGGCACTTCCCCGGTTTCATCTCCAAGCAGGGAGTTGTGCAGTGTGTGAGGAGTCTACGGGACTTCAGGCTCCAGGAAGGTTACGTGTCCTCGCGCCGTCTCTAAGCGTAGGAGAGTTCAGGGGAAGCTCTACCTCTTCGAGACAGCATGTCATGTCTAGTCTCTGCGTGGCCTAGAGAAAGGGCGGGTAAGTAAAAGGGTACCCGGAACGGACACCAGGAAAAGAGTGTTTTCCTTGCAGCTCACGCTCTGCACTGCGTGCCCCTGGTATGGCACCGAAGCCCGGCGAGAGCTGTGTTCCGGAGGTCTCTTGAATGCTTTGGCCAGCTAGCTAGCTGGAGCAAAAGGAGAAGGTTCCCTTTCACTCTGCTTTCAAAGCGGTGATCCGGAGGCACTCGAGAGCCTAATGCTGCGCAGTCGCCCAGAATGGGGGATCCTGTGCGCAGCGTTCCTCTATGGGACACGGGGAGGAGGCAGTGGCCCTAGGAAAAGCATACTGGAGCTCCTGCCCCCACCTGCCCCAGAGTCAGTGGACACCCCCTGCACTCCTCAATGCGTGGACGGACTATCTGAAGGATACTTGGAACCCTGTGGAGGGCTCTAGCTTTCCCTTTGGCGATGAGGGCTCTGGGATGCCTCCTGCAGGGCACAGGACACGGTCCCTTTCTCTAGGAACCCTCTCTCGTCGCTCCACACAGTCCTTCCAGAAGTGAAGCCAACACAGGCAGCCACACTCTTCCGCAGGAAACTTGGACGCTGCACGTAGCCTGCTCTCCAGCGGGGGAAAGAGGGCTTTGCTCACTAGGTCACCGGTATCAGAGTGGCGCCCTGCAGAGTCCAGGTAGTTTCTGACAGAGGCAAAGAGTCTCAAGCGGCACCCTGCCCGTCCCTGTTAAGACGCCGTACCAGGGCAATTCTGCATGGGACGGGGAGACTAGCGTGATGTACTTAGTGCCTTGGGCTAGGCCTCGCCGTCCGTACGCCTTGCCAAAAGCTAGTGGGTGCTTCAGGGGAGAAGTGTGCCTTGGCCAGGCTGCTTCGAAAGGCGACTGTCTGCTTGGCGTAGGGAGACAGCAAGCAAGGGCTCCCATTCTAAAGCCCACTCAGAGGGTTGCTTCATTGCCGCCCAGGTTCAGCGCTGGCAACCACTGGCCGTACACCTAAAAGACCTGCCGGACCTGTGTTCGGGCGGCCGTTAGCAAGCTCGGACATCTAGCTCTCCCACGAAGGAAGCAGTGTGTCGCCTTTCTCTCCGCCTTACGAGCTGTCATCCGGAGGCCCAAGGTCCCTGGATGTTGTGAAGTCGCCCTTGGAAGAGACGTTCGCGATGCAGTCTTCCTCCACGGGAGGGGCCTAGGAGGCAGGAGGCCTAGGAGACCTGGAAAGCTCACTAGCGTGAAGGCCCTGCGTGGACTACGTTTTCACGGGAAATGCTGCACGCCCAAGCTTGTGCATGCAGTCCATAGGCCTTACTATGAGCCTGCCTGGCACAGTCGTGTTCCCTTTAGCACTGGCGCCTTGGCGATGCCTCATGCAAGGACAGGCAAGCACCGTGTTGCTCTCAGGAGAGCGCCCTTTTCCTAACCACGGGGGCACTCCAGCACTGAAGACTGACAGCAGCCCTCTGCTTTCCGGCAGCTTTGAGGCTGGGGCTGCCCTTTGTTGCTGAGAATTGCCACTGTTCGCAGAGCTTCCGAATCCGAAACTTCAAAACTGCCCTAGTGCGTTTAGTTTCAGGCGAGCGAAAAGAGACCGAAGGAGCACTCTGGCACTTCCCCGGTTTCATCTCCAAGCAGGGAGTTGTGCAGTGTGTGAGGAGTCTACGGGACTTCAGGCTCCAGGAAGGTTACGTGTCCTCGCGCCGTCTCTAAGCGTAGGAGAGTTCAGGGGAAGCTCTACCTCTTCGAGACAGCATGTCATGGCTAGTCTCTGCGTGGCCTAGAGAAAGGGCGGGTAAGTAAAAGGGTACCCGGAACGGACACCAGGAAAAGAGTGTTTTCCTTGCAGCTCACGCTCTGCACTGCGTGCCCCTGGTATGGCACCGAAGCCCGGCGAGAGCTGTGTTCCGGAGGTCTCTTGAATGCTTTGGCCAGCTAGCTAGCTGGAGCAAAAGGAGAAGGTTCCCTTTCACTCTGCTTTCAAAGCGGTGATCCGGAGGCACTCGAGAGCCTAATGCTGCGCAGTCGCCCAGAATGGGGGATCCTGTGCGCAGCGTTCGTCTATGGGACACGGGGAGGAGGCAGTGGCCCTAGGAAAAGCATACTGGAGCTCCTGCCCCCACCTGCCCCAGAGTCAGTGGACACCCCGTGCACTCCTCAATGCGTGGACGGACTATCTGAAGGATACTTGGAACCCTGTGGAGGGCTCTAGCTTTCCCTTTGGCGATGAGGGCTCTGGGATGCCTCCTGCAGGGCACAGGACACGGTCCCTTTCTCTAGGAACCCTCTCTCGTCGCTCCACACAGGCCTTCCAGAAGTGAAGCCAACACAGGCAGCCACACTCTTCCACAGGAAACTTGGACGCTGCACGTAGCCTGCTCTCCAGCGGGGGAAAGAGGGCTTTGCTCACTAGGTCACCGGAATCAGAGTGGCGCCCTGCAGAGTCCAGGTAGTTTCTGACAGAGGCAAAGAGTCTCAAGCGGCACCCTGCCCGTCCCTGTTAAGACGCCGTACCAGGGCAATTCTGCATGGTACGGGGAGACTAGCGTGACGTACTTAGTGCCTTGGGCTAGGCCTCGCCGTCCGTACGCCTTGCCAAAAGCTAGTGGGTGCTTCAGGGGAGAAGTGTGCCTTGGCCAGGCTGCTTCGAAAGGCGACTGTCTGCTTGGCGTAGGGAGACAGCAAGCAAGGGCTCCCATTCTAAAGCCCACGGAGAGGGTTGCTTCATTGCCGCCCAGGTTCAGCGCTGGCAACCACTGGCCGTACACCTAAAAGACCTGCCGGACCTGTGTTCGGGCGGCCGTTAGCAAGCTCGGACATCTAGCTCTCCCACGAAGGAAGCAGTGTGTCGCCTTTCTCTCCGCCTTACGAGCTGTCATCCGGAGGCCCAAGGTCGCTGGATGTTGTGAAGTCGCCCTTGGAAGAGACGTTCGCGATGCAGTCTTCCTCCACGGGAGGGGCCTAGGAGGCAGGAGGCCTAGGAGACCTGGAAAGCTCACTAGCGTGAAGGCCCTGCGTGGACTACGTTTTCACGGGAAATGCTGCACGCCCAAGCTTGTGCATGCAGTCCATAGGCCTTACTATGAGCCTGCCTGGCACAGTCGTGTTCCCTTTAGCACTGGCGCCTTGGCGATGCCTCATGCAAGGACAGGCAAGCACCGTGTTGCTCTCAGGAGAGCGCCCTTTTCTTAACCACGGGGGCACTCCAGCACTGAAGACTGACAGCAGCCCTCTGCTTTCCGGCAGCTTTGAGGCTGGGGCTGCCCTTTGTTGCTGAGAATTGCCACTGTTCGCAGAGCTTCCGAATCCGAAACTTCAAAACTGCCCTAGTGCGTTTAGTTTCAGGCGAGCGAAAAGAGACCGAAGGAGCACTCTGGCACTTCCCCGGTTTCATCTCCAAGCAGGGAGTTGTGCAGTGTGTGAGGAGTCTACGGGACTTCAGGCTCCAGGAAGGTTACGTGTCCTCGCGCCGTCTCTAAGCGTAGGAGAGTTCAGGGGAAGCTCTACCTCTTCCAGACAGCATGTCATGGCTAGTCTCTGCGTGGCCTAGAGAAAGGGCGGGTAAGTAAAAGGGTACCCGGAACGGACACCAGGAAAAGAGTGTTTTCCTTGCAGCTCACGCTCTGCACTGCGTGCCCCTGGCATGGCACCGAAGGCCGGCGAGAGCTGTGTTCCGGAGGTCTCTTGAATGCTTTGGCCAGCTAGCTAGCTGGAGCAAAAGGAGAAGGTTCCCTTTCACTCTGCTTTCAAAGCGGTGATACGGAGGCACTCGAGAGCCTAATGCTGCGCAGTCGCCCAGAATGGGGAATCCTGTGCGCAGCGTTCGTCTATGGGACACGGGGAGGACGCAGTGGCCCTAGGAAAAGCATACTGGAGCTCCTGCCCCTACCTGCCCCAGAGTCAGTGGACACCCCCTGCACTCCTCAATGCGTGGACGGACTATCTGAAGGATACTTGGAACCCTGTGGAGGGCTCTAGCTTTCCCTTTGGCGATGAGGGCTCTGGGATGCCTCCTGCAGGGCACAGGACACGGTCCCTTTCTCTAGGAACCCTCTCTCGTCGCTCCACACAGGCCTTCCAGAAGTGAAGCCAACACAGGCAGCCACACTCTTCCGCAGGAAACTTGGACGCTGCACGTAGCCTGCTCTCCAGCGGGGGAAAGAGGGCTTTGCTCACTAGGTCACCGGTATCAGAGTGGCGCCCTGCAGAGTCCAGGTAGTTTCTGACAGAGGCAAAGAGTCTCAAGCGGCACCCTGCCCGTCCCTGTTAAGACGCCGTACCAGGGCAATTCTGCATGGGACGGGGAGACTAGCGTGACGTACTTAGTGCCTTGGGCTAGGCCTCGCCGTCCGTACGCCTTGCCAAAAGCTAGTGGGTGCTTCAGGGGAGAAGTGTGCCTTGGCCAGGCTGCTTCGAAAGGCAACTGTCTGCTTGGCGTAGGGAGACAGCAAGCAAGGGCTCCCATTCTAAAGCCCACGGAGAGGGTTGCTTCATTGCCGCCCAGGTTCAGCGCTGGCAACCACTGGCCGTACACCTAAAAGACCTGCCGGACCTGTGTTCGGGCGGCCGTTAGCAAGCTCGGACATCTAGCTCTCCCACGAAGGAAGCAGTGTGTCGCCTTTCTCTCCGCCTTACGAGCTGTCATCCGGAGGCCCAAGGTCCGTGGACGTTGTCAAGTCGCCCTTGGAAGAGACGTTCGCGATGCAGTCTTCCTCCACGGGAGGGGCCTAGGAGGCAGGATGCCTAGGAGACCTGGAAAGCTCACTAGCGTGAAGGCCCTGCGTGGACTACGTTTTCACGGGAAATGCTGCACGCCTAAGCTTGTGCATGCAGTCCATGGGCCTTACTATGAGCCTGCCTGGCACAGTCGTGTTCCCTTTAGCACTGGCGCCTTGGCGATGCCTCATGCAAGGACAGGCAAGCACCGTGTTGCTCTCAGGAGAGCGCCCTTTTCCTAACCACGGAGGCACTCCAGCACTGAAGACTGACAGCAGCCCTCTGCTTTCCGGCAGCTTTGAGGCTGGGGCTGCCCTTTGTTGCTGAGAATTGCCACTGTTCGCAGAGCTTCCGAATCCGAAACTTCAAAACTGCCCTAGTGCGTTTAGTTTCAGGCGAGCGAAAAGAGACCGAAGGAGCACTCTGGCACTTCCCCGGTTTCATCTCCAAGCAGGGAGTTGTGCAGTGTGTGAGGAGTCTACGGGACTTCAGGCTCCAGGAAGGTTACGTGTCCTCGCGCCGTCTCTAAGCGTAGGAGAGTTCAGGGGAAGCTCTACCTCTTCGAGACAGCATGTCATGTCTAGTCTCTGCGTGGCCTAGAGAAAGGGCGGGTAAGTAAAAGGGTACCCGGAACGGACACCAGGAAAAGAGTGTTTTCCTTGCAGCTCACGCTCTGCACTGCGTGCCCCTGGTATGGCACCGAAGCCCGGCGAGAGCTGTGTTCCGGAGGTCTCTTGAATGCTTTGGCCAGCTAGCTAGCTGGAGCAAAAGGAGAAGGTTCCCTTTCACTCTGCTTTCAAAGCGGTGATCCGGAGGCACTCGAGAGCCTAATGCTGCGCAGTCGCCCAGAATGGGGGATCCTGTGCGCAGCGTTCCTCTATGGGACACGGGGAGGAGGCAGTGGCCCTAGGAAAAGCATACTGGAGCTCCTGCCCCCACCTGCCCCAGAGTCAGTGGACACCCCCTGCACTCCTCAATGCGTGGACGGACTATCTGAAGGATACTTGGAACCCTGTGGAGGGCTCTAGCTTTCCCTTTGGCGATGAGGGCTCTGGGATGCCTCCTGCAGGGCACAGGACACGGTCCCTTTCTCTAGGAACCCTCTCTCGTCGCTCCACACAGTCCTTCCAGAAGTGAAGCCAACACAGGCAGCCACACTCTTCCGCAGGAAACTTGGACGCTGCACGTAGCCTGCTCTCCAGCGGGGGAAAGAGGGCTTTGCTCACTAGGTCACCGGTATCAGAGTGGCGCCCTGCAGAGTCCAGGTAGTTTCTGACAGAGGCAAAGAGTCTCAAGCGGCACCCTGCCCGTCCCTGTTAAGACGCCGTACCAGGGCAATTCTGCATGGGACGGGGAGACTAGCGTGATGTACTTAGTGCCTTGGGCTAGGCCTCGCCGTCCGTACGCCTTGCCAAAAGCTAGTGGGTGCTTCAGGGGAGAAGTGTGCCTTGGCCAGGCTGCTTCGAAAGGCAACTGTCTGCTTGGCGTAGGGAGACAGCAAGCAAGGGCTCCCATTCTAAAGCCCACTCAGAGGGTTGCTTCATTGCCGCCCAGGTTCAGCGCTGGCAACCACTGGCCGTACACCTAAAAGACCTGCCGGACCTGTGTTCGGGCGGCCGTTAGCAAGCTCGGACATCTAGCTCTCCCACGAAGGAAGCAGTGTGTCGCCTTTCTCTCCGCCTTACGAGCTGTCATCCGGAGGCCCAAGGTCCCTGGATGTTGTGAAGTCGCCCTTGGAAGAGACGTTCGCGATGCAGTCTTCCTCCACGGGAGGGGCCTAGGAGGCAGGAGGCCTAGGAGACCTGGAAAGCTCACTAGCGTGAAGGCCCTGCGTGGACTACGTTTTCACGGGAAATGCTGCACGCCCAAGCTTGTGCATGCAGTCCATAGGCCTTACTATGAGCCTGCCTGGCACAGTCGTGTTCCCTTTAGCACTGGCGCCTTGGCGATGCCTCATGCAAGGACAGGCAAGCACCGTGTTGCTCTCAGGAGAGCGCCCTTTTCCTAACCACGGGGGCACTCCAGCACTGAAGACTGACAGCAGCCCTCTGCTTTCCGGCAGCTTTGAGGCTGGGGCTGCCCTTTGTTGCTGAGAATTGCCACTGTTCGCAGAGCTTCCGAATCCGAAACTTCAAAACTGCCCTAGTGCGTTTAGTTTCAGGCGAGCGAAAAGAGACCGAAGGAGCACTCTGGCACTTCCCCGGTTTCATCTCCAAGCAGGGAGTTGTGCAGTGTGTGAGGAGTCTACGGGACTTCAGGCTCCAGGAAGGTTACGTGTCCTCGCGCCGTCTCTAAGCGTAGGAGAGTTCAGGGGAAGCTCTACCTCTTCGAGACAGCATGTCATGGCTAGTCTCTGCGTGGCCTAGAGAAAGGGCGGGTAAGTAAAAGGGTACCCGGAACGGACACCAGGAAAAGAGTGTTTTCCTTGCAGCTCACGCTCTGCACTGCGTGCCCCTGGTATGGCACCGAAGCCCGGCGAGAGCTGTGTTCCGGAGGTCTCTTGAATGCTTTGGCCAGCTAGCTAGCTGGAGCAAAAGGAGAAGGTTCCCTTTCACTCTGCTTTCAAAGCGGTGATCCGGAGGCACTCGAGAGCCTAATGCTGCGCAGTCGCCCAGAATGGGGGATCCTGTGCGCAGCGTTCGTCTATGGGACACGGGGAGGAGGCAGTGGCCCTAGGAAAAGCATACTGGAGCTCCTGCCCCCACCTGCCCCAGAGTCAGTGGACACCCCGTGCACTCCTCAATGCGTGGACGGACTATCTGAAGGATACTTGGAACCCTGTGGAGGGCTCTAGCTTTCCCTTTGGCGATGAGGGCTCTGGGATGCCTCCTGCAGGGCACAGGACACGGTCCCTTTCTCTAGGAACCCTCTCTCGTCGCTCCACACAGGCCTTCCAGAAGTGAAGCCAACACAGGCAGCCACACTCTTCCGCAGGAAACTTGGACGCTGCACGTAGCCTGCTCTCCAGCGGGGGAAAGAGGGCTTTGCTCACTAGGTCACCGGTATCAGAGTGGCGCCCTGCAGAGTCCAGGTAGTTTCTGACAGAGGCAAAGAGTCTCAAGCGGCACCCTGCCCGTCCCTGTTAAGACGCCGTACCAGGGCAATTCTGCATGGGACGGGGAGACTAGCGTGACGTACTTAGTGCCTTGGGCTAGGCCTCGCCGTCCGTACGCCTTGCCAAAAGCTAGTGGGTGCTTCAGGGGAGAAGTGTGCCTTGGCCAGGCTGCTTCGAAAGGCAACTGTCTGCTTGGCGTAGGGAGACAGCAAGCAAGGGCTCCCATTCTAAAGCCCACGGAGAGGGTTGCTTCATTGCCGCCCAGGTTCAGCGCTGGCAACCACTGGCCGTACACCTAAAAGACCTGCCGGACCTGTGTTCGGGCGGCCGTTAGCAAGCTCGGACATCTAGCTCTCCCACGAAGGAAGCAGTGTGTCGCCTTTCTCTCCGCCTTACGAGCTGTCATCCGGAGGCCCAAGGTCCGTGGACGTTGTCAAGTCGCCCTTGGAAGAGACGTTCGCGATGCAGTCTTCCTCCACGGGAGGGGCCTAGGAGGCAGGAGGCCTAGGAGACCTGGAAAGCTCACTAGCGTGAAGGCCCTGCGTGGACTACGTTTTCACGGGAAATGCTGCACGCCTAAGCTTGTGCATGCAGTCCATGGGCCTTACTATGAGCCTGCCTGGCACAGTCGTGTTCCCTTTAGCACTGGCGCCTTGGCGATGCCTCATGCAAGGACAGGCAAGCACCGTGTTGCTCTCAGGAGAGCGCCCTTTTCCTAACCACGGGGGCACTCCAGCACTGAAGACTGACAGCAGCCCTCTGCTTTCCGGCAGCTTTGAGGCTGGGGCTGCCCTTTGTTGCTGAGAATTGCCACTGTTCGCAGAGCTTCCGAATCCGAAACTTCAAAACTGCCCTAGTGCGTTTAGTTTCAGGCGAGCGAAAAGAGACCGAAGGAGCACTCTGGCACTTCCCCGGTTTCATCTCCAAGCAGGGAGTTGTGCAGTGTGTGAGGAGTCTACGGGACTTCAGGCTCCAGGAAGGTTACGTGTCCTCGCGCCGTCTCTAAGCGTAGGAGAGTTCAGGGGAAGCTCTACCTCTTCGAGACAGCATGTCATGGCTAGTCTCTGCGTGGCCTAGAGAAAGGGCGGGTAAGTAAAAGGGTACCCGGAACGGACACCAGGAAAAGAGTGTTTTCCTTGCAGCTCACGCTCTGCACTGCGTGCCCCTGGCATGGCACCGAAGGCCGGCGAGAGCTGTGTTCCGGAGGTCTCTTGAATGCTTTGGCCAGCTAGCTAGCTGGAGCAAAAGGAGAAGGTTCCCTTTCACTCTGCTTTCAAAGCGGTGATACGGAGGCACTCGAGAGCCTAATGCTGCGCAGTCGCCCAGAATGGGGAATCCTGTGCGCAGCGTTCGTCTATGGGACACGGGGAGGACGCAGTGGCCCTAGGAAAAGCATACTGGAGCTCCTGCCCCTACCTGCCCCAGAGTCAGTGGACACCCCCTGCACTCCTCAATGCGTGGACGGACTATCTGAAGGATACTTGGAACCCTGTGGAGGGCTCTAGCTTTCCCTTTGGCGATGAGGGCTCTGGGATGCCTCCTGCAGGGCACAGGACACGGTCCCTTTCTCTAGGAACCCTCTCTCGTCGCTCCACACAGGCCTTCCAGAAGTGAAGCCAACACAGGCAGCCACACTCTTCCGCAGGAAACTTGGACGCTGCACGTAGCCTGCTCTCCAGCGGGGGAAAGAGGGCTTTGCTCACTAGGTCACCGGTATCAGAGTGGCGCCCTGCAGAGTCCAGGTAGTTTCTGACAGAGGCAAAGAGTCTCAAGCGGCACCCTGCCCGTCCCTGTTAAGACGCCGTACCAGGGCAATTCTGCATGGGACGGGGAGACTAGCGTGACGTACTTAGTGCCTTGGGCTAGGCCTCGCCGTCCGTACGCCTTGCCAAAAGCTAGTGGGTGCTTCAGGGGAGAAGTGTGCCTTGGCCAGGCTGCTTCGAAAGGCAACTGTCTGCTTGGCGTAGGGAGACAGCAAGCAAGGGCTCCCATTCTAAAGCCCACGGAGAGGGTTGCTTCATTGCCGCCCAGGTTCAGCGCTGGCAACCACTGGCCGTACACCTAAAAGACCTGCCGGACCTGTGTTCGGGCGGCCGTTAGCAAGCTCGGACATCTAGCTCTCCCACGAAGGAAGCAGTGTGTCGCCTTTCTCTCCGCCTTACGAGCTGTCATCCGGAGGCCCAAGGTCCGTGGACGTTGTCAAGTCGCCCTTGGAAGAGACGTTCGCGATGCAGTCTTCCTCCACGGGAGGGGCCTAGGAGGCAGGATGCCTAGGAGACCTGGAAAGCTCACTAGCGTGAAGGCCCTGCGTGGACTACGTTTTCACGGGAAATGCTGCACGCCTAAGCTTGTGCATGCAGTCCATGGGCCTTACTATGAGCCTGCCTGGCACAGTCGTGTTCCCTTTAGCACTGGCGCCTTGGCGATGCCTCATGCAAGGACAGGCAAGCACCGTGTTGCTCTCAGGAGAGCGCCCTTTTCCTAACCACGGGGGCACTCCAGCACTGAAGACTGACAGCAGCCCTCTGCTTTCCGGCAGCTTTGAGGCTGGGGCTGCCCTTTGTTGCTGAGAATTGCCACTGTTCGCAGAGCTTCCGAATCCGAAACTTCAAAACTGCCCTAGTGCGTTTAGTTTCAGGCGAGCGAAAAGAGACCGAAGGAGCACTCTGGCACTTCCCCGGTTTCATCTCCAAGCAGGGAGTTGTGCAGTGTGTGAGGAGTCTACGGGACTTCAGGCTCCAGGAAGGTTACGTGTCCTCGCGCCGTCTCTAAGCGTAGGAGAGTTCAGGGGAAGCTCTACCTCTTCGAGACAGCATGTCATGGCTAGTCTCTGCGTGGCCTAGAGAAAGGGCGGGTAAGTAAAAGGGTACCCGGAACGGACACCAGGAAAAGAGTGTTTTCCTTGCAGCTCACGCTCTGCACTGCGTGCCCCTGGCATGGCACCGAAGGCCGGCGAGAGCTGTGTTCCGGAGGTCTCTTGAATGCTTTGGCCAGCTAGCTAGCTGGAGCAAAAGGAGAAGGTTCCCTTTCACTCTGCTTTCAAAGCGGTGATACGGAGGCACTCGAGAGCCTAATGCTGCGCAGTCGCCCAGAATGGGGAATCCTGTGCGCAGCGTTCGTCTATGGGACACGGGGAGGACGCAGTGGCCCTAGGAAAAGCATACTGGAGCTCCTGCCCCTACCTGCCCCAGAGTCAGTGGACACCCCCTGCACTCCTCAATGCGTGGACGGACTATCTGAAGGATACTTGGAACCCTGTGGAGGGCTCTAGCTTTCCCTTTGGCGATGAGGGCTCTGGGATGCCTCCTGCAGGGCACAGGACACGGTCCCTTTCTCTAGGAACCCTCTCTCGTCGCTCCACACAGGCCTTCCAGAAGTGAAGCCAACACAGGCAGCCACACTCTTCCGCAGGAAACTTGGACGCTGCACGTAGCCTGCTCTCCAGCGGGGGAAAGAGGGCTTTGCTCACTAGGTCACCGGTATCAGAGTGGCGCCCTGCAGAGTCCAGGTAGTTTCTGACAGAGGCAAAGAGTCTCAAGCGGCACCCTGCCCGTCCCTGTTAAGACGCCGTACCAGGGCAATTCTGCATGGGACGGGGAGACTAGCGTGACGTACTTAGTGCCTTGGGCTAGGCCTCGCCGTCCGTACGCCTTGCCAAAAGCTAGTGGGTGCTTCAGGGGAGAAGTGTGCCTTGGCCAGGCTGCTTCGAAAGGCAACTGTCTGCTTGGCGTAGGGAGACAGCAAGCAAGGGCTCCCATTCTAAAGCCCACCGAGAGGGTTGCTTCATTGCCGCCCAGGTTCAGCGCTGGCAACCACTGGCCGTACACCTAAAAGACCTGCCGGACCTGTGTTCGGGCGGCCGTTAGCAAGCTCGGACATCTAGCTCTCCCACGAAGGAAGCAGTGTGTCGCCTTTCTCTCCGCCTTACGAGCTGTCATCCGGAGGCCCAAGGTCCGTGGACGTTGTCAAGTCGCCCTTGGAAGAGACGTTCGCGATGCAGTCTTCCTCCACGGGAGGGGCCTAGGAGGCAGGATGCCTAGGAGACCTGGAAAGCTCACTAGCGTGAAGGCCCTGCGTGGACTACGTTTTCACGGGAAATGCTGCACGCCTAAGCTTGTACATGCAGTCCATGGGCCTTACTATGAGCCTGCCTGGCACAGTCGTGTTCCCTTTAGCACTGGCGCCTTGGCGATGCCTCATGCAAGGACAGGCAAGCACCGTGTTGCTCTCAGGAGAGCGCCCTTTTCCTAACCACGGAGGCACTCCAGCACTGAAGACTGACAGCAGCCCTCTGCTTTCCGGCAGCTTTGAGGCTGGGGCTGCCCTTTGTTGCTGAGAATTGCCACTGTTCGCAGAGCTTCCGAATCCGAAACTTCAAAACTGCCCTAGTGCGTTTAGTTTCAGGCGAGCGAAAAGAGACCGAAGGAGCACTCTGGCACTTCC
This sequence comes from Eubalaena glacialis, assembly GCF_028564815.1. Lineage (NCBI taxonomy): Eukaryota > Metazoa > Chordata > Mammalia > Artiodactyla > Balaenidae > Eubalaena > Eubalaena glacialis. The sequence goes on along the minus strand of NC_083729.1, from coordinate 67,112,545 downwards.
CCGGTTTCATCTCCAAGCAGGGAGTTGTGCAGTGTGTGAGGAGTCTACGGGACTTCAGGCTCCAGGAAGGTTACGTGTCCTCGCGCCGTCTCTAAGCGTAGGAGAGTTCAGGGGAAGCTCTACCTCTTCGAGACAGCATGTCATGTCTAGTCTCTGCGTGGCCTAGAGAAAGGGCGGGTAAGTAAAAGGGTACCCGGAACGGACACCAGGAAAAGAGTGTTTTCCTTGCAGCTCACGCTCTGCACTGCGTGCCCCTGGTATGGCACCGAAGCCCGGCGAGAGCTGTGTTCCGGAGGTCTCTTGAATGCTTTGGCCAGCTAGCTAGCTGGAGCAAAAGGAGAAGGTTCCCTTTCACTCTGCTTTCAAAGCGGTGATCCGGAGGCACTCGAGAGCCTAATGCTGCGCAGTCGCCCAGAATGGGGGATCCTGTGCGCAGCGTTCCTCTATGGGACACGGGGAGGAGGCAGTGGCCCTAGGAAAAGCATACTGGAGCTCCTGCCCCCACCTGCCCCAGAGTCAGTGGACACCCCCTGCACTCCTCAATGCGTGGACGGACTATCTGAAGGATACTTGGAACCCTGTGGAGGGCTCTAGCTTTCCCTTTGGCGATGAGGGCTCTGGGATGCCTCCTGCAGGGCACAGGACACGGTCCCTTTCTCTAGGAACCCTCTCTCGTCGCTCCACACAGGCCTTCCAGAAGTGAAGCCAACACAGGCAGCCACACTCTTCCGCAGGAAACTTGGACGCTGCACGTAGCCTGCTCTCCAGCGGGGGAAAGAGGGCTTTGCTCACTAGGTCACCGGTATCAGAGTGGCGCCCTGCAGAGTCCAGGTAGTTTCTGACAGAGGCAAAGAGTCTCAAGCGGCACCCTGCCCGTCCCTGTTAAGACGCCGTACCAGGGCAATTCTGCATGGGACGGGGAGACTAGCGTGATGTACTTAGTGCCTTGGGCTAGGCCTCGCCGTCCGTACGCCTTGCCAAAAGCTAGTGGGTGCTTCAGGGGAGAAGTGTGCCTTGGCCAGGCTGCTTCGAAAGGCAACTGTCTGCTTGGCGTAGGGAGACAGCAAGCAAGGGCTCCCATTCTAAAGCCCACTCAGAGGGTTGCTTCATTGCCGCCCAGGTTCAGCGCTGGCAACCACTGGCCGTACACCTAAAAGACCTGCCGGACCTGTGTTCGGGCGGCCGTTAGCAAGCTCGGACATCTAGCTCTCCCACGAAGGAAGCAGTGTGTCGCCTTTCTCTCCGCCTTACGAGCTGTCATCCGGAGGCCCAAGGTCCCTGGATGTTGTGAAGTCGCCCTTGGAAGGGACGTTCGCGATGCAGTCTTCCTCCACGGGAGGGGCCTAGGAGGCAGGAGGCCTAGGAGACCTGGAAAGCTCACTAGCGTGAAGGCCCTGCGTGGACTACGTTTTCACGGGAAATGCTGCACGCCCAAGCTTGTGCATGCAGTCCATAGGCCTTACTATGAGCCTGCCTGGCACAGTCGTGTTCCCTTTAGCACTGGCGCCTTGGCGATGCCTCATGCAAGGACAGGCAAGCACCGTGTTGCTCTCAGGAGAGCGCCCTTTTCCTAACCACGGGGGCACTCCAGCACTGAAGACTGACAGCAGCCCTCTGCTTTCCGGCAGCTTTGAGGCTGGGGCTGCCCTTTGTTGCTGAGAATTGCCACTGTTCGCAGAGCTTCCGAATCCGAAACTTCAAAACTGCCCTAGTGCGTTTAGTTTCAGGCGAGCGAAAAGAGACCGAAGGAGCACTCTGGCACTTCCCCGGTTTCATCTCCAAGCAGGGAGTTGTGCAGTGTGTGAGGAGTCTACGGGACTTCAGGCTCCAGGAAGGTTACGTGTCCTCGCGCCGTCTCTAAGCGTAGGAGAGTTCAGGGGAAGCTCTACCTCTTTGAGACAGCATGTCATGTCTAGTCTCTGCGTGGCCTAGAGAAAGGGCGGGTAAGTAAAAGGGTACCCGGAACGGACACCAGGAAAAGAGTGTTTTCCTTGCAGCTCACGCTCTGCACTGCGTGCCCCTGGTATGGCACCGAAGGCCGGCGAGAGCTGTGTTCCGGAGGTCTCTTGAATGCTTTGGCCAGCTAGCTAGCTGGAGCAAAAGGAGAAGGTTCCCTTTCACTCTGCTTTCAAAGCGGTGATCCGGAGGCACTCGAGAGCCTAATGCTGCGCAGTCGCCCAGAATGGGGGATCCTGTGCGCAGCGTTCGTCTATGGGACACGGGGAGGAGGCAGTGGCCCTAGGAAAAGCATACTGGAGCTCCTGCCCCCACCTGCCCCAGAGTCAGTGGACACCCCGTGCACTCCTCAATGCGTGGACGGACTATCTGAAGGATACTTGGAACCCTGTGGAGGGCTCTAGCTTTCCCTTTGGCGATGAGGGCTGTGGGATGCCTCCTGCAGGGCACAGGACACGGTCCCTTTCTCTAGGAACCCTCTCTCGTCGCTCCACACAGGCCTTCCAGAAGTGAAGCCAACACAGGCAGCCACACTCTTCCGCAGGAAACTTGGACGCTGCACGTAGCCTGCTCTCCAGCGGGGGAAAGAGGGCTTTGCTCACTAGGTCACCGGTATCAGAGTGGCGCCCTGCAGAGTCCAGGTAGTTTCTGACAGAGGCAAAGAGTCTCAAGCGGCACCCTGCCCGTCCCTGTTAAGACGCCGTACCAGGGCAATTCTGCATGGGACGGGGAGACTAGCGTGATGTACTTAGTGCCTTGGGCTAGGCCTCGCCGTCCGTACGCCTTGCCAAAAGCTAGTGGGTGCTTCAGGGGAGAAGTGTGCCTTGGCCAGGCTGCTTCGAAAGGCAACTGTCTGCTTGGCGTAGGGAGACAGCAAGCAAGGGCTCCCATTCTAAAGCCCACGGAGAGGGTTGCTTCATTGCCGCCCAGGTTCAGCGCTGGCAACCACTGGCCGTACACCTAAAAGACCTGCCGGACCTGTGTTCGGGCGGCCGTTAGCAAGCTCGGACATCTAGCTCTCCCACGAAGGAAGCAGTGTGTCGCCTTTCTCTCCGCCTTACGAGCTGTCATCCGGAGGCCCAAGGTCCGTGGACGTTGTGAAGTCGCCCTTGGAAGAGACGTTCGCGATGCAGTCTTCCTCCACGGGAGGGGCCTAGGAGGCAGGATGCCTAGGAGACCTGGAAAGCTCACTAGCGTGAAGGCCCTGCGTGGACTACGTTTTCACGGGAAATGCTGCACGCCTAAGCTTGTGCATGCAGTCCATGGGCCTTACTATGAGCCTGCCTGGCACAGTCGTGTTCCCTTTAGCACTGGCGCCTTGGCGATGCCTCATGCAAGGACAGGCAAGCACCGTGTTGCTCTCAGGAGAGCGCCCTTTTCCTAACCACGGGGGCACTCCAGCACTGAAGACTGACAGCAGCCCTCTGCTTTCCGGCAGCTTTGAGGCTGGGGCTGCCCTTTGTTGCTGAGAATTGCCACTGTTCGCAGAGCTTCCGAATCCGAAACTTCAAAACTGCCCTAGTGCGTTTAGTTTCAGGCGAGCGAAAAGAGACCGAAGGAGCACTCTGGCACTTCCCCGGTTTCATCTCCAAGCAGGGAGTTGTGCAGTGTGTGAGGAGTCTACGGGACTTCAGGCTCCAGGAATGTTACGTGTCCTCGCGCCGTCTCTAAGCGTAGGAGAGTTCAGGGGAAGCTCTACCTCTTCGAGACAGCATGTCATGGCTAGTCTCTGCGTGGCCTAGAGAAAGGGCGGGTAAGTAAAAGGGTACCCGGAACGGACACCAGGAAAAGAGTGTTTTCCTTGCAGCTCACGCTCTGCACTGCGTGCCCCTGGTATGGCACCGAAGGCCGGCGAGAGCTGTGTTCCGGAGGTCTCTTGAATGCTTTGGCCAGCTAGCTAGCTGGAGCAAAAGGAGAAGGTTCCCTTTCACTCTGCTTTCAAAGCGGTGATCCGGAGGCACTCGAGAGCCTAATGCTGCGCAGTCGCCCAGAATAGGGGATCCTGTGCGCAGCGTTCCTCTATGGGACACGGGGAGGAGGCAGTGGCCCTAGGAAAAGCATACTGGAGCTCCTGCCCCCACCTGCCCCAGAGTCAGTGGACACCCCCTGCACTCCTCAATGCGTGGACGGACTATCTGAAGGATACTTGGAACCCTGTGGAGGGCTCTAGCTTTCCCTTTGGCGATGAGGGCTCTGGGATGCCTCCTGCAGGGCACAGGACACGGTCCCTTTCTCTAGGAACCCTCTCTCGTCGCTCCACACAGGCCTTCCAGAAGTGAAGCCAACACAGGCAGCCACACTCTTCCACAGGAAACTTGGACGCTGCACGTAGCCTGCTCTCCAGCGGGGGAAAGAGGGCTTTGCTCACTAGGTCACCGGAATCAGAGTGGCGCCCTGCAGAGTCCAGGTAGTTTCTGACAGAGGCAAAGAGTCTCAAGCGGCACCCTGCCCGTCCCTGTTAAGACGCCGTACCAGGGCAATTCTGCATGGTACGGGGAGACTAGCGTGACGTACTTAGTGCCTTGGGCTAGGCCTCGCCGTCCGTACGCCTTGCCAAAAGCTAGTGGGTGCTTCAGGGGAGAAGTGTGCCTTGGCCAGGCTGCTTCGAAAGGCGACTGTCTGCTTGGCGTAGGGAGACAGCAAGCAAGGGCTCCCATTCTAAAGCCCACGGAGAGGGTTGCTTCATTGCCGCCCAGGTTCAGCGCTGGCAACCACTGGCCGTACACCTAAAAGACCTGCCGGACCTGTGTTCGGGCGGCCGTTAGCAAGCTCGGACATCTAGCTCTCCCACGAAGGAAGCAGTGTGTCGCCTTTCTCTCCGCCTTACGAGCTGTCATCCGGATGCCCAAGGTCGCTGGATGTTGTGAAGTCGCCCTTGGAAGAGACGTTCGCGATGCAGTCTTCCTCCACGGGAGGGGCCTAGGAGGCAGGAGGCCTAGGAGACCTGGAAAGCTCACTAGCGTGAAGGCCCTGCGTGGACTACGTTTTCACGGGAAATGCTGCACGCCCAAGCTTGTGCATGCAGTCCATAGGCCTTACTATGAGCCTGCCTGGCACAGTCGTGTTCCCTTTAGCACTGGCGCCTTGGCGATGCCTCATGCAAGGACAGGCAAGCACCGTGTTGCTCTCAGGAGAGCGCCCTTTTCCTAACCACGGGGGCACTCCAGCACTGAAGACTGACAGCAGCCCTCTGCTTTCCGGCAGCTTTGAGGCTGGGGCTGCCCTTTGTTGCTGAGAATTGCCACTGTTCGCAGAGCTTCCGAATCCGAAACTTCAAAACTGCCCTAGTGCGTTTAGTTTCAGGCGAGCGAAAAGAGACCGAAGGAGCACTCTGGCACTTCCCCGGTTTCATCTCCAAGCAGGGAGTTGTGCAGTGTGTGAGGAGTCTACGGGACTTCAGGCTCCAGGAAGGTTACGTGTCCTCGCGCCGTCTCTAAGCGTAGGAGAGTTCAGGGGAAGCTCTACCTCTTCGAGACAGCATGTCATGGCTAGTCTCTGCGTGGCCTAGAGAAAGGGCGGGTAAGTAAAAGGGTACCCGGAACGGACACCAGGAAAAGAGTGTTTTCCTTGCAGCTCACGCTCTGCACTGCGTGCCCCTGGCATGGCACCGAAGGCCGGCGAGAGCTGTGTTCCGGAGGTCTCTTGAATGCTTTGGCCAGCTAGCTAGCTGGAGCAAAAGGAGAAGGTTCCCTTTCACTCTGCTTTCAAAGCGGTGATACGGAGGCACTCGAGAGCCTAATGCTGCGCAGTCGCCCAGAATGGGGAATCCTGTGCGCAGCGTTCGTCTATGGGACACGGGGAGGACGCAGTGGCCCTAGGAAAAGCATACTGGAGCTCCTGCCCCTACCTGCCCCAGAGTCAGTGGACACCCCCTGCACTCCTCAATGCGTGGACGGACTATCTGAAGGATACTTGGAACCCTGTGGAGGGCTCTAGCTTTCCCTTTGGCGATGAGGGCTCTGGGATGCCTCCTGCAGGGCACAGGACACGGTCCCTTTCTCTAGGAACCCTCTCTCGTCGCTCCACACAGGCCTTCCAGAAGTGAAGCCAACACAGGCAGCCACACTCTTCCGCAGGAAACTTGGACGCTGCACGTAGCCTGCTCTCCAGCGGGGGAAAGAGGGCTTTGCTCACTAGGTCACCGGTATCAGAGTGGCGCCCTGCAGAGTCCAGGTAGTTTCTGACAGAGGCAAAGAGTCTCAAGCGGCACCCTGCCCGTCCCTGTTAAGACGCCGTACCAGGGCAATTCTGCATGGGACGGGGAGACTAGCGTGACGTACTTAGTGCCTTGGGCTAGGCCTCGCCGTCCGTACGCCTTGCCAAAAGCTAGTGGGTGCTTCAGGGGAGAAGTGTGCCTTGGCCAGGCTGCTTCGAAAGGCAACTGTCTGCTTGGCGTAGGGAGACAGCAAGCAAGGGCTCCCATTCTAAAGCCCACGGAGAGGGTTGCTTCATTGCCGCCCAGGTTCAGCGCTGGCAACCACTGGCCGTACACCTAAAAGACCTGCCGGACCTGTGTTCGGGCGGCCGTTAGCAAGCTCGGACATCTAGCTCTCCCACGAAGGAAGCAGTGTGTCGCCTTTCTCTCCGCCTTACGAGCTGTCATCCGGAGGCCCAAGGTCCGTGGACGTTGTCAAGTCGCCCTTGGAAGAGACGTTCGCGATGCAGTCTTCCTCCACGGGAGGGGCCTAGGAGGCAGGATGCCTAGGAGACCTGGAAAGCTCACTAGCGTGAAGGCCCTGCGTGGACTACGTTTTCACGGGAAATGCTGCACGCCTAAGCTTGTGCATGCAGTCCATGGGCCTTACTATGAGCCTGCCTGGCACAGTCGTGTTCCCTTTAGCACTGGCGCCTTGGCGATGCCTCATGCAAGGACAGGCAAGCACCGTGTTGCTCTCAGGAGAGCGCCCTTTTCCTAACCACGGGGGCACTCCAGCACTGAAGACTGACAGCAGCCCTCTGCTTTCCGGCAGCTTTGAGGCTGGGGCTGCCCTTTGTTGCTGAGAATTGCCACTGTTCGCAGAGCTTCCGAATCCGAAACTTCAAAACTGCCCTAGTGCGTTTAGTTTCAGGCGAGCGAAAAGAGACCGAAGGAGCACTCTGGCACTTCCCCGGTTTCATCTCCAAGCAGGGAGTTGTGCAGTGTGTGAGGAGTCTACGGGACTTCAGGCTCCAGGAAGGTTACGTGTCCTCGCGCCGTCTCTAAGCGTAGGAGAGTTCAGGGGAAGCTCTACCTCTTCGAGACAGCATGTCATGGCTAGTCTCTGCGTGGCCTAGAGAAAGGGCGGGTAAGTAAAAGGGTACCCGGAACGGACACCAGGAAAAGAGTGTTTTCCTTGCAGCTCACGCTCTGCACTGCGTGCCCCTGGCATGGCACCGAAGGCCGGCGAGAGCTGTGTTCCGGAGGTCTCTTGAATGCTTTGGCCAGCTAGCTAGCTGGAGCAAAAGGAGAAGGTTCCCTTTCACTCTGCTTTCAAAGCGGTGATCCGGAGGCACTCGAGAGCCTAATGCTGCGCAGTCGCCCAGAATGGGGAATCCTGTGCGCAGCGTTCGTCTATGGGACACGGGGAGGAGGCAGTGGCCCTAGGAAAAGCATACTGGAGCTCCTGCCCCCACCTGCCCCAGAGTCAGTGGACACCCCGTGCACTCCTCAATGCGTGGACGGACTATCTGAAGGATACTTGGAACCCTGTGGAGGGCTCTAGCTTTCCCTTTGGCGATGAGGGCTCTGGGATGCCTCCTGCAGGGCACAGGACACGGTCCCTTTCTCTAGGAACCCTCTCTCGTCGCTCCACACAGGCCTTCCAGAAGTGAAGCCAACACAGGCAGCCACACTCTTCCGCAGGAAACTTGGACGCTGCACGTAGCCTGCTCTCCAGCGGGGGAAAGAGGGCTTTGCTCACTAGGTCACCGGAATCAGAGTGGCGCCCTGCAGAGTCCAGGTAGTTTCTGACAGAGGCAAAGAGTCTCAAGCGGCACCCTGCCCGTCCCTGTTAAGACGCCGTACCAGGGCAATTCTGCATGGGACGGGGAGACTAGCGTGACGTACTTAGTGCCTTGGGCTAGGCCTCGCCGTCCGTACGCCTTGCCAAAAGCTAGTGGGTGCTTCAGGGGAGAAGTGTGCCTTGGCCAGGCTGCTTCGAAAGGCAACTGTCTGCTTGGCGTAGGGAGACAGCAAGCAAGGGCTCCCATTCTAAAGCCCACTCAGAGGGTTGCTTCATTGCCGCCCAGGTTCAGCGCTGGCAACCACTGGCCGTACACCTAAAAGACCTGCCGGACCTGTGTTCGGGCGGCCGTTAGCAAGCTCGGACATCTAGCTCTCCCACGAAGGAAGCAGTGTGTCGCCTTTCTCTCCGCCTTACGAGCTGTCATCCGGAGGCCCAAGGTCCCTGGATGTTGTGAAGTCGCCCTTGGAAGAGACGTTCGCGATGCAGTCTTCCTCCACGGGAGGGGCCTAGGAGGCAGGAGGCCTAGGAGACCTGGAAAGCTCACTAGCGTGAAGGCCCTGCGTGGACTACGTTTTCACGGGAAATGCTGCACGCCCAAGCTTGTGCATGCAGTCCATAGGCCTTACTATGAGCCTGCCTGGCACAGTCGTGTTCCCTTTAGCACTGGCGCCTTGGCGATGCCTCATGCAAGGACAGGCAAGCACCGTGTTGCTCTCAGGAGAGCGCCCTTTTCCTAACCACGGGGGCACTCCAGCACTGAAGACTGACAGCAGCCCTCTGCTTTCCGGCAGCTTTGAGGCTGGGGCTGCCCTTTGTTGCTGAGAATTGCCACTGTTCGCAGAGCTTCCGAATCCGAAACTTCAAAACTGCCCTAGTGCGTTTAGTTTCAGGCGAGCGAAAAGAGACCGAAGGAGCACTCTGGCACTTCCCCGGTTTCATCTCCAAGCAGGGAGTTGTGCAGTGTGTGAGGAGTCTACGGGACTTCAGGCTCCAGGAAGGTTACGTGTCCTCGCGCCGTCTCTAAGCGTAGGAGAGTTCAGGGGAAGCTCTACCTCTTCGAGACAGCATGTCATGGCTAGTCTCTGCGTGGCCTAGAGAAAGGGCGGGTAAGTAAAAGGGTACCCGGAACGGACACCAGGAAAAGAGTGTTTTCCTTGCAGCTCACGCTCTGCACTGCGTGCCCCTGGCATGGCACCGAAGGCCGGCGAGAGCTGTGTTCCGGAGGTCTCTTGAATGCTTTGGCCAGCTAGCTAGCTGGAGCAAAAGGAGAAGGTTCCCTTTCACTCTGCTTTCAAAGCGGTGATCCGGAGGCACTCGAGAGCCTAATGCTGCGCAGTCGCCCAGAATGGGGAATCCTGTGCGCAGCGTTCGTCTATGGGACACGGGGAGGAGGCAGTGGCCCTAGGAAAAGCATACTGGAGCTCCTGCCCCCACCTGCCCCAGAGTCAGTGGACACCCCGTGCACTCCTCAATGCGTGGACGGACTATCTGAAGGATACTTGGAACCCTGTGGAGGGCTCTAGCTTTCCCTTTGGCGATGAGGGCTCTGGGATGCCTCCTGCAGGGCACAGGACACGGTCCCTTTCTCTAGGAACCCTCTCTCGTCGCTCCACACAGGCCTTCCAGAAGTGAAGCCAACACAGGCAGCCACACTCTTCCGCAGGAAACTTGGACGCTGCACGTAGCCTGCTCTCCAGCGGGGGAAAGAGGGCTTTGCTCACTAGGTCACCGGAATCAGAGTGGCGCCCTGCAGAGTCCAGGTAGTTTCTGACAGAGGCAAAGAGTCTCAAGCGGCACCCTGCCCGTCCCTGTTAAGACGCCGTACCAGGGCAATTCTGCATGGGACGGGGAGACTAGCGTGACGTACTTAGTGCCTTGGGCTAGGCCTCGCCGTCCGTACGCCTTGCCAAAAGCTAGTGGGTGCTTCAGGGGAGAAGTGTGCCTTGGCCAGGCTGCTTCGAAAGGCGACTGTCTGCTTGGCGTAGGGAGACAGCAAGCAAGGGCTCCCATTCTAAAGCCCACGGAGAGGGTTGCTTCATTGCCGCCCAGGTTCAGCGCTGGCAACCACTGGCCGTACACCTAAAAGACCTGCCGGACCTGTGTTCGGGCGGCCGTTAGCAAGCTCGGACATCTAGCTCTCCCACGAAGGAAGCAGTGTGTCGCCTTTCTCTCCGCCTTACGAGCTGTCATCCGGATGCCCAAGGTCGCTGGACGTTGTGAAGTCGCCCTTGGAAGAGACGTTCGCGATGCAGTCTTCCTCCACGGGAGGGGCCTAGGAGGCAGGAGGCCTAGGAGACCTGGAAAGCTCACTAGCGTGAAGGCCCTGCGTGGACTACGTTTTCACGGGAAATGCTGCACGCCCAAGCTTGTGCATGCAGTCCATAGGCCTTACTATGAGCCTGCCTGGCACAGTCGTGTTCCCTTTAGCACTGGCGCCTTGGCGATGCCTCATGCAAGGACAGGCAAGCACCGTGTTGCTCTCAGGAGAGCGCCCTTTTCCTAACCACGGGGGCACTCCAGCACTGAAGACTGACAGCAGCCCTCTGCTTTCCGGCAGCTTTGAGGCTGGGGCTGCCCTTTGTTGCTGAGAATTGCCACTGTTCGCAGAGCTTCCGAATCCGAAACTTCAAAACTGCCCTAGTGCGTTTAGTTTCAGGCGAGCGAAAAGAGACCGAAGGAGCACTCTGGCACTTCCCCGGTTTCATCTCCAAGCAGGGAGTTGTGCAGTGTGTGAGGAGTCTACGGGACTTCAGGCTCCAGGAAGGTTACGTGTCCTCGCGCCGTCTCTAAGCGTAGGAGAGTTCAGGGGAAGCTCTACCTCTTCGAGACAGCATGTCATGGCTAGTCTCTGCGTGGCCTAGAGAAAGGGCGGGTAAGTAAAAGGGTACCCGGAACGGACACCAGGAAAAGAGTGTTTTCCTTGCAGCTCACGCTCTGCACTGCGTGCCCCTGGCATGGCACCGAAGGCCGGCGAGAGCTGTGTTCCGGAGGTCTCTTGAATGCTTTGGCCAGCTAGCTAGCTGGAGCAAAAGGAGAAGGTTCCCTTTCACTCTGCTTTCAAAGCGGTGATACGGAGGCACTCGAGAGCCTAATGCTGCGCAGTCGCCCAGAATGGGGAATCCTGTGCGCAGCGTTCGTCTATGGGACACGGGGAGGACGCAGTGGCCCTAGGAAAAGCATACTGGAGCTCCTGCCCCTACCTGCCCCAGAGTCAGTGGACACCCCCTGCACTCCTCAATGCGTGGACGGACTATCTGAAGGATACTTGGAACCCTGTGGAGGGCTCTAGCTTTCCCTTTGGCGATGAGGGCTCTGGGATGCCTCCTGCAGGGCACAGGACACGGTCCCTTTCTCTAGGAACCCTCTCTCGTCGCTCCACACAGGCCTTCCAGAAGTGAAGCCAACACAGGCAGCCACACTCTTCCGCAGGAAACTTGGACGCTGCACGTAGCCTGCTCTCCAGCGGGGGAAAGAGGGCTTTGCTCACTAGGTCACCGGTATCAGAGTGGCACCCTGCAGAGTCCAGGTAGTTTCTGACAGAGGCAAAGAGTCTCAAGCGGCACCCTGCCCGTCCCTGTTAAGACGCCGTACCAGGGCAATTCTGCATGGGACGGGGAGACTAGCGTGACGTACTTAGTGCCTTGGGCTAGGCCTCGCCGTCCGTACGCCTTGCCAAAAGCTAGTGGGTGCTTCAGGGGAGAAGTGTGCCTTGGCCAGGCTGCTTCGAAAGGCAACTGTCTGCTTGGCGTAGGGAGACAGCAAGCAAGGGCTCCCATTCTAAAGCCCACGGAGAGGGTTGCTTCATTGCCGCCCAGGTTCAGCGCTGGCAACCACTGGCCGTACACCTAAAAGACCTGCCGGACCTGTGTTCGGGCGGCCGTTAGCAAGCTCGGACATCTAGCTCTCCCACGAAGGAAGCAGTGTGTCGCCTTTCTCTCCGCCTTACGAGCTGTCATCCGGAGGCCCAAGGTCCGTGGACGTTGTCAAGTCGCCCTTGGAAGAGACGTTCGCGATGCAGTCTTCCTCCACGGGAGGGGCCTAGGAGGCAGGATGCCTAGGAGACCTGGAAAGCTCACTAGCGTGAAGGCCCTGCGTGGACTACGTTTTCACGGGAAATGCTGCACGCCTAAGCTTGTGCATGCAGTCCATGGGCCTTACTATGAGCCTGCCTGGCACAGTCGTGTTCCCTTTAGCACTGGCGCCTTGGCGATGCCTCATGCAAGGACAGGCAAGCACCGTGTTGCTCTCAGGAGAGCGCCCTTTTCCTAACCACGGGGGCACTCCAGCACTGAAGACTGACAGCAGCCCTCTGCTTTCCGGCAGCTTTGAGGCTGGGGCTGCCCTTTGTTGCTGAGAATTGCCACTGTTCGCAGAGCTTCCGAATCCGAAACTTCAAAACTGCCCTAGTGCGTTTAGTTTCAGGCGAGCGAAAAGAGACCGAAGGAGCACTCTGGCACTTCCCCGGTTTCATCTCCAAGCAGGGAGTTGTGCAGTGTGTGAGGAGTCTACGGGACTTCAGGCTCCAGGAAGGTTACGTGTCCTCGCGCCGTCTCTAAGCGTAGGAGAGTTCAGGGGAAGCTCTACCTCTTCGAGACAGCATGTCATGGCTAGTCTCTGCGTGGCCTAGAGAAAGGGCGGGTAAGTAAAAGGGTACCCGGAACGGACACCAGGAAAAGAGTGTTTTCCTTGCAGCTCACGCTCTGCACTGCGTGCCCCTGGCATGGCACCGAAGGCCGGCGAGAGCTGTGTTCCGGAGGTCTCTTGAATGCTTTGGCCAGCTAGCTAGCTGGAGCAAAAGGAGAAGGTTCCCTTTCACTCTGCTTTCAAAGCGGTGATCCGGAGGCACTCGAGAGCCTAATGCTGCGCAGTCGCCCAGAATGGGGAATCCTGTGCGCAGCGTTCGTCTATGGGACACGGGGAGGAGGCAGTGGCCCTAGGAAAAGCATACTGGAGCTCCTGCCCCCACCTGCCCCAGAGTCAGTGGACACCCCGTGCACTCCTCAATGCGTGGACGGACTATCTGAAGGATACTTGGAACCCTGTGGAGGGCTCTAGCTTTCCCTTTGGCGATGAGGGCTCTGGGATGCCTCCTGCAGGGCACAGGACACGGTCCCTTTCTCTAGGAACCCTCTCTCGTCGCTCCACACAGGCCTTCCAGAAGTGAAGCCAACACAGGCAGCCACACTCTTCCGCAGGAAACTTGGACGCTGCACGTAGCCTGCTCTCCAGCGGGGGAAAGAGGGCTTTGCTCACTAGGTCACCGGAATCAGAGTGGCGCCCTGCAGAGTCCAGGTAGTTTCTGACAGAGGCAAAGAGTCTCAAGCGGCACCCTGCCCGTCCCTGTTAAGACGCCGTACCAGGGCAATTCTGCATGGGACGGGGAGACTAGCGTGACGTACTTAGTGCCTTGGGCTAGGCCTCGCCGTCCGTACGCCTTGCCAAAAGCTAGTGGGTGCTTCAGGGGAGAAGTGTGCCTTGGCCAGGCTGCTTCGAAAGGCAACTGTCTGCTTGGCGTAGGGAGACAGCAAGCAAGGGCTCCCATTCTAAAGCCCACTCAGAGGGTTGCTTCATTGCCGCCCAGGTTCAGCGCTGGCAACCACTGGCCGTACACCTAAAAGACCTGCCGGACCTGTGTTCGGGCGGCCGTTAGCAAGCTCGGACATCTAGCTCTCCCACGAAGGAAGCAGTGTGTCGCCTTTCTCTCCGCCTTACGAGCTGTCATCCGGAGGCCCAAGGTCCCTGGATGTTGTGAAGTCGCCCTTGGAAGAGACGTTCGCGATGCAGTCTTCCTCCACGGGAGGGGCCTAGGAGGCAGGAGGCCTAGGAGACCTGGAAAGCTCACTAGCGTGAAGGCCCTGCGTGGACTACGTTTTCACGGGAAATGCTGCACGCCCAAGCTTGTGCATGCAGTCCATAGGCCTTACTATGAGCCTGCCTGGCACAGTCGTGTTCCCTTTAGCACTGGCGCCTTGGCGATGCCTCATGCAAGGACAGGCAAGCACCGTGTTGCTCTCAGGAGAGCGCCCTTTTCCTAACCACGGGGGCACTCCAGCACTGAAGACTGACAGCAGCCCTCTGCTTTCCGGCAGCTTTGAGGCTGGGGCTGCCCTTTGTTGCTGAGAATTGCCACTGTTCGCAGAGCTTCCGAATCCGAAACTTCAAAACTGCCCTAGTGCGTTTAGTTTCAGGCGAGCGAAAAGAGACCGAAGGAGCACTCTGGCACTTCCCCGGTTTCATCTCCAAGCAGGGAGTTGTGCAGTGTGTGAGGAGTCTACGGGACTTCAGGCTCCAGGAAGGTTACGTGTCCTCGCGCCGTCTCTAAGCGTAGGAGAGTTCAGGGGAAGCTCTACCTCTTCGAGACAGCATGTCATGGCTAGTCTCTGCGTGGCCTAGAGAAAGGGCGGGTAAGTAAAAGGGTACCCGGAACGGACACCAGGAAAAGAGTGTTTTCCTTGCAGCTCACGCTCTGCACTGCGTGCCCCTGGCATGGCACCGAAGGCCGGCGAGAGCTGTGTTCCGGAGGTCTCTTGAATGCTTTGGCCAGCTAGCTAGCTGGAGCAAAAGGAGAAGGTTCCCTTTCACTCTGCTTTCAAAGCGGTGATCCGGAGGCACTCGAGAGCCTAATGCTGCGCAGTCGCCCAGAATGGGGAATCCTGTGCGCAGCGTTCGTCTATGGGACACGGGGAGGAGGCAGTGGCCCTAGGAAAAGCATACTGGAGCTCCTGCCCCCACCTGCCCCAGAGTCAGTGGACACCCCGTGCACTCCTCAATGCGTGGACGGACTATCTGAAGGATACTTGGAACCCTGTGGAGGGCTCTAGCTTTCCCTTTGGCGATGAGGGCTCTGGGATGCCTCCTGCAGGGCACAGGACACGGTCCCTTTCTCTAGGAACCCTCTCTCGTCGCTCCACACAGGCCTTCCAGAAGTGAAGCCAACACAGGCAGCCACACTCTTCCGCAGGAAACTTGGACGCTGCACGTAGCCTGCTCTCCAGCGGGGGAAAGAGGGCTTTGCTCACTAGGTCACCGGAATCAGAGTGGCGCCCTGCAGAGTCCAGGTAGTTTCTGACAGAGGCAAAGAGTCTCAAGCGGCACCCTGCCCGTCCCTGTTAAGACGCCGTACCAGGGCAATTCTGCATGGTACGGGGAGACTAGCGTGACGTACTTAGTGCCTTGGGCTAGGCCTCGCCGTCCGTACGCCTTGCCAAAAGCTAGTGGGTGCTTCAGGGGAGAAGTGTGCCTTGGCCAGGCTGCTTCGAAAGGCGACTGTCTGCTTGGCGTAGGGAGACAGCAAGCAAGGGCTCCCATTCTAAAGCCCACGGAGAGGGTTGCTTCATTGCCGCCCAGGTTCAGCGCTGGCAACCACTGGCCGTACACCTAAAAGACCTGCCGGACCTGTGTTCGGGCGGCCGTTAGCAAGCTCGGACATCTAGCTCTCCCACGAAGGAAGCAGTGTGTCGCCTTTCTCTCCGCCTTACGAGCTGTCATCCGGATGCCCAAGGTCGCTGGATGTTGTGAAGTCGCCCTTGGAAGAGACGTTCGCGATGCAGTCTTCCTCCACGGGAGGGGCCTAGGAGGCAGGAGGCCTAGGAGACCTGGAAAGCTCACTAGCGTGAAGGCCCTGCGTGGACTACGTTTTCACGGGAAATGCTGCACGCCCAAGCTTGTGCATGCAGTCCATAGGCCTTACTATGAGCCTGCCTGGCACAGTCGTGTTCCCTTTAGCACTGGCGCCTTGGCGATGCCTCATGCAAGGACAGGCAAGCACCGTGTTGCTCTCAGGAGAGCGCCCTTTTCCTAACCACGGGGGCACTCCAGCACTGAAGACTGACAGCAGCCCTCTGCTTTCCGGCAGCTTTGAGGCTGGGGCTGCCCTTTGTTGCTGAGAATTGCCACTGTTCGCAGAGCTTCCGAATCCGAAACTTCAAAACTGCCCTAGTGCGTTTAGTTTCAGGCGAGCGAAAAGAGACCGAAGGAGCACTCTGGCACTTCCCCGGTTTCATCTCCAAGCAGGGAGTTGTGCAGTGTGTGAGGAGTCTACGGGACTTCAGGCTCCAGGAAGGTTACGTGTCCTCGCGCCGTCTCTAAGCGTAGGAGAGTTCAGGGGAAGCTCTACCTCTTCGAGACAGCATGTCATGGCTAGTCTCTGCGTGGCCTAGAGAAAGGGCGGGTAAGTAAAAGGGTACCCGGAACGGACACCAGGAAAAGAGTGTTTTCCTTGCAGCTCACGCTCTGCACTGCGTGCCCCTGGCATGGCACCGAAGGCCGGCGAGAGCTGTGTTCCGGAGGTCTCTTGAATGCTTTGGCCAGCTAGCTAGCTGGAGCAAAAGGAGAAGGTTCCCTTTCACTCTGCTTTCAAAGCGGTGATACGGAGGCACTCGAGAGCCTAATGCTGCGCAGTCGCCCAGAATGGGGAATCCTGTGCGCAGCGTTCGTCTATGGGACACGGGGAGGACGCAGTGGCCCTAGGAAAAGCATACTGGAGCTCCTGCCCCTACCTGCCCCAGAGTCAGTGGACACCCCCTGCACTCCTCAATGCGTGGACGGACTATCTGAAGGATACTTGGAACCCTGTGGAGGGCTCTAGCTTTCCCTTTGGCGATGAGGGCTCTGGGATGCCTCCTGCAGGGCACAGGACACGGTCCCTTTCTCTAGGAACCCTCTCTCGTCGCTCCACACAGGCCTTCCAGAAGTGAAGCCAACACAGGCAGCCACACTCTTCCGCAGGAAACTTGGACGCTGCACGTAGCCTGCTCTCCAGCGGGGGAAAGAGGGCTTTGCTCACTAGGTCACCGGTATCAGAGTGGCGCCCTGCAGAGTCCAGGTAGTTTCTGACAGAGGCAAAGAGTCTCAAGCGGCACCCTGCCCGTCCCTGTTAAGACGCCGTACCAGGGCAATTCTGCATGGGACGGGGAGACTAGCGTGACGTACTTAGTGCCTTGGGCTAGGCCTCGCCGTCCGTACGCCTTGCCAAAAGCTAGTGGGTGCTTCAGGGGAGAAGTGTGCCTTGGCCAGGCTGCTTCGAAAGGCAACTGTCTGCTTGGCGTAGGGAGACAGCAAGCAAGGGCTCCCATTCTAAAGCCCACGGAGAGGGTTGCTTCATTGCCGCCCAGGTTCAGCGCTGGCAACCACTGGCCGTACACCTAAAAGACCTGCCGGACCTGTGTTCGGGCGGCCGTTAGCAAGCTCGGACATCTAGCTCTCCCACGAAGGAAGCAGTGTGTCGCCTTTCTCTCCGCCTTACGAGCTGTCATCCGGAGGCCCAAGGTCCGTGGACGTTGTCAAGTCGCCCTTGGAAGAGACGTTCGCGATGCAGTCTTCCTCCACGGGAGGGGCCTAGGAGGCAGGATGCCTAGGAGACCTGGAAAGCTCACTAGCGTGAAGGCCCTGCGTGGACTACGTTTTCACGGGAAATGCTGCACGCCTAAGCTTGTGCATGCAGTCCATGGGCCTTACTATGAGCCTGCCTGGCACAGTCGTGTTCCCTTTAGCACTGGCGCCTTGGCGATGCCTCATGCAAGGACAGGCAAGCACCGTGTTGCTCTCAGGAGAGCGCCCTTTTCCTAACCACGGGGGCACTCCAGCACTGAAGACTGACAGCAGCCCTCTGCTTTCCGGCAGCTTTGAGGCTGGGGCTGCCCTTTGTTGCTGAGAATTGCCACTGTTCGCAGAGCTTCCGAATCCGAAACTTCAAAACTGCCCTAGTGCGTTTAGTTTCAGGCGAGCGAAAAGAGACCGAAGGAGCACTCTGGCACTTCCCCGGTTTCATCTCCAAGCAGGGAGTTGTGCAGTGTGTGAGGAGTCTACGGGACTTCAGGCTCCAGGAAGGTTACGTGTCCTCGCGCCGTCTCTAAGCGTAGGAGAGTTCAGGGGAAGCTCTACCTCTTCGAGACAGCATGTCATGGCTAGTCTCTGCGTGGCCTAGAGAAAGGGCGGGTAAGTAAAAGGGTACCCGGAACGGACACCAGGAAAAGAGTGTTTTCCTTGCAGCTCACGCTCTGCACTGCGTGCCCCTGGCATGGCACCGAAGGCCGGCGAGAGCTGTGTTCCGGAGGTCTCTTGAATGCTTTGGCCAGCTAGCTAGCTGGAGCAAAAGGAGAAGGTTCCCTTTCACTCTGCTTTCAAAGCGGTGATCCGGAGGCACTCGAGAGCCTAATGCTGCGCAGTCGCCCAGAATGGGGAATCCTGTGCGCAGCGTTCGTCTATGGGACACGGGGAGGAGGCAGTGGCCCTAGGAAAAGCATACTGGAGCTCCTGCCCCCACCTGCCCCAGAGTCAGTGGACACCCCGTGCACTCCTCAATGCGTGGACGGACTATCTGAAGGATACTTGGAACCCTGTGGAGGGCTCTAGCTTTCCCTTTGGCGATGAGGGCTCTGGGATGCCTCCTGCAGGGCACAGGACACGGTCCCTTTCTCTAGGAACCCTCTCTCGTCGCTCCACACAGGCCTTCCAGAAGTGAAGCCAACACAGGCAGCCACACTCTTCCGCAGGAAACTTGGACGCTGCACGTAGCCTGCTCTCCAGCGGGGGAAAGAGGGCTTTGCTCACTAGGTCACCGGAATCAGAGTGGCGCCCTGCAGAGTCCAGGTAGTTTCTGACAGAGGCAAAGAGTC
Source organism: Eubalaena glacialis (assembly GCF_028564815.1). Taxonomy (NCBI): domain Eukaryota; kingdom Metazoa; phylum Chordata; class Mammalia; order Artiodactyla; family Balaenidae; genus Eubalaena; species Eubalaena glacialis. The sequence continues at coordinate 67,094,028 of NC_083729.1, read as the reverse complement.
TCAAGCGGCACCCTGCCCGTCCCTGTTAAGACGCCGTACCAGGGCAATTCTGCATGGGACGGGGAGACTAGCGTGACGTACTTAGTGCCTTGGGCTAGGCCTCGCCGTCCGTACGCCTTGCCAAAAGCTAGTGGGTGCTTCAGGGGAGAAGTGTGCCTTGGCCAGGCTGCTTCGAAAGGCAACTGTCTGCTTGGCGTAGGGAGACAGCAAGCAAGGGCTCCCATTCTAAAGCCCACGGAGAGGGTTGCTTCATTGCCGCCCAGGTTCAGCGCTGGCAACCACTGGCCGTACACCTAAAAGACCTGCCGGACCTGTGTTCGGGCGGCCGTTAGCAAGCTCGGACATCTAGCTCTCCCACGAAGGAAGCAGTGTGTCGCCTTTCTCTCCGCCTTACGAGCTGTCATCCGGAGGCCCAAGGTCCGTGGACGTTGTCAAGTCGCCCTTGGAAGAGACGTTCGCGATGCAGTCTTCCTCCACGGGAGGGGCCTAGGAGGCAGGATGCCTAGGAGACCTGGAAAGCTCACTAGCGTGAAGGCCCTGCGTGGACTACGTTTTCACGGGAAATGCTGCACGCCTAAGCTTGTGCATGCAGTCCATGGGCCTTACTATGAGCCTGCCTGGCACAGTCGTGTTCCCTTTAGCACTGGCGCCTTGGCGATGCCTCATGCAAGGACAGGCAAGCACCGTGTTGCTCTCAGGAGAGCGCCCTTTTCCTAACCACGGGGGCACTCCAGCACTGAAGACTGACAGCAGCCCTCTGCTTTCCGGCAGCTTTGAGGCTGGGGCTGCCCTTTGTTGCTGAGAATTGCCACTGTTCGCAGAGCTTCCGAATCCGAAACTTCAAAACTGCCCTAGTGCGTTTAGTTTCAGGCGAGCGAAAAGAGACCGAAGGAGCACTCTGGCACTTCCCCGGTTTCATCTCCAAGCAGGGAGTTGTGCAGTGTGTGAGGAGTCTACGGGACTTCAGGCTCCAGGAAGGTTACGTGTCCTCGCGCCGTCTCTAAGCGTAGGAGAGTTCAGGGGAAGCTCTACCTCTTCGAGACAGCATGTCATGGCTAGTCTCTGCGTGGCCTAGAGAAAGGGCGGGTAAGTAAAAGGGTACCCGGAACGGACACCAGGAAAAGAGTGTTTTCCTTGCAGCTCACGCTCTGCACTGCGTGCCCCTGGCATGGCACCGAAGGCCGGCGAGAGCTGTGTTCCGGAGGTCTCTTGAATGCTTTGGCCAGCTAGCTAGCTGGAGCAAAAGGAGAAGGTTCCCTTTCACTCTGCTTTCAAAGCGGTGATCCGGAGGCACTCGAGAGCCTAATGCTGCGCAGTCGCCCAGAATGGGGAATCCTGTGCGCAGCGTTCGTCTATGGGACACGGGGAGGAGGCAGTGGCCCTAGGAAAAGCATACTGGAGCTCCTGCCCCCACCTGCCCCAGAGTCAGTGGACACCCCGTGCACTCCTCAATGCGTGGACGGACTATCTGAAGGATACTTGGAACCCTGTGGAGGGCTCTAGCTTTCCCTTTGGCGATGAGGGCTCTGGGATGCCTCCTGCAGGGCACAGGACACGGTCCCTTTCTCTAGGAACCCTCTCTCGTCGCTCCACACAGGCCTTCCAGAAGTGAAGCCAACACAGGCAGCCACACTCTTCCGCAGGAAACTTGGACGCTGCACGTAGCCTGCTCTCCAGCGGGGGAAAGAGGGCTTTGCTCACTAGGTCACCGGAATCAGAGTGGCGCCCTGCAGAGTCCAGGTAGTTTCTGACAGAGGCAAAGAGTCTCAAGCGGCACCCTGCCCGTCCCTGTTAAGACGCCGTACCAGGGCAATTCTGCATGGGACGGGGAGACTAGCGTGACGTACTTAGTGCCTTGGGCTAGGCCTCGCCGTCCGTACGCCTTGCCAAAAGCTAGTGGGTGCTTCAGGGGAGAAGTGTGCCTTGGCCAGGCTGCTTCGAAAGGCAACTGTCTGCTTGGCGTAGGGAGACAGCAAGCAAGGGCTCCCATTCTAAAGCCCACTCAGAGGGTTGCTTCATTGCCGCCCAGGTTCAGCGCTGGCAACCACTGGCCGTACACCTAAAAGACCTGCCGGACCTGTGTTCGGGCGGCCGTTAGCAAGCTCGGACATCTAGCTCTCCCACGAAGGAAGCAGTGTGTCGCCTTTCTCTCCGCCTTACGAGCTGTCATCCGGAGGCCCAAGGTCCCTGGATGTTGTGAAGTCGCCCTTGGAAGAGACGTTCGCGATGCAGTCTTCCTCCACGGGAGGGGCCTAGGAGGCAGGAGGCCTAGGAGACCTGGAAAGCTCACTAGCGTGAAGGCCCTGCGTGGACTACGTTTTCACGGGAAATGCTGCACGCCCAAGCTTGTGCATGCAGTCCATAGGCCTTACTATGAGCCTGCCTGGCACAGTCGTGTTCCCTTTAGCACTGGCGCCTTGGCGATGCCTCATGCAAGGACAGGCAAGCACCGTGTTGCTCTCAGGAGAGCGCCCTTTTCCTAACCACGGGGGCACTCCAGCACTGAAGACTGACAGCAGCCCTCTGCTTTCCGGCAGCTTTGAGGCTGGGGCTGCCCTTTGTTGCTGAGAATTGCCACTGTTCGCAGAGCTTCCGAATCCGAAACTTCAAAACTGCCCTAGTGCGTTTAGTTTCAGGCGAGCGAAAAGAGACCGAAGGAGCACTCTGGCACTTCCCCGGTTTCATCTCCAAGCAGGGAGTTGTGCAGTGTGTGAGGAGTCTACGGGACTTCAGGCTCCAGGAAGGTTACGTGTCCTCGCGCCGTCTCTAAGCGTAGGAGAGTTCAGGGGAAGCTCTACCTCTTCGAGACAGCATGTCATGGCTAGTCTCTGCGTGGCCTAGAGAAAGGGCGGGTAAGTAAAAGGGTACCCGGAACGGACACCAGGAAAAGAGTGTTTTCCTTGCAGCTCACGCTCTGCACTGCGTGCCCCTGGCATGGCACCGAAGGCCGGCGAGAGCTGTGTTCCGGAGGTCTCTTGAATGCTTTGGCCAGCTAGCTAGCTGGAGCAAAAGGAGAAGGTTCCCTTTCACTCTGCTTTCAAAGCGGTGATCCGGAGGCACTCGAGAGCCTAATGCTGCGCAGTCGCCCAGAATGGGGAATCCTGTGCGCAGCGTTCGTCTATGGGACACGGGGAGGAGGCAGTGGCCCTAGGAAAAGCATACTGGAGCTCCTGCCCCCACCTGCCCCAGAGTCAGTGGACACCCCGTGCACTCCTCAATGCGTGGACGGACTATCTGAAGGATACTTGGAACCCTGTGGAGGGCTCTAGCTTTCCCTTTGGCGATGAGGGCTCTGGGATGCCTCCTGCAGGGCACAGGACACGGTCCCTTTCTCTAGGAACCCTCTCTCGTCGCTCCACACAGGCCTTCCAGAAGTGAAGCCAACACAGGCAGCCACACTCTTCCGCAGGAAACTTGGACGCTGCACGTAGCCTGCTCTCCAGCGGGGGAAAGAGGGCTTTGCTCACTAGGTCACCGGAATCAGAGTGGCGCCCTGCAGAGTCCAGGTAGTTTCTGACAGAGGCAAAGAGTCTCAAGCGGCACCCTGCCCGTCCCTGTTAAGACGCCGTACCAGGGCAATTCTGCATGGGACGGGGAGACTAGCGTGACGTACTTAGTGCCTTGGGCTAGGCCTCGCCGTCCGTACGCCTTGCCAAAAGCTAGTGGGTGCTTCAGGGGAGAAGTGTGCCTTGGCCAGGCTGCTTCGAAAGGCGACTGTCTGCTTGGCGTAGGGAGACAGCAAGCAAGGGCTCCCATTCTAAAGCCCACGGAGAGGGTTGCTTCATTGCCGCCCAGGTTCAGCGCTGGCAACCACTGGCCGTACACCTAAAAGACCTGCCGGACCTGTGTTCGGGCGGCCGTTAGCAAGCTCGGACATCTAGCTCTCCCACGAAGGAAGCAGTGTGTCGCCTTTCTCTCCGCCTTACGAGCTGTCATCCGGAGGCCCAAGGTCCGTGGACGTTGTCAAGTCGCCCTTGGAAGAGACGTTCGCGATGCAGTCTTCCTCCACGGGAGGGGCCTAGGAGGCAGGATGCCTAGGAGACCTGGAAAGCTCACTAGCGTGAAGGCCCTGCGTGGACTACGTTTTCACGGGAAATGCTGCACGCCCAAGCTTGTGCATGCAGTCCATGGGCCTTACTATGAGCCTGCCTGGCACAGTCGTGTTCCCTTTAGCACTGGCGCCTTGGCGATGCCTCATGCAAGGACAGGCAAGCACCGTGTTGCTCTCAGGAGAGCGCCCTTTTCCTAACCACGGGGGCACTCCAGCACTGAAGACTGACAGCAGCCCTCTGCTTTCCGGCAGCTTTGAGGCTGGGGCTGCCCTTTGTTGCTGAGAATTGCCACTGTTCGCAGAGCTTCCGAATCCGAAACTTCAAAACTGCCCTAGTGCGTTTAGTTTCAGGCGAGCGAAAAGAGACCGAAGGAGCACTCTGGCACTTCCCCGGTTTCATCTCCAAGCAGGGAGTTGTGCAGTGTGTGAGGAGTCTACGGGACTTCAGGCTCCAGGAAGGTTACGTGTCCTCGCGCCGTCTCTAAGCGTAGGAGAGTTCAGGGGAAGCTCTACCTCTTCGAGACAGCATGTCATGGCTAGTCTCTGCGTGGCCTAGAGAAAGGGCGGGTAAGTAAAAGGGTACCCGGAACGGACACCAGGAAAAGAGTGTTTTCCTTGCAGCTCACGCTCTGCACTGCGTGCCCCTGGCATGGCACCGAAGGCCGGCGAGAGCTGTGTTCCGGAGGTCTCTTGAATGCTTTGGCCAGCTAGCTAGCTGGAGCAAAAGGAGAAGGTTCCCTTTCACTCTGCTTTCAAAGCGGTGATCCGGAGGCACTCGAGAGCCTAATGCTGCGCAGTCGCCCAGAATGGGGAATCCTGTGCGCAGCGTTCGTCTATGGGACACGGGGAGGAGGCAGTGGCCCTAGGAAAAGCATACTGGAGCTCCTGCCCCCACCTGCCCCAGAGTCAGTGGACACCCCGTGCACTCCTCAATGCATGGACGGACTATCTGAAGGATACTTGGAACCCTGTGGAGGGCTCTAGCTTTCCCTTTGGCGATGAGGGCTCTGGGATGCCTCCTGCAGGGCACAGGACACGGTCCCTTTCTCTAGGAACCCTCTCTCGTCGCTCCACACAGGCCTTCCAGAAGTGAAGCCAACACAGGCAGCCACACTCTTCCGCAGGAAACTTGGACGCTGCACGTAGCCTGCTCTCCAGCGGGGGAAAGAGGGCTTTGCTCACTAGGTCACCGGAATCAGAGTGGCGCCCTGCAGAGTCCAGGTAGTTTCTGACAGAGGCAAAGAGTCTCAAGCGGCACCCTGCCCGTCCCTGTTAAGACGCCGTACCAGGGCAATTCTGCATGGGACGGGGAGACTAGCGTGACGTACTTAGTGCCTTGGGCTAGGCCTCGCCGTCCGTACGCCTTGCCAAAAGCTAGTGGGTGCTTCAGGGGAGAAGTGTGCCTTGGCCAGGCTGCTTCGAAAGGCAACTGTCTGCTTGGCGTAGGGAGACAGCAAGCAAGGGCTCCCATTCTAAAGCCCACGGAGAGGGTTGCTTCATTGCCGCCCAGGTTCAGCGCTGGCAACCACTGGCCGTACACCTAAAAGACCTGCCGGACCTGTGTTCGGGCGGCCGTTAGCAAGCTCGGACATCTAGCTCTCCCACGAAGGAAGCAGTGTGTCGCCTTTCTCTCCGCCTTACGAGCTGTCATCCGGAGGCCCAAGGTCCCTGGATGTTGTGAAGTCGCCCTTGGAAGAGACGTTCGCGATGCAGTCTTCCTCCACGGGAGGGGCCTAGGAGGCAGGAGGCCTAGGAGACCTGGAAAGCTCACTAGCGTGAAGGCCCTGCGTGGACTACGTTTTCACGGGAAATGCTGCACGCCCAAGCTTGTGCATGCAGTCCATAGGCCTTACTATGAGCCTGCCTGGCACAGTCGTGTTCCCTTTAGCACTGGCGCCTTGGCGATGCCTCATGCAAGGACAGGCAAGCACCGTGTTGCTCTCAGGAGAGCGCCCTTTTCCTAACCACGGGGGCACTCCAGCACTGAAGACTGACAGCAGCCCTCTGCTTTCCGGCAGCTTTGAGGCTGGGGCTGCCCTTTGTTGCTGAGAATTGCCACTGTTCGCAGAGCTTCCGAATCCGAAACTTCAAAACTGCCCTAGTGCGTTTAGTTTCAGGCGAGCGAAAAGAGACCGAAGGAGCACTCTGGCACTTCCCCGGTTTCATCTCCAAGCAGGGAGTTGTGCAGTGTGTGAGGAGTCTACGGGACTTCAGGCTCCAGGAAGGCTACGTGTCCTCGCGCCGTCTCTAAGCGTAGGAGAGTTCAGGGGAAGCTCTACCTCTTCGAGACAGCATGTCATGGCTAGTCTCTGCGTGGCCTAGAGAAAGGGCGGGTAAGTAAAAGGGTACCCGGAACGGACACCAGGAAAAGAGTGTTTTCCTTGCAGCTCACGCTCTGCACTGCGTGCCCCTGGCATGGCACCGAAGGCCGGCGAGAGCTGTGTTCCGGAGGTCTCTTGAATGCTTTGGCCAGCTAGCTAGCTGGAGCAAAAGGAGAAGGTTCCCTTTCACTCTGCTTTCAAAGCGGTGATCCGGAGGCACTCGAGAGCCTAATGCTGCGCAGTCGCCCAGAATGGGGAATCCTGTGCGCAGCGTTCCTCTATGGGACACGGGGAGGAGGCAGTGGCCCTAGGAAAAGCATACTGGAGCTCCTGCCCCCACCTGCCCCAGAGTCAGTGGACACCCGTGCACTCCTCAATGCGTGGACGGACTATCTGAAGGATACTTGGAACCCTGTGGAGGGCTCTAGCTTTCCCTTTGGCGATGAGGGCTCTGGGATGCCTCCTGCAGGGCACAGGACACGGTCCCTTTCTCTAGGAACCCTCTCTCGTCGCTCCACACAGGCCTTCCAGAAGTGAAGCCAACACAGGCAGCCACACTCTTCCGCAGGAAACTTGGACGCTGCACGTAGCCTGCTCTCCAGCGGGGGAAAGAGGGCTTTGCTCACTAGGTCACCGGAATCAGAGTGGCGCCCTGCAGAGTCCAGGTAGTTTCTGACAGAGGCAAAGAGTCTCAAGCGGCACCCTGCCCGTCCCTGTTAAGACGCCGTACCAGGGCAATTCTGCATGGGACGGGGAGACTAGCGTGACGTACTTAGTGCCTTGGGCTAGGCCTCGCCGTCCGTACGCCTTGCCAAAAGCTAGTGGGTGCTTCAGGGGAGAAGTGTGCCTTGGCCAGGCTGCTTCGAAAGGCAACTGTCTGCTTGGCGTAGGGAGACAGCAAGCAAGGGCTCCCATTCTAAAGCCCACGGAGAGGGTTGCTTCATTGCCGCCCAGGTTCAGCGCTGGCAACCACTGGCCGTACACCTAAAAGACCTGCCGGACCTGTGTTCGGGCGGCCGTTAGCAAGCTCGGACATCTAGCTCTCCCACGAAGGAAGCAGTGTGTCGCCTTTCTCTCCGCCTTACGAGCTGTCATCCGGAGGCCCAAGGTCCCTGGATGTTGTGAAGTCGCCCTTGGAAGAGACGTTCGCGATGCAGTCTTCCTCCACGGGAGGGGCCTAGGAGGCAGGATGCCTAGGAGACCTGGAAAGCTCACTAGCGTGAAGGCCCTGCGTGGACTACGTTTTCACGGGAAATGCTGCACGCCCAAGCTTGTGCATGCAGTCCATGGGCCTTACTATGAGCCTGCCTGGCACAGTCGTGTTCCCTTTAGCACTGGCGCCTTGGCGATGCCTCATGCAAGGACAGGCAAGCACCGTGTTGCTCTCAGGAGAGCGCCCTTTTCCTAACCACGGGGGCACTCCAGCACTGAAGACTGACAGCAGCCCTCTGCTTTCCGGCAGCTTTGAGGCTGGGGCTGCCCTTTGTTGCTGAGAATTGCCACTGTTCGCAGAGCTTCCGAATCCGAAACTTCAAAACTGCCCTAGTGCGTTTAGTTTCAGGCGAGCGAAAAGAGACCGAAGGAGCACTCTGGCACTTCCCCGGTTTCATCTCCAAGCAGGGAGTTGTGCAGTGTGTGAGGAGTCTACGGGACTTCAGGCTCCAGGAAGGTTACGTGTCCTCGCGCCGTCTCTAAGCGTAGGAGAGTTCAGGGGAAGCTCTACCTCTTCGAGACAGCATGTCATGGCTAGTCTCTGCGTGGCCTAGAGAAAGGGCGGGTAAGTAAAAGGGTACCCGGAACGGACACCAGGAAAAGAGTGTTTTCCTTGCAGCTCACGCTCTGCACTGCGTGCCCCTGGCATGGCACCGAAGGCCGGCGAGAGCTGTGTTCCGGAGGTCTCTTGAATGCTTTGGCCAGCTAGCTAGCTGGAGCAAAAGGAGAAGGTTCCCTTTCACTCTGCTTTCAAAGCGGTGATCCGGAGGCACTCGAGAGCCTAATGCTGCGCAGTCGCCCAGAATGGGGAATCCTGTGCGCAGCGTTCGTCTATGGGACACGGGGAGGAGGCAGTGGCCCTAGGAAAAGCATACTGGAGCTCCTGCCCCCACCTGCCCCAGAGTCAGTGGACACCCCGTGCACTCCTCAATGCATGGACGGACTATCTGAAGGATACTTGGAACCCTGTGGAGGGCTCTAGCTTTCCCTTTGGCGATGAGGGCTCTGGGATGCCTCCTGCAGGGCACAGGACACGGTCCCTTTCTCTAGGAACCCTCTCTCGTCGCTCCACACAGGCCTTCCAGAAGTGAAGCCAACACAGGCAGCCACACTCTTCCGCAGGAAACTTGGACGCTGCACGTAGCCTGCTCTCCAGCGGGGGAAAGAGGGCTTTGCTCACTAGGTCACCGGAATCAGAGTGGCGCCCTGCAGAGTCCAGGTAGTTTCTGACAGAGGCAAAGAGTCTCAAGCGGCACCCTGCCCGTCCCTGTTAAGACGCCGTACCAGGGCAATTCTGCATGGGACGGGGAGACTAGCGTGACGTACTTAGTGCCTTGGGCTAGGCCTCGCCGTCCGTACGCCTTGCCAAAAGCTAGTGGGTGCTTCAGGGGAGAAGTGTGCCTTGGCCAGGCTGCTTCGAAAGGCAACTGTCTGCTTGGCGTAGGGAGACAGCAAGCAAGGGCTCCCATTCTAAAGCCCACGGAGAGGGTTGCTTCATTGCCGCCCAGGTTCAGCGCTGGCAACCACTGGCCGTACACCTAAAAGACCTGCCGGACCTGTGTTCGGGCGGCCGTTAGCAAGCTCGGACATCTAGCTCTCCCACGAAGGAAGCAGTGTGTCGCCTTTCTCTCCGCCTTACGAGCTGTCATCCGGAGGCCCAAGGTCCCTGGATGTTGTGAAGTCGCCCTTGGAAGAGACGTTCGCGATGCAGTCTTCCTCCACGGGAGGGGCCTAGGAGGCAGGAGGCCTAGGAGACCTGGAAAGCTCACTAGCGTGAAGGCCCTGCGTGGACTACGTTTTCACGGGAAATGCTGCACGCCCAAGCTTGTGCATGCAGTCCATAGGCCTTACTATGAGCCTGCCTGGCACAGTCGTGTTCCCTTTAGCACTGGCGCCTTGGCGATGCCTCATGCAAGGACAGGCAAGCACCGTGTTGCTCTCAGGAGAGCGCCCTTTTCCTAACCACGGGGGCACTCCAGCACTGAAGACTGACAGCAGCCCTCTGCTTTCCGGCAGCTTTGAGGCTGGGGCTGCCCTTTGTTGCTGAGAATTGCCACTGTTCGCAGAGCTTCCGAATCCGAAACTTCAAAACTGCCCTAGTGCGTTTAGTTTCAGGCGAGCGAAAAGAGACCGAAGGAGCACTCTGGCACTTCCCCGGTTTCATCTCCAAGCAGGGAGTTGTGCAGTGTGTGAGGAGTCTACGGGACTTCAGGCTCCAGGAAGGCTACGTGTCCTCGCGCCGTCTCTAAGCGTAGGAGAGTTCAGGGGAAGCTCTACCTCTTCGAGACAGCATGTCATGGCTAGTCTCTGCGTGGCCTAGAGAAAGGGCGGGTAAGTAAAAGGGTACCCGGAACGGACACCAGGAAAAGAGTGTTTTCCTTGCAGCTCACGCTCTGCACTGCGTGCCCCTGGCATGGCACCGAAGGCCGGCGAGAGCTGTGTTCCGGAGGTCTCTTGAATGCTTTGGCCAGCTAGCTAGCTGGAGCAAAAGGAGAAGGTTCCCTTTCACTCTGCTTTCAAAGCGGTGATCCGGAGGCACTCGAGAGCCTAATGCTGCGCAGTCGCCCAGAATGGGGAATCCTGTGCGCAGCGTTCGTCTATGGGACACGGGGAGGAGGCAGTGGCCCTAGGAAAAGCATACTGGAGCTCCTGCCCCCACCTGCCCCAGAGTCAGTGGACACCCGTGCACTCCTCAATGCGTGGACGGACTATCTGAAGGATACTTGGAACCCTGTGGAGGGCTCTAGCTTTCCCTTTGGCGATGAGGGCTCTGGGATGCCTCCTGCAGGGCACAGGACACGGTCCCTTTCTCTAGGAACCCTCTCTCGTCGCTCCACACAGGCCTTCCAGAAGTGAAGCCAACACAGGCAGCCACACTCTTCCGCAGGAAACTTGGACGCTGCACGTAGCCTGCTCTCCAGCGGGGGAAAGAGGGCTTTGCTCACTAGGTCACCGGAATCAGAGTGGCGCCCTGCAGAGTCCAGGTAGTTTCTGACAGAGGCAAAGAGTCTCAAGCGGCACCCTGCCCGTCCCTGTTAAGACGCCGTACCAGGGCAATTCTGCATGGGACGGGGAGACTAGCGTGACGTACTTAGTGCCTTGGGCTAGGCCTCGCCGTCCGTACGCCTTGCCAAAAGCTAGTGGGTGCTTCAGGGGAGAAGTGTGCCTTGGCCAGGCTGCTTCGAAAGGCAACTGTCTGCTTGGCGTAGGGAGACAGCAAGCAAGGGCTCCCATTCTAAAGCCCACGGAGAGGGTTGCTTCATTGCCGCCCAGGTTCAGCGCTGGCAACCACTGGCCGTACACCTAAAAGACCTGCCGGACCTGTGTTCGGGCGGCCGTTAGCAAGCTCGGACATCTAGCTCTCCCACGAAGGAAGCAGTGTGTCGCCTTTCTCTCCGCCTTACGAGCTGTCATCCGGAGGCCCAAGGTCCCTGGATGTTGTGAAGTCGCCCTTGGAAGAGACGTTCGCGATGCAGTCTTCCTCCACGGGAGGGGCCTAGGAGGCAGGAGGCCTAGGAGACCTGGAAAGCTCACTAGCGTGAAGGCCCTGCGTGGACTACGTTTTCACGGGAAATGCTGCACGCCCAAGCTTGTGCATGCAGTCCATAGGCCTTACTATGAGCCTGCCTGGCACAGTCGTGTTCCCTTTAGCACTGGCGCCTTGGCGATGCCTCATGCAAGGACAGGCAAGCACCGTGTTGCTCTCAGGAGAGCGCCCTTTTCCTAACCACGGGGGCACTCCAGCACTGAAGACTGACAGCAGCCCTCTGCTTTCCGGCAGCTTTGAGGCTGGGGCTGCCCTTTGTTGCTGAGAATTGCCACTGTTCGCAGAGCTTCCGAATCCGAAACTTCAAAACTGCCCTAGTGCGTTTAGTTTCAGGCGAGCGAAAAGAGACCGAAGGAGCACTCTGGCACTTCCCCGGTTTCATCTCCAAGCAGGGAGTTGTGCAGTGTGTGAGGAGTCTACGGAACTTCAGGCTCCAGGAAGGTTACGTGTCCTCGCGCCGTCTCTAAGCGTAGGAGAGTTCAGGGGAAGCTCTACCTCTTCGAGACAGCATGTCATGTCTAGTCTCTGCGTGGCCTAGAGAAAGGGCGGGTAAGTAAAAGGGTACCCGGAACGGACACCAGGAAAAGAGTGTTTTCCTTGCAGCTCACGCTCTGCACTGCGTGCCCCTGGCATGGCACCGAAGGCCGGCGAGAGCTGTGTTCCGGAGGTCTCTTGAATGCTTTGGCCAGCTAGCTAGCTGGAGCAAAAGGAGAAGGTTCCCTTTCACTCTGCTTTCAAAGCGGTGATCCGGAGGCACTCGAGAGCCTAATGCTGCGCAGTCGCCCAGAATGGGGAATCCTGTGCGCAGCGTTCGTCTATGGGACACGGGGAGGAGGCAGTGGCCCTAGGAAAAGCATACTGGAGCTCCTGCCCCCACCTGCCCCAGAGTCAGTGGACACCCCGTGCACTCCTCAATGCGTGGACGGACTATCTGAAGGATACTTGGAACCCTGTGGAGGGCTCTAGCTTTCCCTTTGGCGATGAGGGCTCTGGGATGCCTCCTGCAGGGCACAGGACACGGTCCCTTTCTCTAGGAACCCTCTCTCGTCGCTCCACACAGGCCTTCCAGAAGTGAAGCCAACACAGGCAGCCACACTCTTCCGCAGGAAACTTGGACGCTGCACGTAGCCTGCTCTCCAGCGGGGGAAAGAGGGCTTTGCTCACTAGGTCACCGGAATCAGAGTGGCGCCCTGCAGAGTCCAGGTAGTTTCTGACAGAGGCAAAGAGTCTCAAGCGGCACCCTGCCCGTCCCTGTTAAGACGCCGTACCAGGGCAATTCTGCATGGTACGGGGAGACTAGCGTGACGTACTTAGTGCCTTGGGCTAGGCCTCGCCGTCCGTACGCCTTGCCAAAAGCTAGTGGGTGCTTCAGGGGAGAAGTGTGCCTTGGCCAGGCTGCTTCGAAAGGCAACTGTCTGCTTGGCGTAGGGAGACAGCAAGCAAGGGCTCCCATTCTAAAGCCCACGGAGAGGGTTGCTTCATTGCCGCCCAGGTTCAGCGCTGGCAACCACTGGCCGTACACCTAAAAGACCTGCCGGACCTGTGTTCGGGCGGCCGTTAGCAAGCTCGGACATCTAGCTCTCCCACGAAGGAAGCAGTGTGTCGCCTTTCTCTCCGCCTTACGAGCTGTCATCCGGAGGCCCAAGGTCCGTGGACGTTGTCAAGTCGCCCTTGGAAGAGACGTTCGCGATGCAGTCTTCCTCCACGGGAGGGGCCTAGGAGGCAGGATGCCTAGGAGACCTGGAAAGCTCACTAGCGTGAAGGCCCTGCGTGGACTACGTTTTCACGGGAAATGCTGCACGCCCAAGCTTGTGCATGCAGTCCATGGGCCTTACTATGAGCCTGCCTGGCACAGTCGTGTTCCCTTTAGCACTGGCGCCTTGGCGATGCCTCATGCAAGGACAGGCAAGCACCGTGTTGCTCTCAGGAGAGCGCCCTTTTCCTAACCATAGGGGCACTCCAGCACTGAAGACTGACAGCAGCCCTCTGCTTTCCGGCAGCTTTGAGGCTGGGGCTGCCCTTTGTTGCTGAGAATTGCCACTGTTCGCAGAGCTTCCGAATCCGAAACTTCAAAACTGCCCTAGTGCGTTTAGTTTCAGGCGAGCGAAAAGAGACCGAAGGAGCACTCTGGCACTTCCCCGGTTTCATCTCCAAGCAGGGAGTTGTGCAGTGTGTGAGGAGTCTACGGGACTTCAGGCTCCAGGAAGGTTACGTGTCCTCGCGCCGTCTCTAAGCGTAGGAGAGTTCAGGGGAAGCTCTACCTCTTCGAGACAGCATGTCATGGCTAGTCTCTGCGTGGCCTAGAGAAAGGGCGGGTAAGTAAAAGGGTACCCGGAACGGACACCAGGAAAAGAGTGTTTTCCTTGCAGCTCACGCTCTGCACTGCGTGCCCCTGGCATGGCACCGAAGGCCGGCGAGAGCTGTGTTCCGGAGGTCTCTTGAATGCTTTGGCCAGCTAGCTAGCTGGAGCAAAAGGAGAAGGTTCCCTTTCACTCTGCTTTCAAAGCGGTGATCCGGAGGCACTCGAGAGCCTAATGCTGCGCAGTCGCCCAGAATGGGGAATCCTGTGCGCAGCGTTCGTCTATGGGACACGGGGAGGAGGCAGTGGCCCTAGGAAAAGCATACTGGAGCTCCTGCCCCCACCTGCCCCAGAGTCAGTGGACACCCCGTGCACTCCTCAATGCATGGACGGACTATCTGAAGGATACTTGGAACCCTGTGGAGGGCTCTAGCTTTCCCTTTGGCGATGAGGGCTCTGGGATGCCTCCTGCAGGGCACAGGACACGGTCCCTTTCTCTAGGAACCCTCTCTCGTCGCTCCACACAGGCCTTCCAGAAGTGAAGCCAACACAGGCAGCCACACTCTTCCGCAGGAAACTTGGACGCTGCACGTAGCCTGCTCTCCAGCGGGGGAAAGAGGGCTTTGCTCACTAGGTCACCGGAATCAGAGTGGCGCCCTGCAGAGTCCAGGTAGTTTCTGACAGAGGCAAAGAGTCTCAAGCGGCACCCTGCCCATCCCTGTTAAGACGCCGTACCAGGGCAATTCTGCATGGGACGGGGAGACTAGCGTGACGTACTTAGTGCCTTGGGCTAGGCCTCGCCGTCCGTACGCCTTGCCAAAAGCTAGTGGGTGCTTCAGGGGAGAAGTGTGCCTTGGCCAGGCTGCTTCGAAAGGCAACTGTCTGCTTGGCGTAGGGAGACAGCAAGCAAGGGCTCCCATTCTAAAGCCCACGGAGAGGGTTGCTTCATTGCCGCCCAGGTTCAGCGCTGGCAACCACTGGCCGTACACCTAAAAGACCTGCCGGACCTGTGTTCGGGCGGCCGTTAGCAAGCTCGGACATCTAGCTCTCCCACGAAGGAAGCAGTGTGTCGCCTTTCTCTCCGCCTTACGAGCTGTCATCCGGAGGCCCAAGGTCCGTGGACGTTGTCAAGTCGCCCTTGGAAGAGACGTTCGCGATGCAGTCTTCCTCCACGGGAGGGGCCTAGGAGGCAGGATGCCTAGGAGACCTGGAAAGCTCACTAGCGTGAAGGCCCTGCGTGGACTACGTTTTCACGGGAAATGCTGCACGCCTAAGCTTGTGCATGCAGTCCATGGGCCTTACTATGAGCCTGCCTGGCACAGTCGTGTTCCCTTTAGCACTGGCGCCTTGGCGATGCCTCATGCAAGGACAGGCAAGCACCGTGTTGCTCTCAGGAGAGCGCCCTTTTCCTAACCACGGGGGCACTCCAGCACTGAAGACTGACAGCAGCCCTCTGCTTTCCGGCAGCTTTGAGGCTGGGGCTGCCCTTTGTTGCTGAGAATTGCCACTGTTCGCAGAGCTTCCGAATCCGAAACTTCAAAACTGCCCTAGTGCGTTTAGTTTCAGGCGAGCGAAAAGAGACCGAAGGAGCACTCTGGCACTTCCCCGGTTTCATCTCCAAGCAGGGAGTTGTGCAGTGTGTGAGGAGTCTACGGGACTTCAGGCTCCAGGAAGGTTACGTGTCCTCGCGCCGTCTCTAAGCGTAGGAGAGTTCAGGGGAAGCTCTACCTCTTCGAGACAGCATGTCATGTCTAGTCTCTGCGTGGCCTAGAGAAAGGGCGGGTAAGTAAAAGGGTACCCGGAACGGACACCAGGAAAAGAGTGTTTTCCTTGCAGCTCACGCTCTGCACTGCGTGCCCCTGGTATGGCACCGAAGGCCGGCGAGAGCTGTGTTCCGGAGGTCTCTTGAATGCTTTGGCCAGCTAGCTAGCTGGAGCAAAAGGAGAAGGTTCCCTTTCACTCTGCTTTCAAAGCGGTGATCCGGAGGCACTCGAGAGCCTAATGCTGCGCAGTCGCCCAGAATGGGGGATCCTGTGCGCAGCGTTCCTCTATGGGACACGGGGAGGAGGCAGTGGCCCTAGGAAAAGCATACTGGAGCTCCTGCCCCCACCTGCCCCAGAGTCAGTGGACACCCCCTGCACTCCTCAATGCGTGGACGGACTATCTGAAGGATACTTGGAACCCTGTGGAGGGCTCTAGCTTTCCCTTTGGCGATGAGGGCTCTGGGATGCCTCCTGCAGGGCACAGGACACGGTCCCTTTCTCTAGGAACCCTCTCTCGTCGCTCCACACAGTCCTTCCAGAAGTGAAGCCAACACAGGCAGCCACACTCTTCCGCAGGAAACTTGGACGCTGCACGTAGCCTGCTCTCCAGCGGGGGAAAGAGGGCTTTGCTCACTAGGTCACCGGTATCAGAGTGGCGCCCTGCAGAGTCCAGGTAGTTTCTGACAGAGGCAAAGAGTCTCAAGCGGCACCCTGCCCGTCCCTGTTAAGACGCCGTACCAGGGCAATTCTGCATGGGACGGGGAGACTAGCGTGATGTACTTAGTGCCTTGGGCTAGGCCTCGCCGTCCGTACGCCTTGCCAAAAGCTAGTGGGTGCTTCAGGGGAGAAGTGTGCCTTGGCCAGGCTGCTTCGAAAGGCAACTGTCTGCTTGGCGTAGGGAGACAGCAAGCAAGGGCTCCCATTCTAAAGCCCACTCAGAGGGTTGCTTCATTGCCGCCCAGGTTCAGCGCTGGCAACCACTGGCCGTACACCTAAAAGACCTGCCGGACCTGTGTTCGGGCGGCCGTTAGCAAGCTCGGACATCTAGCTCTCCCACGAAGGAAGCAGTGTGTCGCCTTTCTCTCCGCCTTACGAGCTGTCATCCGGAGGCCCAAGGTCCCTGGATGTTGTGAAGTCGCCCTTGGAAGAGACGTTCGCGATGCAGTCTTCCTCCACGGGAGGGGCCTAGGAGGCAGGAGGCCTAGGAGACCTGGAAAGCTCACTAGCGTGAAGGCCCTGCGTGGACTACGTTTTCACGGGAAATGCTGCACGCCCAAGCTTGTGCATGCAGTCCATAGGCCTTACTATGAGCCTGCCTGGCACAGTCGTGTTCCCTTTAGCACTGGCGCCTTGGCGATGCCTCATGCAAGGACAGGCAAGCACCGTGTTGCTCTCAGGAGAGCGCCCTTTTCCTAACCACGGGGGCACTCCAGCACTGAAGACTGACAGCAGCCCTCTGCTTTCCGGCAGCTTTGAGGCTGGGGCTGCCCTTTGTTGCTGAGAATTGCCACTGTTCGCAGAGCTTCCGAATCCGAAACTTCAAAACTGCCCTAGTGCGTTTAGTTTCAGGCGAGCGAAAAGAGACCGAAGGAGCACTCTGGCACTTCCCCGGTTTCATCTCCAAGCAGGGAGTTGTGCAGTGTGTGAGGAGTCTACGGGACTTCAGGCTCCAGGAAGGTTACGTGTCCTCGCGCCGTCTCAAAGCGTAGGAGAGTTCAGGGGAAGCTCTACCTCTTCGAGACAGCATGTCATGGCTAGTCTCTGCGTGGCCTAGAGAAAGGGCGGGTAAGTAAAAGGGTACCCGGAACGGACACCAGGAAAAGAGTGTTTTCCTTGCAGCTCACGCTCTGCACTGCGTGCCCCTGGCATGGCACCGAAGGCCGGCGAGAGCTGTGTTCCGGAGGTCTCTTGAATGCTTTGGCCAGCTAGCTAGCTGGAGCAAAAGGAGAAGGTTCCCTTTCACTCTGCTTTCAAAGCGGTGATCCGGAGGCACTCGAGAGCCTAATGCTGCGCAGTCGCCCAGAATGGGGGATCCTGTGCGCAGCGTTCGTCTATGGGACACGGGGAGGAGGCAGTGGCCCTAGGAAAAGCATACTGGAGCTCCTGCCCCCACCTGCCCCAGAGTCAGTGGACACCCCGTGCACTCCTCAATGCGTGGACGGACTATCTGAAGGATACTTGGAACCCTGTGGAGGGCTCTAGCTTTCCCTTTGGCGATGAGGGCTCTGGGATGCCTCCTGCAGGGCACAGGACACGGTCCCTTTCTCTAGGAACCCTCTCTCGTCGCTCCACACAGGCCTTCCAGAAGTGAAGCCAACACAGGCAGCCACACTCTTCCGCAGGAAACTTGGACGCTGCACGTAGCCTGCTCTCCAGCGGGGGAAAGAGGGCTTTGCTCACTAGGTCACCGGTATCAGAGTGGCGCCCTGCAGAGTCCAGGTAGTTTCTGACAGAGGCAAAGAGTCTCAAGCGGCACCCTGCCCGTCCCTGTTAAGACGCCGTACCAGGGCAATTCTGCATGGGACGGGGAGACTAGCGTGACGTACTTAGTGCCTTGGGCTAGGCCTCGCCGTCCGTACGCCTTGCCAAAAGCTAGTGGGTGCTTCAGGGGAGAAGTGTGCCTTGGCCAGGCTGCTTCGAAAGGCAACTGTCTGCTTGGCGTAGGGAGACAGCAAGCAAGGGCTCCCATTCTAAAGCCCACGGAGAGGGTTGCTTCATTGCCGCCCAGGTTCAGCGCTGGCAACCACTGGCCGTACACCTAAAAGACCTGCCGGACCTGTGTTCGGGCGGCCGTTAGCAAGCTCGGACATCTAGCTCTCCCACGAAGGAAGCAGTGTGTCGCCTTTCTCTCCGCCTTACGAGCTGTCATCCGGAGGCCCAAGGTCCGTGGACGTTGTCAAGTCGCCCTTGGAAGAGACGTTCGCGATGCAGTCTTCCTCCACGGGAGGGGCCTAGGAGGCAGGATGCCTAGGAGACCTGGAAAGCTCACTAGCGTGAAGGCCCTGCGTGG
The DNA here is from genome assembly GCF_028564815.1 of Eubalaena glacialis. Lineage (NCBI taxonomy): Eukaryota > Metazoa > Chordata > Mammalia > Artiodactyla > Balaenidae > Eubalaena > Eubalaena glacialis. The sequence continues at coordinate 67,075,825 of NC_083729.1, read as the reverse complement.
ACTACGTTTTCACGGGAAATGCTGCACGCCTAAGCTTGTGCATGCAGTCCATGGGCCTTACTATGAGCCTGCCTGGCACAGTCGTGTTCCCTTTAGCACTGGCGCCTTGGCGATGCCTCATGCAAGGACAGGCAAGCACCGTGTTGCTCTCAGGAGAGCGCCCTTTTCCTAACCACGGGGGCACTCCAGCACTGAAGACTGACAGCAGCCCTCTGCTTTCCGGCAGCTTTGAGGCTGGGGCTGCCCTTTGTTGCTGAGAATTGCCACTGTTCGCAGAGCTTCCGAATCCGAAACTTCAAAACTGCCCTAGTGCGTTTAGTTTCAGGCGAGCGAAAAGAGACCGAAGGAGCACTCTGGCACTTCCCCGGTTTCATCTCCAAGCAGGGAGTTGTGCAGTGTGTGAGGAGTCTACGGGACTTCAGGCTCCAGGAAGGTTACGTGTCCTCGCGCCGTCTCTAAGCGTAGGAGAGTTCAGGGGAAGCTCTACCTCTTCGAGACAGCATGTCATGGCTAGTCTCTGCGTGGCCTAGAGAAAGGGCGGGTAAGTAAAAGGGTACCCGGAACGGACACCAGGAAAAGAGTGTTTTCCTTGCAGCTCACGCTCTGCACTGCGTGCCCCTGGTATGGCACCGAAGCCCGGCGAGAGCTGTGTTCCGGAGGTCTCTTGAATGCTTTGGCCAGCTAGCTAGCTGGAGCAAAAGGAGAAGGTTCCCTTTCACTCTGCTTTCAAAGCGGTGATCCGGAGGCACTCGAGAGCCTAATGCTGCGCAGTCGCCCAGAATGGGGGATCCTGTGCGCAGCGTTCCTCTATGGGACACGGGGAGGAGGCAGTGGCCCTAGGAAAAGCATACTGGAGCTCCTGCCCCCACCTGCCCCAGAGTCAGTGGACACCCCCTGCACTCCTCAATGCGTGGACGGACTATCTGAAGGATACTTGGAACCCTGTGGAGGGCTCTAGCTTTCCCTTTGGCGATGAGGGCTCTGGGATGCCTCCTGCAGGGCACAGGACACGGTCCCTTTCTCTAGGAACCCTCTCTCGTCGCTCCACACAGGCCTTCCAGAAGTGAAGCCAACACAGGCAGCCACACTCTTCCACAGGAAACTTGGACGCTGCACGTAGCCTGCTCTCCAGCGGGGGAAAGAGGGCTTTGCTCACTAGGTCACCGGAATCAGAGTGGCGCCCTGCAGAGTCCAGGTAGTTTCTGACAGAGGCAAAGAGTCTCAAGCGGCACCCTGCCCGTCCCTGTTAAGACGCCGTACCAGGGCAATTCTGCATGGTACGGGGAGACTAGCGTGACGTACTTAGTGCCTTGGGCTAGGCCTCGCCGTCCGTACGCCTTGCCAAAAGCTAGTGGGTGCTTCAGGGGAGAAGTGTGCCTTGGCCAGGCTGCTTCGAAAGGCGACTGTCTGCTTGGCGTAGGGAGACAGCAAGCAAGGGCTCCCATTCTAAAGCCCACGGAGAGGGTTGCTTCATTGCCGCCCAGGTTCAGCGCTGGCAACCACTGGCCGTACACCTAAAAGACCTGCCGGACCTGTGTTCGGGCGGCCGTTAGCAAGCTCGGACATCTAGCTCTCCCACGAAGGAAGCAGTGTGTCGCCTTTCTCTCCGCCTTACGAGCTGTCATCCGGAGGCCCAAGGTCGCTGGATGTTGTGAAGTCGCCCTTGGAAGAGACGTTCGCGATGCAGTCTTCCTCCACGGGAGGGGCCTAGGAGGCAGGAGGCCTAGGAGACCTGGAAAGCTCACTAGCGTGAAGGCCCTGCGTGGACTACGTTTTCACGGGAAATGCTGCACGCCCAAGCTTGTGCATGCAGTCCATAGGCCTTACTATGAGCCTGCCTGGCACAGTCGTGTTCCCTTTAGCACTGGCGCCTTGGCGATGCCTCATGCAAGGACAGGCAAGCACCGTGTTGCTCTCAGGAGAGCGCCCTTTTCCTAACCACGGGGGCACTCCAGCACTGAAGACTGACAGCAGCCCTCTGCTTTCCGGCAGCTTTGAGGCTGGGGCTGCCCTTTGTTGCTGAGAATTGCCACTGTTCGCAGAGCTTCCGAATCCGAAACTTCAAAACTGCCCTAGTGCGTTTAGTTTCAGGCGAGCGAAAAGAGACCGAAGGAGCACTCTGGCACTTCCCCGGTTTCATCTCCAAGCAGGGAGTTGTGCAGTGTGTGAGGAGTCTACGGGACTTCAGGCTCCAGGAAGGTTACGTGTCCTCGCGCCGTCTCTAAGCGTAGGAGAGTTCAGGGGAAGCTCTACCTCTTCGAGACAGCATGTCATGGCTAGTCTCTGCGTGGCCTAGAGAAAGGGCGGGTAAGTAAAAGGGTACCCGGAACGGACACCAGGAAAAGAGTGTTTTCCTTGCAGCTCACGCTCTGCACTGCGTGCCCCTGGCATGGCACCGAAGGCCGGCGAGAGCTGTGTTCCGGAGGTCTCTTGAATGCTTTGGCCAGCTAGCTAGCTGGAGCAAAAGGAGAAGGTTCCCTTTCACTCTGCTTTCAAAGCGGTGATACGGAGGCACTCGAGAGCCTAATGCTGCGCAGTCGCCCAGAATGGGGGATCCTGTGCGCAGCGTTCGTCTATGGGACACGGGGAGGACGCAGTGGCCCTAGGAAAAGCATACTGGAGCTCCTGCCCCTACCTGCCCCAGAGTCAGTGGACACCCCCTGCACTCCTCAATGCGTGGACGGACTATCTGAAGGATACTTGGAACCCTGTGGAGGGCTCTAGCTTTCCCTTTGGCGATGAGGGCTCTGGGATGCCTCCTGCAGGGCACAGGACACGGTCCCTTTCTCTAGGAACCCTCTCTCGTCGCTCCACACAGGCCTTCCAGAAGTGAAGCCAACACAGGCAGCCACACTCTTCCGCAGGAAACTTGGACGCTGCACGTAGCCTGCTCTCCAGCGGGGGAAAGAGGGCTTTGCTCACTAGGTCACCGGTATCAGAGTGGCGCCCTGCAGAGTCCAGGTAGTTTCTGACAGAGGCAAAGAGTCTCAAGCGGCACCCTGCCCGTCCCTGTTAAGACGCCGTACCAGGGCAATTCTGCATGGGACGGGGAGACTAGCGTGACGTACTTAGTGCCTTGGGCTAGGCCTCGCCGTCTGTACGCCTTGCCAAAAGCTAGTGGGTGCTTCAGGGGAGAAGTGTGCCTTGGCCAGGCTGCTTCGAAAGGCAACTGTCTGCTTGGCGTAGGGAGACAGCAAGCAAGGGCTCCCATTCTAAAGCCCACGGAGAGGGTTGCTTCATTGCCGCCCAGGTTCAGCGCTGGCAACCACTGGCCGTACACCTAAAAGACCTGCCGGACCTGTGTTCGGGCGGCCGTTAGCAAGCTCGGACATCTAGCTCTCCCACGAAGGAAGCAGTGTGTCGCCTTTCTCTCCGCCTTACGAGCTGTCATCCGGAGGCCCAAGGTCCGTGGACGTTGTCAAGTCGCCCTTGGAAGAGACGTTCGCGATGCAGTCTTCCTCCACGGGAGGGGCCTAGGAGGCAGGATGCCTAGGAGACCTGGAAAGCTCACTAGCGTGAAGGCCCTGCGTGGACTACGTTTTCACGGGAAATGCTGCACGCCTAAGCTTGTGCATGCAGTCCATGGGCCTTACTATGAGCCTGCCTGGCACAGTCGTGTTCCCTTTAGCACTGGCGCCTTGGCGATGCCTCATGCAAGGACAGGCAAGCACCGTGTTGCTCTCAGGAGAGCGCCCTTTTCCTAACCACGGGGGCACTCCAGCACTGAAGACTGACAGCAGCCCTCTGCTTTCCGGCAGCTTTGAGGCTGGGGCTGCCCTTTGTTGCTGAGAATTGCCACTGTTCGCAGAGCTTCCGAATCCGAAACTTCAAAACTGCCCTAGTGCGTTTAGTTTCAGGCGAGCGAAAAGAGACCGAAGGAGCACTCTGGCACTTCCCCGGTTTCATCTCCAAGCAGGGAGTTGTGCAGTGTGTGAGGAGTCTACGGGACTTCAGGCTCCAGGAAGGTTACGTGTCCTCGCGCCGTCTCTAAGCGTAGGAGAGTTCAGGGGAAGCTCTACCTCTTCGAGACAGCATGTCATGGCTAGTCTCTGCGTGGCCTAGAGAAAGGGCGGGTAAGTAAAAGGGTACCCGGAACGGACACCAGGAAAAGAGTGTTTTCCTTGCAGCTCACGCTCTGCACTGCGTGCCCCTGGTATGGCACCGAAGCCCGGCGAGAGCTGTGTTCCGGAGGTCTCTTGAATGCTTTGGCCAGCTAGCTAGCTGGAGCAAAAGGAGAAGGTTCCCTTTCACTCTGCTTTCAAAGCGGTGATCCGGAGGCACTCGAGAGCCTAATGCTGCGCAGTCGCCCAGAATGGGGGATCCTGTGCGCAGCGTTCCTCTATGGGACACGGGGAGGAGGCAGTGGCCCTAGGAAAAGCATACTGGAGCTCCTGCCCCCACCTGCCCCAGAGTCAGTGGACACCCCCTGCACTCCTCAATGCGTGGACGGACTATCTGAAGGATACTTGGAACCCTGTGGAGGGCTCTAGCTTTCCCTTTGGCGATGAGGGCTCTGGGATGCCTCCTGCAGGGCACAGGACACGGTCCCTTTCTCTAGGAACCCTCTCTCGTCGCTCCACACAGGCCTTCCAGAAGTGAAGCCAACACAGGCAGCCACACTCTTCCGCAGGAAACTTGGACGCTGCACGTAGCCTGCTCTCCAGCGGGGGAAAGAGGGCTTTGCTCACTAGGTCACCGGAATCAGAGTGGCGCCCTGCAGAGTCCAGGTAGTTTCTGACAGAGGCAAAGAGTCTCAAGCGGCACCCTGCCCGTCCCTGTTAAGACGCCGTACCAGGGCAATTCTGCATGGGACGGGGAGACTAGCGTGACGTACTTAGTGCCTTGGGCTAGGCCTCGCCGTCCGTACGCCTTGCCAAAAGCTAGTGGGTGCTTCAGGGGAGAAGTGTGCCTTGGCCAGGCTGCTTCGAAAGGCGACTGTCTGCTTGGCGTAGGGAGACAGCAAGCAAGGGCTCCCATTCTAAAGCCCACGGAGAGGGTTGCTTCATTGCCGCCCAGGTTCAGCGCTGGCAACCACTGGCCGTACACCTAAAAGACCTGCCGGACCTGTGTTCGGGCGGCCGTTAGCAAGCTCGGACATCTAGCTCTCCCACGAAGGAAGCAGTGTGTCGCCTTTCTCTCCGCCTTACGAGCTGTCATCCGGAGGCCCAAGGTCCGTGGACGTTGTCAAGTCGCCCTTGGAAGAGACGTTCGCGATGCAGTCTTCCTCCACGGGAGGGGCCTAGGAGGCAGGAGGCCTAGGAGACCTGGAAAGCTCACTAGCGTGAAGGCCCTGCGTGGACTACGTTTTCACGGGAAATGCTGCACGCCCAAGCTTGTGCATGCAGTCCATGGGCCTTACTATGAGCCTGCCTGGCACAGTCGTGTTCCCTTTAGCACTGGCGCCTTGGCGATGCCTCATGCAAGGACAGGCAAGCACCGTGTTGCTCTCAGGAGAGCGCCCTTTTCCTAACCACGGGGGCACTCCAGCACTGAAGACTGACAGCAGCCCTCTGCTTTCCGGCAGCTTTGAGGCTGGGGCTGCCCTTTGTTGCTGAGAATTGCCACTGTTCGCAGAGCTTCCGAATCCGAAACTTCAAAACTGCCCTAGTGCGTTTAGTTTCAGGCGAGCGAAAAGAGACCGAAGGAGCACTCTGGCACTTCCCCGGTTTCATCTCCAAGCAGGGAGTTGTGCAGTGTGTGAGGAGTCTACGGGACTTCAGGCTCCAGGAAGGTTACGTGTCCTCGCGCCGTCTCTAAGCGTAGGAGAGTTCAGGGGAAGCTCTACCTCTTCGAGACAGCATGTCATGGCTAGTCTCTGCGTGGCCTAGAGAAAGGGCGGGTAAGTAAAAGGGTACCCGGAACGGACACCAGGAAAAGAGTGTTTTCCTTGCAGCTCACGCTCTGCACTGCGTGCCCCTGGCATGACACCGAAGGCCGGCGAGAGCTGTGTTCCGGAGGTCTCTTGAATGCTTTGGCCAGCTAGCTAGCTGGAGCAAAAGGAGAAGGTTCCCTTTCACTCTGCTTTCAAAGCGGTGATCCGGAGGCACTCGAGAGCCTAATGCTGCGCAGTCGCCCAGAATGGGGAATCCTGTGCGCAGCGTTCGTCTATGGGACACGGGGAGGAGGCAGTGGCCCTAGGAAAAGCATACTGGAGCTCCTGCCCCCACCTGCCCCAGAGTCAGTGGACACCCCGTGCACTCCTCAATGCATGGACGGACTATCTGAAGGATACTTGGAACCCTGTGGAGGGCTCTAGCTTTCCCTTTGGCGATGAGGGCTCTGGGATGCCTCCTGCAGGGCACAGGACACGGTCCCTTTCTCTAGGAACCCTCTCTCGTCGCTCCACACAGGCCTTCCAGAAGTGAAGCCAACACAGGCAGCCACACTCTTCCGCAGGAAACTTGGACGCTGCACGTAGCCTGCTCTCCAGCGGGGGAAAGAGGGCTTTGCTCACTAGGTCACCGGAATCAGAGTGGCGCCCTGCAGAGTCCAGGTAGTTTCTGACAGAGGCAAAGAGTCTCAAGCGGCACCCTGCCCGTCCCTGTTAAGACGCCGTACCAGGGCAATTCTGCATGGGACGGGGAGACTAGCGTGACGTACTTAGTGCCTTGGGCTAGGCCTCGCCGTCCGTACGCCTTGCCAAAAGCTAGTGGGTGCTTCAGGGGAGAAGTGTGCCTTGGCCAGGCTGCTTCGAAAGGCAACTGTCTGCTTGGCGTAGGGAGACAGCAAGCAAGGGCTCCCATTCTAAAGCCCACGGAGAGGGTTGCTTCATTGCCGCCCAGGTTCAGCGCTGGCAACCACTGGCCGTACACCTAAAAGACCTGCCGGACCTGTGTTCGGGCGGCCGTTAGCAAGCTCGGACATCTAGCTCTCCCACGAAGGAAGCAGTGTGTCGCCTTTCTCTCCGCCTTACGAGCTGTCATCCGGAGGCCCAAGGTCCGTGGACGTTGTCAAGTCGCCCTTGGAAGAGACGTTCGCGATGCAGTCTTCCTCCACGGGAGGGGCCTAGGAGGCAGGATGCCTAGGAGACCTGGAAAGCTCACTAGCGTGAAGGCCCTGCGTGGACTACGTTTTCACGGGAAATGCTGCACGCCTAAGCTTGTGCATGCAGTCCATGGGCCTTACTATGAGCCTGCCTGGCACAGTCGTGTTCCCTTTAGCACTGGCGCCTTGGCGATGCCTCATGCAAGGACAGGCAAGCACCGTGTTGCTCTCAGGAGAGCGCCCTTTTCCTAACCACGGGGGCACTCCAGCACTGAAGACTGACAGCAGCCCTCTGCTTTCCGGCAGCTTTGAGGCTGGGGCTGCCCTTTGTTGCTGAGAATTGCCACTGTTCGCAGAGCTTCCGAATCCGAAACTTCAAAACTGCCCTAGTGCGTTTAGTTTCAGGCGAGCGAAAAGAGACCGAAGGAGCACTCTGGCACTTCCCCGGTTTCATCTCCAAGCAGGGAGTTGTGCAGTGTGTGAGGAGTCTACGGGACTTCAGGCTCCAGGAAGGTTACGTGTCCTCGCGCCGTCTCTAAGCGTAGGAGAGTTCAGGGGAAGCTCTACCTCTTCGAGACAGCATGTCATGGCTAGTCTCTGCGTGGCCTAGAGAAAGGGCGGGTAAGTAAAAGGGTACCCGGAACGGACACCAGGAAAAGAGTGTTTTCCTTGCAGCTCACGCTCTGCACTGCGTGCCCCTGGCATGGCACCGAAGGCCGGCGAGAGCTGTGTTCCGGAGGTCTCTTGAATGCTTTGGCCAGCTAGCTAGCTGGAGCAAAAGGAGAAGGTTCCCTTTCACTCTGCTTTCAAAGCGGTGATCCGGAGGCACTCGAGAGCCTAATGCTGCGCAGTCGCCCAGAATGGGGAATCCTGTGCGCAGCGTTCGTCTATGGGACACGGGGAGGAGGCAGTGGCCCTAGGAAAAGCATACTGGAGCTCCTGCCCCCACCTGCCCCAGAGTCAGTGGACACCCCGTGCACTCCTCAATGCGTGGACGGACTATCTGAAGGATACTTGGAACCCTGTGGAGGGCTCTAGCTTTCCCTTTGGCGATGAGGGCTCTGGGATGCCTCCTGCAGGGCACAGGACACGGTCCCTTTCTCTAGGAACCCTCTCTCGTCGCTCCACACAGGCCTTCCAGAAGTGAAGCCAACACAGGCAGCCACACTCTTCCGCAGGAAACTTGGACGCTGCACGTAGCCTGCTCTCCAGCGGGGGAAAGAGGGCTTTGCTCACTAGGTCACCGGAATCAGAGTGGCGCCCTGCAGAGTCCAGGTAGTTTCTGACAGAGGCAAAGAGTCTCAAGCGGCACCCTGCCCGTCCCTGTTAAGACGCCGTACCAGGGCAATTCTGCATGGGACGGGGAGACTAGCGTGACGTACTTAGTGCCTTGGGCTAGGCCTCGCCGTCCGTACGCCTTGCCAAAAGCTAGTGGGTGCTTCAGGGGAGAAGTGTGCCTTGGCCAGGCTGCTTCGAAAGGCAACTGTCTGCTTGGCGTAGGGAGACAGCAAGCAAGGGCTCCCATTCTAAAGCCCACGGAGAGGGTTGCTTCATTGCCGCCCAGGTTCAGCGCTGGCAACCACTGGCCGTACACCTAAAAGACCTGCCGGACCTGTGTTCGGGCGGCCGTTAGCAAGCTCGGACATCTAGCTCTCCCACGAAGGAAGCAGTGTGTCGCCTTTCTCTCCGCCTTACGAGCTGTCATCCGGAGGCCCAAGGTCCGTGGACGTTGTCAAGTCGCCCTTGGAAGAGACGTTCGCGATGCAGTCTTCCTCCACGGGAGGGGCCTAGGAGGCAGGAGGCCTAGGAGACCTGGAAAGCTCACTAGCGTGAAGGCCCTGCGTGGACTACGTTTTCACGGGAAATGCTGCACGCCCAAGCTTGTGCATGCAGTCCATGGGCCTTACTATGAGCCTGCCTGGCACAGTCGTGTTCCCTTTAGCACTGGCGCCTTGGCGATGCCTCATGCAAGGACAGGCAAGCACCGTGTTGCTCTCAGGAGAGCGCCCTTTTCCTAACCACGGGGGCACTCCAGCACTGAAGACTGACAGCAGCCCTCTGCTTTCCGGCAGCTTTGAGGCTGGGGCTGCCCTTTGTTGCTGAGAATTGCCACTGTTCGCAGAGCTTCCGAATCCGAAACTTCAAAACTGCCCTAGTGCGTTTAGTTTCAGGCGAGCGAAAAGAGACCGAAGGAGCACTCTGGCACTTCCCCGGTTTCATCTCCAAGCAGGGAGTTGTGCAGTGTGTGAGGAGTCTACGGGACTTCAGGCTCCAGGAAGGTTACGTGTCCTCGCGCCGTCTCTAAGCGTAGGAGACTTCAGGGGAAGCTCTACCTCTTCGAGACAGCATGTCATGGCTAGTCTCTGCGTGGCCTAGAGAAAGGGCGGGTAAGTAAAAGGGTACCCGGAACGGACACCAGGAAAAGAGTGTTTTCCTTGCAGCTCACGCTCTGCACTGCGTGCCCCTGGCATGACACCGAAGGCCGGCGAGAGCTGTGTTCCGGAGGTCTCTTGAATGCTTTGGCCAGCTAGCTAGCTGGAGCAAAAGGAGAAGGTTCCCTTTCACTCTGCTTTCAAAGCGGTGATCCGGAGGCACTCGAGAGCCTAATGCTGCGCAGTCGCCCAGAATGGGGAATCCTGTGCGCAGCGTTCGTCTATGGGACACGGGGAGGAGGCAGTGGCCCTAGGAAAAGCATACTGGAGCTCCTGCCCCCACCTGCCCCAGAGTCAGTGGACACCCCGTGCACTCCTCAATGCGTGGACGGACTATCTGAAGGATACTTGGAACCCTGTGGAGGGCTCTAGCTTTCCCTTTGGCGATGAGGGCTCTGGGATGCCTCCTGCAGGGCACAGGACACGGTCCCTTTCTCTAGGAACCCTCTCTCGTCGCTCCACACAGGCCTTCCAGAAGTGAAGCCAACACAGGCAGCCACACTCTTCCGCAGGAAACTTGGACGCTGCACGTAGCCTGCTCTCCAGCGGGGGAAAGAGGGCTTTGCTCACTAGGTCACCGGAATCAGAGTGGCGCCCTGCAGAGTCCAGGTAGTTTCTGACAGAGGCAAAGAGTCTCAAGCGGCACCCTGCCCGTCCCTGTTAAGACGCCGTACCAGGGCAATTCTGCATGGGACGGGGAGACTAGCGTGACGTACTTAGTGCCTTGGGCTAGGCCTCGCCGTCCGTACGCCTTGCCAAAAGCTAGTGGGTGCTTCAGGGGAGAAGTGTGCCTTGGCCAGGCTGCTTCGAAAGGCGACTGTCTGCTTGGCGTAGGGAGACAGCAAGCAAGGGCTCCCATTCTAAAGCCCACGGAGAGGGTTGCTTCATTGCCGCCCAGGTTCAGCGCTGGCAACCACTGGCCGTACACCTAAAAGACCTGCCGGACCTGTGTTCGGGCGGCCGTTAGCAAGCTCGGACATCTAGCTCTCCCACGAAGGAAGCAGTGTGTCGCCTTTCTCTCCGCCTTACGAGCTGTCATCCGGAGGCCCAAGGTCCGTGGACGTTGTCAAGTCGCCCTTGGAAGAGACGTTCGCGATGCAGTCTTCCTCCACGGGAGGGGCCTAGGAGGCAGGAGGCCTAGGAGACCTGGAAAGCTCACTAGCGTGAAGGCCCTGCGTGGACTACGTTTTCACGGGAAATGCTGCACGCCCAAGCTTGTGCATGCAGTCCATGGGCCTTACTATGAGCCTGCCTGGCACAGTCGTGTTCCCTTTAGCACTGGCGCCTTGGCGATGCCTCATGCAAGGACAGGCAAGCACCGTGTTGCTCTCAGGAGAGCGCCCTTTTCCTAACCACGGGGGCACTCCAGCACTGAAGACTGACAGCAGCCCTCTGCTTTCCGGCAGCTTTGAGGCTGGGGCTGCCCTTTGTTGCTGAGAATTGCCACTGTTCGCAGAGCTTCCGAATCCGAAACTTCAAAACTGCCCTAGTGCGTTTAGTTTCAGGCGAGCGAAAAGAGACCGAAGGAGCACTCTGGCACTTCCCCGGTTTCATCTCCAAGCAGGGAGTTGTGCAGTGTGTGAGGAGTCTACGGGACTTCAGGCTCCAGGAAGGTTACGTGTCCTCGCGCCGTCTCTAAGCGTAGGAGAGTTCAGGGGAAGCTCTACCTCTTCGAGACAGCATGTCATGGCTAGTCTCTGCGTGGCCTAGAGAAAGGGCGGGTAAGTAAAAGGGTACCCGGAACGGACACCAGGAAAAGAGTGTTTTCCTTGCAGCTCACGCTCTGCACTGCGTGCCCCTGGCATGACACCGAAGGCCGGCGAGAGCTGTGTTCCGGAGGTCTCTTGAATGCTTTGGCCAGCTAGCTAGCTGGAGCAAAAGGAGAAGGTTCCCTTTCACTCTGCTTTCAAAGCGGTGATCCGGAGGCACTCGAGAGCCTAATGCTGCGCAGTCGCCCAGAATGGGGAATCCTGTGCGCAGCGTTCGTCTATGGGACACGGGGAGGAGGCAGTGGCCCTAGGAAAAGCATACTGGAGCTCCTGCCCCCACCTGCCCCAGAGTCAGTGGACACCCCGTGCACTCCTCAATGCGTGGACGGACTATCTGAAGGATACTTGGAACCCTGTGGAGGGCTCTAGCTTTCCCTTTGGCGATGAGGGCTCTGGGATGCCTCCTGCAGGGCACAGGACACGGTCCCTTTCTCTAGGAACCCTCTCTCGTCGCTCCACACAGGCCTTCCAGAAGTGAAGCCAACACAGGCAGCCACACTCTTCCGCAGGAAACTTGGACGCTGCACGTAGCCTGCTCTCCAGCGGGGGAAAGAGGGCTTTGCTCACTAGGTCACCGGAATCAGAGTGGCGCCCTGCAGAGTCCAGGTAGTTTCTGACAGAGGCAAAGAGTCTCAAGCGGCACCCTGCCCGTCCCTGTTAAGACGCCGTACCAGGGCAATTCTGCATGGTACGGGGAGACTAGCGTGACGTACTTAGTGCCTTGGGCTAGGCCTCGCCGTCCGTACGCCTTGCCAAAACCTAGTGGGTGCTTCAGGGGAGAAGTGTGCCTTGGCCAGGCTGCTTCGAAAGGCAACTGTCTGCTTGGCGTAGGGAGACAGCAAGCAAGGGCTCCCATTCGAAAGCCCACGGAGAGGGTTGCTTCATTGCCGCCCAGGTTCAGCGCTGGCAACCACTGGCCGTACACCTAAAAGACCTGCCGGACCTGTGTTCGGGCGGCCGTTAGCAAGCTCGGACATCTAGCTCTCCCACGAAGGAAGCAGTGTGTCGCCTTTCTCTCCGCCTTACGAGCTGTCATCCGGAGGCCCAAGGTCCGTGGACGTTGTCAAGTCGCCCTTGGAAGAGACGTTCGCGATGCAGTCTTCCTCCACGGGAGGGGCCTAGGAGGCAGGATGCCTAGGAGACCTGGAAAGCTCACTAGCGTGAAGGCCCTGCGTGGACTACGTTTTCACGGGAAATGCTGCACGCCCAAGCTTGTGCATGCAGTCCATGGGCCTTACTATGAGCCTGCCTGGCACAGTCGTGTTCCCTTTAGCACTGGCGCCTTGGCGATGCCTCATGCAAGGACAGGCAAGCACCGTGTTGCTCTCAGGAGAGCGCCCTTTTCCTAACCACGGGGGCACTCCAGCACTGAAGACTGACAGCAGCCCTCTGCTTTCCGGCAGCTTTGAGGCTGGGGCTGCCCTTTGTTGCTGAGAATTGCCACTGTTCGCAGAGCTTCCGAATCCGAAACTTCAAAACTGCCCTAGTGCGTTTAGTTTCAGGCGAGCGAAAAGAGACCGAAGGAGCACTCTGGCACTTCCCCGGTTTCATCTCCAAGCAGGGAGTTGTGCAGTGTGTGAGGAGTCTACGGGACTTCAGGCTCCAGGAAGGTTACGTGTCCTCGCGCCGTCTCTAAGCGTAGGAGAGTTCAGGGGAAGCTCTACCTCTTCGAGACAGCATGTCATGGCTAGTCTCTGCGTGGCCTAGAGAAAGGGCGGGTAAGTAAAAGGGTACCCGGAACGGACACCAGGAAAAGAGTGTTTTCCTTGCAGCTCACGCTCTGCACTGCGTGCCCCTGGCATGGCACCGAAGGCCGGCGAGAGCTGTGTTCCGGAGGTCTCTTGAATGCTTTGGCCAGCTAGCTAGCTGGAGCAAAAGGAGAAGGTTCCCTTTCACTCTGCTTTCAAAGCGGTGATCCGGAGGCACTCGAGAGCCTAATGCTGCGCAGTCGCCCAGAATGGGGAATCCTGTGCGCAGCGTTCGTCTATGGGACACGGGGAGGAGGCAGTGGCCCTAGGAAAAGCATACTGGAGCTCCTGCCCCCACCTGCCCCAGAGTCAGTGGACACCCCGTGCACTCCTCAATGCGTGGACGGACTATCTGAAGGATACTTGGAACCCTGTGGAGGGCTCTAGCTTTCCCTTTGGCGATGAGGGCTCTGGGATGCCTCCTGCAGGGCACAGGACACGGTCCCTTTCTCTAGGAACCCTCTCTCGTCGCTCCACACAGGCCTTCCAGAAGTGAAGCCAACACAGGCAGCCACACTCTTCCGCAGGAAACTTGGACGCTGCACGTAGCCTGCTCTCCAGCGGGGGAAAGAGGGCTTTGCTCACTAGGTCACCGGAATCAGAGTGGCGCCCTGCAGAGTCCAGGTAGTTTCTGACAGAGGCAAAGAGTCTCAAGCGGCACCCTGCCCGTCCCTGTTAAGACGCCGTACCAGGGCAATTCTGCATGGGACGGGGAGACTAGCGTGACGTACTTAGTGCCTTGGGCTAGGCCTCGCCGTCCGTACGCCTTGCCAAAAGCTAGTGGGTGCTTCAGGGGAGAAGTGTGCCTTGGCCAGGCTGCTTCGAAAGGCGACTGTCTGCTTGGCGTAGGGAGACAGCAAGCAAGGGCTCCCATTCTAAAGCCCACGGAGAGGGTTGCTTCATTGCCGCCCAGGTTCAGCGCTGGCAACCACTGGCCGTACACCTAAAAGACCTGCCGGACCTGTGTTCGGGCGGCCGTTAGCAAGCTCGGACATCTAGCTCTCCCACGAAGGAAGCAGTGTGTCGCCTTTCTCTCCGCCTTACGAGCTGTCATCCGGAGGCCCAAGGTCCCTGGATGTTGTGAAGTCGCCCTTGGAAGAGACGTTCGCGATGCAGTCTTCCTCCACGGGAGGGGCCTAGGAGGCAGGAGGCCTAGGAGACCTGGAAAGCTCACTAGCGTGAAGGCCCTGCGTGGACTACGTTTTCACGGGAAATGCTGCACGCCCAAGCTTGTGCATGCAGTCCATAGGCCTTACTATGAGCCTGCCTGGCACAGTCGTGTTCCCTTTAGCACTGGCGCCTTGGCGATGCCTCATGCAAGGACAGGCAAGCACCGTGTTGCTCTCAGGAGAGCGCCCTTTTCCTAACCACGGGGGCACTCCAGCACTGAAGACTGACAGCAGCCCTCTGCTTTCCGGCAGCTTTGAGGCTGGGGCTGCCCTTTGTTGCTGAGAATTGCCACTGTTCGCAGAGCTTCCGAATCCGAAACTTCAAAACTGCCCTAGTGCGTTTAGTTTCAGGCGAGCGAAAAGAGACCGAAGGAGCACTCTGGCACTTCCCCGGTTTCATCTCCAAGCAGGGAGTTGTGCAGTGTGTGAGGAGTCTACGGGACTTCAGGCTCCAGGAAGGTTACGTGTCCTCGCGCCGTCTCTAAGCGTAGGAGAGTTCAGGGGAAGCTCTACCTCTTCGAGACAGCATGTCATGGCTAGTCTCTGCGTGGCCTAGAGAAAGGGCGGGTAAGTAAAAGGGTACCCGGAACGGACACCAGGAAAAGAGTGTTTTCCTTGCAGCTCACGCTCTGCACTGCGTGCCCCTGGCATGGCACCGAAGGCCGGCGAGAGCTGTGTTCCGGAGGTCTCTTGAATGCTTTGGCCAGCTAGCTAGCTGGAGCAAAAGGAGAAGGTTCCCTTTCACTCTGCTTTCAAAGCGGTGATCCGGAGGCACTCGAGAGCCTAATGCTGCGCAGTCGCCCAGAATGGGGAATCCTGTGCGCAGCGTTCGTCTATGGGACACGGGGAGGAGGCAGTGGCCCTAGGAAAAGCATACTGGAGCTCCTGCCCCCACCTGCCCCAGAGTCAGTGGACACCCCGTGCACTCCTCAATGCGTGGACGGACTATCTGAAGGATACTTGGAACCCTGTGGAGGGCTCTAGCTTTCCCTTTGGCGATGAGGGCTCTGGGATGCCTCCTGCAGGGCACAGGACACGGTCCCTTTCTCTAGGAACCCTCTCTCGTCGCTCCACACAGGCCTTCCAGAAGTGAAGCCAACACAGGCAGCCACACTCTTCCGCAGGAAACTTGGACGCTGCACGTAGCCTGCTCTCCAGCGGGGGAAAGAGGGCTTTGCTCACTAGGTCACCGGAATCAGAGTGGCGCCCTGCAGAGTCCAGGTAGTTTCTGACAGAGGCAAAGAGTCTCAAGCGGCACCCTGCCCGTCCCTGTTAAGACGCCGTACCAGGGCAATTCTGCATGGGACGGGGAGACTAGCGTGACGTACTTAGTGCCTTGGGCTAGGCCTCGCCGTCCGTACGCCTTGCCAAAACCTAGTGGGTGCTTCAGGGGAGAAGTGTGCCTTGGCCAGGCTGCTTCGAAAGGCGACTGTCTGCTTGGCGTAGGGAGACAGCAAGCAAGGGCTCCCATTCGAAAGCCCACGGAGAGGGTTGCTTCATTGCCGCCCAGGTTCAGCGCTGGCAACCACTGGCCGTACACCTAAAAGACCTGCCGGACCTGTGTTCGGGCGGCCGTTAGCAAGCTCGGACATCTAGCTCTCCCACGAAGGAAGCAGTGTGTCGCCTTTCTCTCCGCCTTACGAGCTGTCATCCGGAGGCCCAAGGTCCCTGGATGTTGTGAAGTCGCCCTTGGAAGAGACGTTCGCGATGCAGTCTTCCTCCACGGGAGGGGCCTAGGAGGCAGGAAGCCTAGGAGACCTGGAAAGCTCACTAGCGTGAAGGCCCTGCGTGGACTACGTTTTCACGGGAAATGCTGCACGCCCAAGCTTGTGCATGCAGTCCATAGGCCTTACTATGAGCCTGCCTGGCACAGTCGTGTTCCCTTTAGCACTGGCGCCTTGGCGATGCCTCATGCAAGGACAGGCAAGCACCGTGTTGCTCTCAGGAGAGCGCCCTTTTCCTAACCACGGGGGCACTCCAGCACTGAAGACTGACAGCAGCCCTCTGCTTTCCGGCAGCTTTGAGGCTGGGGCTGCCCTTTGTTGCTGAGAATTGCCACTGTTCGCAGAGCTTCCGAATCCGAAACTTCAAAACTGCCCTAGTGCGTTTAGTTTCAGGCGAGCGAAAAGAGACCGAAGGAGCACTCTGGCACTTCCCCGGTTTCATCTCCAAGCAGGGAGTTGTGCAGTGTGTGAGGAGTCTACGGGACTTCAGGCTCCAGGAAGGTTACGTGTCCTCGCGCCGTCTCTAAGCGTAGGAGAGTTCAGGGGAAGCTCTACCTCTTCGAGACAGCATGTCATGGCTAGTCTCTGCGTGGCCTAGAGAAAGGGCGGGTAAGTAAAAGGGTACCCGGAACGGACACCAGGAAAAGAGTGTTTTCCTTGCAGCTCACGCTCTGCACTGCGTGCCCCTGGCATGGCACCGAAGGCCGGCGAGAGCTGTGTTCCGGAGGTCTCTTGAATGCTTTGGCCAGCTAGCTAGCTGGAGCAAAAGGAGAAGGTTCCCTTTCACTCTGCTTTCAAAGCGGTGATCCGGAGGCACTCGAGAGCCTAATGCTGCGCAGTCGCCCAGAATGGGGAATCCTGTGCGCAGCGTTCGTCTATGGGACACGGGGAGGAGGCAGTGGCCCTAGGAAAAGCATACTGGAGCTCCTGCCCCCACCTGCCCCAGAGTCAGTGGACACCCCGTGCACTCCTCAATGCGTGGACGGACTATCTGAAGGATACTTGGAACCCTGTGGAGGGCTCTAGCTTTCCCTTTGGCGATGAGGGCTCTGGGATGCCTCCTGCAGGGCACAGGACACGGTCCCTTTCTCTAGGAACCCTCTCTCGTCGCTCCACACAGGCCTTCCAGAAGTGAAGCCAACACAGGCAGCCACACTCTTCCGCAGGAAACTTGGACGCTGCACGTAGCCTGCTCTCCAGCGGGGGAAAGAGGGCTTTGCTCACTAGGTCACCGGAATCAGAGTGGCGCCCTGCAGAGTCCAGGTAGTTTCTGACAGAGGCAAAGAGTCTCAAGCGGCACCCTGCCCGTCCCTGTTAAGACGCCGTACCAGGGCAATTCTGCATGGTACGGGGAGACTAGCGTGACGTACTTAGTGCCTTGGGCTAGGCCTCGCCGTCCGTACGCCTTGCCAAAACCTAGTGGGTGCTTCAGGGGAGAAGTGTGCCTTGGCCAGGCTGCTTCGAAAGGCAACTGTCTGCTTGGCGTAGGGAGACAGCAAGCAAGGGCTCCCATTCGAAAGCCCACGGAGAGGGTTGCTTCATTGCCGCCCAGGTTCAGCGCTGGCAACCACTGGCCGTACACCTAAAAGACCTGCCGGACCTGTGTTCGGGCGGCCGTTAGCAAGCTCGGACATCTAGCTCTCCCACGAAGGAAGCAGTGTGTCGCCTTTCTCTCCGCCTTACGAGCTGTCATCCGGAGGCCCAAGGTCCGTGGACGTTGTCAAGTCGCCCTTGGAAGAGACGTTCGCGATGCAGTCTTCCTCCACGGGAGGGGCCTAGGAGGCAGGATGCCTAGGAGACCTGGAAAGCTCACTAGCGTGAAGGCCCTGCGTGGACTACGTTTTCACGGGAAATGCTGCACGCCCAAGCTTGTGCATGCAGTCCATGGGCCTTACTATGAGCCTGCCTGGCACAGTCGTGTTCCCTTTAGCACTGGCGCCTTGGCGATGCCTCATGCAAGGACAGGCAAGCACCGTGTTGCTCTCAGGAGAGCGCCCTTTTCCTAACCACGGGGGCACTCCAGCACTGAAGACTGACAGCAGCCCTCTGCTTTCCGGCAGCTTTGAGGCTGGGGCTGCCCTTTGTTGCTGAGAATTGCCACTGTTCGCAGAGCTTCCGAATCCGAAACTTCAAAACTGCCCTAGTGCGTTTAGTTTCAGGCGAGCGAAAAGAGACCGAAGGAGCACTCTGGCACTTCCCCGGTTTCATCTCCAAGCAGGGAGTTGTGCAGTGTGTGAGGAGTCTACGGGACTTCAGGCTCCAGGAAGGTTACGTGTCCTCGCGCCGTCTCTAAGCGTAGGAGAGTTCAGGGGAAGCTCTACCTCTTCGAGACAGCATGTCATGGCTAGTCTCTGCGTGGCCTAGAGAAAGGGCGGGTAAGTAAAAGGGTACCCGGAACGGACACCAGGAAAAGAGTGTTTTCCTTGCAGCTCACGCTCTGCACTGCGTGCCCCTGGCATGGCACCGAAGGCCGGCGAGAGCTGTGTTCCGGAGGTCTCTTGAATGCTTTGGCCAGCTAGCTAGCTGGAGCAAAAGGAGAAGGTTCCCTTTCACTCTGCTTTCAAAGCGGTGATCCGGAGGCACTCGAGAGCCTAATGCTGCGCAGTCGCCCAGAATGGGGAATCCTGTGCGCAGCGTTCGTCTATGGGACACGGGGAGGAGGCAGTGGCCCTAGGAAAAGCATACTGGAGCTCCTGCCCCCACCTGCCCCAGAGTCAGTGGACACCCCGTGCACTCCTCAATGCGTGGACGGACTATCTGAAGGATACTTGGAACCCTGTGGAGGGCTCTAGCTTTCCCTTTGGCGATGAGGGCTCTGGGATGCCTCCTGCAGGGCACAGGACACGGTCCCTTTCTCTAGGAACCCTCTCTCGTCGCTCCACACAGGCCTTCCAGAAGTGAAGCCAACACAGGCAGCCACACTCTTCCGCAGGAAACTTGGACGCTGCACGTAGCCTGCTCTCCAGCGGGGGAAAGAGGGCTTTGCTCACTAGGTCACCGGAATCAGAGTGGCGCCCTGCAGAGTCCAGGTAGTTTCTGACAGAGGCAAAGAGTCTCAAGCGGCACCCTGCCCGTCCCTGTTAAGACGCCGTACCAGGGCAATTCTGCATGGGACGGGGAGACTAGCGTGACGTACTTAGTGCCTTGGGCTAGGCCTCGCCGTCCGTACGCCTTGCCAAAAGCTAGTGGGTGCTTCAGGGGAGAAGTGTGCCTTGGCCAGGCTGCTTCGAAAGGCGACTGTCTGCTTGGCGTAGGGAGACAGCAAGCAAGGGCTCCCATTCTAAAGCCCACGGAGAGGGTTGCTTCATTGCCGCCCAGGTTCAGCGCTGGCAACCACTGGCCGTACACCTAAAAGACCTGCCGGACCTGTGTTCGGGCGGCCGTTAGCAAGCTCGGACATCTAGCTCTCCCACGAAGGAAGCAGTGTGTCGCCTTTCTCTCCGCCTTACGAGCTGTCATCCGGAGGCCCAAGGTCCCTGGATGTTGTGAAGTCGCCCTTGGAAGAGACGTTCGCGATGCAGTCTTCCTCCACGGGAGGGGCCTAGGAGGCAGGAGGCCTAGGAGACCTGGAAAGCTCACTAGCGTGAAGGCCCTGCGTGGACTACGTTTTCACGGGAAATGCTGCACGCCCAAGCTTGTGCATGCAGTCCATAGGCCTTACTATGAGCCTGCCTGGCACAGTCGTGTTCCCTTTAGCACTGGCGCCTTGGCGATGCCTCATGCAAGGACAGGCAAGCACCGTGTTGCTCTCAGGAGAGCGCCCTTTTCCTAACCACGGGGGCACTCCAGCACTGAAGACTGACAGCAGCCCTCTGCTTTCCGGCAGCTTTGAGGCTGGGGCTGCCCTTTGTTGCTGAGAATTGCCACTGTTCGCAGAGCTTCCGAATCCGAAACTTCAAAACTGCCCTAGTGCGTTTAGTTTCAGGCGAGCGAAAAGAGACCGAAGGAGCACTCTGGCACTTCCCCGGTTTCATCTCCAAGCAGGGAGTTGTGCAGTGTGTGAGGAGTCTACGGGACTTCAGGCTCCAGGAAGGTTACGTGTCCTCGCGCCGTCTCTAAGCGTAGGAGAGTTCAGGGGAAGCTCTACCTCTTCGAGACAGCATGTCATGGCTAGTCTCTGCGTGGCCTAGAGAAAGGGCGGGTAAGTAAAAGGGTACCCGGAACGGACACCAGGAAAAGAGTGTTTTCCTTGCAGCTCACGCTCTGCACTGCGTGCCCCTGGCATGGCACCGAAGGCCGGCGAGAGCTGTGTTCCGGAGGTCTCTTGAATGCTTTGGCCAGCTAGCTAGCTGGAGCAAAAGGAGAAGGTTCCCTTTCACTCTGCTTTCAAAGCGGTGATCCGGAGGCACTCGAGAGCCTAATGCTGCGCAGTCGCCCAGAATGGGGAATCCTGTGCGCAGCGTTCGTCTATGGGACACGGGGAGGAGGCAGTGGCCCTAGGAAAAGCATACTGGAGCTCCTGCCCCCACCTGCCCCAGAGTCAGTGGACACCCCGTGCACTCCTCAATGCGTGGACGGACTATCTGAAGGATACTTGGAACCCTGTGGAGGGCTCTAGCTTTCCCTTTGGCGATGAGGGCTCTGGGATGCCTCCTGCAGGGCACAGGACACGGTCCCTTTCTCTAGGAACCCTCTCTCGTCGCTCCACACAGGCCTTCCAGAAGTGAAGCCAACACAGGCAGCCACACTCTTCCGCAGGAAACTTGGACGCTGCACGTAGCCTGCTCTCCAGCGGGGGAAAGAGGGCTTTGCTCACTAGGTCACCGGAATCAGAGTGGCGCCCTGCAGAGTCCAGGTAGTTTCTGACAGAGGCAAAGAGTCTCAAGCGGCACCCTGCCCGTCCCTGTTAAGACGCCGTACCAGGGCAATTCTGCATGGGACGGGGAGACTAGCGTGACGTACTTAGTGCCTTGGGCTAGGCCTCGCCGTCCGTACGCCTTGCCAAAAGCTAGTGGGTGCTTCAGGGGAGAAGTGTGCCTTGGCCAGGCTGCTTCGAAAGGCGACTGTCTGCTTGGCGTAGGGAGACAGCAAGCAAGGGCTCCCATTCTAAAGCCCACGGAGAGGGTTGCTTCATTGCCGCCCAGGTTCAGCGCTGGCAACCACTGGCCGTACACCTAAAAGACCTGCCGGACCTGTGTTCGGGCGGCCGTTAGCAAGCTCGGACATCTAGCTCTCCCACGAAGGAAGCAGTGTGTCGCCTTTCTCTCCGCCTTACGAGCTGTCATCCGGAGGCCCAAGGTCCCTGGATGTTGTGAAGTCGCCCTTAGAAGAGACGTTCGCGATGCAGTCTTCCTCCACGGGAGGGGCCTAGGAGGCAGGAGGCCTAGGAGACCTGGAAAGCTCACTAGCGTGAAGGCCCTGCGTGGACTACGTTTTCACGGGAAATGCTGCACGCCCAAGCTTGTGCATGCAGTCCATAGGCCTTACTATGAGCCTGCCTGGCACAGTCGTGTTCCCTTTAGCACTGGCGCCTTGGCGATGCCTCATGCAAGGACAGGCAAGCACCGTGTTGCTCTCAGGAGAGCGCCCTTTTCCTAACCACGGGGGCACTCCAGCACTGAAGACTGACAGCAGCCCTCTGCTTTCCGGCAGCTTTGAGGCTGGGGCTGCCCTTTGTTGCTGAGAATTGCCACTGTTCGCAGAGCTTCCGAATCCGAAACTTCAAAACTGCCCTAGTGCGTTTAGTTTCAGGCGAGCGAAAAGAGACCGAAGGAGCACTCTGGCACTTCCCCGGTTTCATCTCCAAGCAGGGAGTTGTGCAGTGTGTGAGGAGTCTACGGGACTTCAGGCTCCAGGAAGGTTACGTGTCCTCGCGCCGTCTCTAAGCGTAGGAGAGTTCAGGGGAAGCTCTACCTCTTCGAGACAGCATGTCATGGCTAGTCTCTGCGTGGCCTAGAGAAAGGGCGGGTAAGTAAAAGGGTACCCGGAACGGACACCAGGAAAAGAGTGTTTTCCTTGCAGCTCACGCTCTGCACTGCGTGCCCCTGGCATGGCACCGAAGGCCGGCGAGAGCTGTGTTCCGGAGGTCTCTTGAATGCTTTGGCCAGCTAGCTAGCTGGAGCAAAAGGAGAAGGTTCCCTTTCACTCTGCTTTCAAAGCGGTGATCCGGAGGCACTCGAGAGCCTAATGCTGCGCAGTCGCCCAGAATGGGGAATCCTGTGCGCAGCGTTCGTCTATGGGACACGGGGAGGAGGCAGTGGCCCTAGGAAAAGCATACTGGAGCTCCTGCCCCTACCTGCCCCAGAGTCAGTGGACACCCCGTGCACTCCTCAATGCGTGGACGGACTATCTGAAGGATACTTGGAACCCTGTGGAGGGCTCTAGCTTTCCCTTTGGCGATGAGGGCTCTGGGATGCCTCCTGCAGGGCACAGGACACGGTCCCTTTCTCTAGGAACCCTCTCTCGTCGCTCCACACAGGCCTTCCAGAAGTGAAGCCAACACAGGCAGCCACACTCTTCCGCAGGAAACTTGGACGCTGCACGTAGCCTGCTCTCCAGCGGGGGAAAGAGGGCTTTGCTCACTAGGTCACCGGAATCAGAGTGGCGCCCTGCAGAGTCCAGGTAGTTTCTGACAGAGGCAAAGAGTCTCAAGCGGCACCCTGCCCGTCCCTGTTAAGACGCCGTACCAGGGCAATTCTGCATGGTACGGGGAGACTAGCGTGACGTACTTAGTGCCTTGGGCTAGGCCTCGCCGTCCGTACGCCTTGCCAAAACCTAGTGGGTGCTTCAGGGGAGAAGTGTGCCTTGGCCAGGCTGCTTCGAAAGGCGACTGTCTGCTTGGCGTAGGGAGACAGCAAGCAAGGGCTCCCATTCGAAAGCCCACGGAGAGGGTTGCTTCATTGCCGCCCAGGTTCAGCGCTGGCAACCACTGGCCGTACACCTAAAAGACCTGCCGGACCTGTGTTCGGGCGGCCGTTAGCAAGCTCGGACATCTAGCTCTCCCACGAAGGAAGCAGTGTGTCGCCTTTCTCTCCGCCTTACGAGCTGTCATCCGGAGGC
Source organism: Eubalaena glacialis (assembly GCF_028564815.1). NCBI lineage: Eukaryota > Metazoa > Chordata > Mammalia > Artiodactyla > Balaenidae > Eubalaena > Eubalaena glacialis. The sequence goes on along the minus strand of NC_083729.1, from coordinate 67,053,000 downwards.
CCAAGGTCCCTGGATGTTGTGAAGTCGCCCTTGGAAGAGACGTTCGCGATGCAGTCTTCCTCCACGGGAGGGGCCTAGGAGGCAGGAAGCCTAGGAGACCTGGAAAGCTCACTAGCGTGAAGGCCCTGCGTGGACTACGTTTTCACGGGAAATGCTGCACGCCCAAGCTTGTGCATGCAGTCCATAGGCCTTACTATGAGCCTGCCTGGCACAGTCGTGTTCCCTTTAGCACTGGCGCCTTGGCGATGCCTCATGCAAGGACAGGCAAGCACCGTGTTGCTCTCAGGAGAGCGCCCTTTTCCTAACCACGGGGGCACTCCAGCACTGAAGACTGACAGCAGCCCTCTGCTTTCCGGCAGCTTTGAGGCTGGGGCTGCCCTTTGTTGCTGAGAATTGCCACTGTTCGCAGAGCTTCCGAATCCGAAACTTCAAAACTGCCCTAGTGCGTTTAGTTTCAGGCGAGCGAAAAGAGACCGAAGGAGCACTCTGGCACTTCCCCGGTTTCATCTCCAAGCAGGGAGTTGTGCAGTGTGTGAGGAGTCTACGGGACTTCAGGCTCCAGGAAGGTTACGTGTCCTCGCGCCGTCTCTAAGCGTAGGAGAGTTCAGGGGAAGCTCTACCTCTTCGAGACAGCATGTCATGGCTAGTCTCTGCGTGGCCTAGAGAAAGGGCGGGTAAGTAAAAGGGTACCCGGAACGGACACCAGGAAAAGAGTGTTTTCCTTGCAGCTCACGCTCTGCACTGCGTGCCCCTGGCATGGCACCGAAGGCCGGCGAGAGCTGTGTTCCGGAGGTCTCTTGAATGCTTTGGCCAGCTAGCTAGCTGGAGCAAAAGGAGAAGGTTCCCTTTCACTCTGCTTTCAAAGCGGTGATCCGGAGGCACTCGAGAGCCTAATGCTGCGCAGTCGCCCAGAATGGGGAATCCTGTGCGCAGCGTTCGTCTATGGGACACGGGGAGGAGGCAGTGGCCCTAGGAAAAGCATACTGGAGCTCCTGCCCCCACCTGCCCCAGAGTCAGTGGACACCCCGTGCACTCCTCAATGCGTGGACGGACTATCTGAAGGATACTTGGAACCCTGTGGAGGGCTCTAGCTTTCCCTTTGGCGATGAGGGCTCTGGGATGCCTCCTGCAGGGCACAGGACACGGTCCCTTTCTCTAGGAACCCTCTCTCGTCGCTCCACACAGGCCTTCCAGAAGTGAAGCCAACACAGGCAGCCACACTCTTCCGCAGGAAACTTGGACGCTGCACGTAGCCTGCTCTCCAGCGGGGGAAAGAGGGCTTTGCTCACTAGGTCACCGGAATCAGAGTGGCGCCCTGCAGAGTCCAGGTAGTTTCTGACAGAGGCAAAGAGTCTCAAGCGGCACCCTGCCCGTCCCTGTTAAGACGCCGTACCAGGGCAATTCTGCATGGTACGGGGAGACTAGCGTGACGTACTTAGTGCCTTGGGCTAGGCCTCGCCGTCCGTACGCCTTGCCAAAACCTAGTGGGTGCTTCAGGGGAGAAGTGTGCCTTGGCCAGGCTGCTTCGAAAGGCAACTGTCTGCTTGGCGTAGGGAGACAGCAAGCAAGGGCTCCCATTCGAAAGCCCACGGAGAGGGTTGCTTCATTGCCGCCCAGGTTCAGCGCTGGCAACCACTGGCCGTACACCTAAAAGACCTGCCGGACCTGTGTTCGGGCGGCCGTTAGCAAGCTCGGACATCTAGCTCTCCCACGAAGGAAGCAGTGTGTCGCCTTTCTCTCCGCCTTACGAGCTGTCATCCGGAGGCCCAAGGTCCGTGGACGTTGTCAAGTCGCCCTTGGAAGAGACGTTCGCGATGCAGTCTTCCTCCACGGGAGGGGCCTAGGAGGCAGGATGCCTAGGAGACCTGGAAAGCTCACTAGCGTGAAGGCCCTGCGTGGACTACGTTTTCACGGGAAATGCTGCACGCCCAAGCTTGTGCATGCAGTCCATGGGCCTTACTATGAGCCTGCCTGGCACAGTCGTGTTCCCTTTAGCACTGGCGCCTTGGCGATGCCTCATGCAAGGACAGGCAAGCACCGTGTTGCTCTCAGGAGAGCGCCCTTTTCCTAACCACGGGGGCACTCCAGCACTGAAGACTGACAGCAGCCCTCTGCTTTCCGGCAGCTTTGAGGCTGGGGCTGCCCTTTGTTGCTGAGAATTGCCACTGTTCGCAGAGCTTCCGAATCCGAAACTTCAAAACTGCCCTAGTGCGTTTAGTTTCAGGCGAGCGAAAAGAGACCGAAGGAGCACTCTGGCACTTCCCCGGTTTCATCTCCAAGCAGGGAGTTGTGCAGTGTGTGAGGAGTCTACGGGACTTCAGGCTCCAGGAAGGTTACGTGTCCTCGCGCCGTCTCTAAGCGTAGGAGAGTTCAGGGGAAGCTCTACCTCTTCGAGACAGCATGTCATGGCTAGTCTCTGCGTGGCCTAGAGAAAGGGCGGGTAAGTAAAAGGGTACCCGGAACGGACACCAGGAAAAGAGTGTTTTCCTTGCAGCTCACGCTCTGCACTGCGTGCCCCTGGCATGGCACCGAAGGCCGGCGAGAGCTGTGTTCCGGAGGTCTCTTGAATGCTTTGGCCAGCTAGCTAGCTGGAGCAAAAGGAGAAGGTTCCCTTTCACTCTGCTTTCAAAGCGGTGATCCGGAGGCACTCGAGAGCCTAATGCTGCGCAGTCGCCCAGAATGGGGAATCCTGTGCGCAGCGTTCGTCTATGGGACACGGGGAGGAGGCAGTGGCCCTAGGAAAAGCATACTGGAGCTCCTGCCCCCACCTGCCCCAGAGTCAGTGGACACCCCGTGCACTCCTCAATGCGTGGACGGACTATCTGAAGGATACTTGGAACCCTGTGGAGGGCTCTAGCTTTCCCTTTGGCGATGAGGGCTCTGGGATGCCTCCTGCAGGGCACAGGACACGGTCCCTTTCTCTAGGAACCCTCTCTCGTCGCTCCACACAGGCCTTCCAGAAGTGAAGCCAACACAGGCAGCCACACTCTTCCGCAGGAAACTTGGACGCTGCACGTAGCCTGCTCTCCAGCGGGGGAAAGAGGGCTTTGCTCACTAGGTCACCGGAATCAGAGTGGCGCCCTGCAGAGTCCAGGTAGTTTCTGACAGAGGCAAAGAGTCTCAAGCGGCACCCTGCCCGTCCCTGTTAAGACGCCGTACCAGGGCAATTCTGCATGGTACGGGGAGACTAGCGTGACGTACTTAGTGCCTTGGGCTAGGCCTCGCCGTCCGTACGCCTTGCCAAAAGCTAGTGGGTGCTTCAGGGGAGAAGTGTGCCTTGGCCAGGCTGCTTCGAAAGGCGACTGTCTGCTTGGCGTAGGGAGACAGCAAGCAAGGGCTCCCATTCGAAAGCCCACGGAGAGGGTTGCTTCATTGCCGCCCAGGTTCAGCGCTGGCAACCACTGGCCGTACACCTAAAAGACCTGCCGGACCTGTGTTCGGGCGGCCGTTAGCAAGCTCGGACATCTAGCTCTCCCACGAAGGAAGCAGTGTGTCGCCTTTCTCTCCGCCTTACGAGCTGTCATCCGGAGGCCCAAGGTCCGTGGACGTTGTCAAGTCGCCCTTGGAAGAGACGTTCGCGATGCAGTCTTCCTCCACGGGAGGGGCCTAGGAGGCAGGATGCCTAGGAGACCTGGAAAGCTCACTAGCGTGAAGGCCCTGCGTGGACTACGTTTTCACGGGAAATGCTGCACGCCCAAGCTTGTGCATGCAGTCCATGGGCCTTACTATGAGCCTGCCTGGCACAGTCGTGTTCCCTTTAGCACTGGCGCCTTGGCGATGCCTCATGCAAGGACAGGCAAGCACCGTGTTGCTCTCAGGAGAGCGCCCTTTTCCTAACCACGGGGGCACTCCAGCACTGAAGACTGACAGCAGCCCTCTGCTTTCCGGCAGCTTTGAGGCTGGGGCTGCCCTTTGTTGCTGAGAATTGCCACTGTTCGCAGAGCTTCCGAATCCGAAACTTCAAAACTGCCCTAGTGCGTTTAGTTTCAGGCGAGCGAAAAGAGACCGAAGGAGCACTCTGGCACTTCCCCGGTTTCATCTCCAAGCAGGGAGTTGTGCAGTGTGTGAGGAGTCTACGGGACTTCAGGCTCCAGGAAGGTTACGTGTCCTCGCGCCGTCTCTAAGCGTAGGAGAGTTCAGGGGAAGCTCTACCTCTTCGAGACAGCATGTCATGGCTAGTCTCTGCGTGGCCTAGAGAAAGGGCGGGTAAGTAAAAGGGTACCCGGAACGGACACCAGGAAAAGAGTGTTTTCCTTGCAGCTCACGCTCTGCACTGCGTGCCCCTGGCATGGCACCGAAGGCCGGCGAGAGCTGTGTTCCGGAGGTCTCTTGAATGCTTTGGCCAGCTAGCTAGCTGGAGCAAAAGGAGAAGGTTCCCTTTCACTCTGCTTTCAAAGCGGTGATCCGGAGGCACTCGAGAGCCTAATGCTGCGCAGTCGCCCAGAATGGGGAATCCTGTGCGCAGCGTTCGTCTATGGGACACGGGGAGGAGGCAGTGGCCCTAGGAAAAGCATACTGGAGCTCCTGCCCCCACCTGCCCCAGAGTCAGTGGACACCCCGTGCACTCCTCAATGCGTGGACGGACTATCTGAAGGATACTTGGAACCCTGTGGAGGGCTCTAGCTTTCCCTTTGGCGATGAGGGCTCTGGGATGCCTCCTGCAGGGCACAGGACACGGTCCCTTTCTCTAGGAACCCTCTCTCGTCGCTCCACACAGGCCTTCCAGAAGTGAAGCCAACACAGGCAGCCACACTCTTCCGCAGGAAACTTGGACGCTGCACGTAGCCTGCTCTCCAGCGGGGGAAAGAGGGCTTTGCTCACTAGGTCACCGGAATCAGAGTGGCGCCCTGCAGAGTCCAGGTAGTTTCTGACAGAGGCAAAGAGTCTCAAGCGGCACCCTGCCCGTCCCTGTTAAGACGCCGTACCAGGGCAATTCTGCATGGGACGGGGAGACTAGCGTGACGTACTTAGTGCCTTGGGCTAGGCCTCGCCGTCCGTACGCCTTGCCAAAAGCTAGTGGGTGCTTCAGGGGAGAAGTGTGCCTTGGCCAGGCTGCTTCGAAAGGCGACTGTCTGCTTGGCGTAGGGAGACAGCAAGCAAGGGCTCCCATTCTAAAGCCCACGGAGAGGGTTGCTTCATTGCCGCCCAGGTTCAGCGCTGGCAACCACTGGCCGTACACCTAAAAGACCTGCCGGACCTGTGTTCGGGCGGCCGTTAGCAAGCTCGGACATCTAGCTCTCCCACGAAGGAAGCAGTGTGTCGCCTTTCTCTCCGCCTTACGAGCTGTCATCCGGAGGCCCAAGGTCCCTGGATGTTGTGAAGTCGCCCTTGGAAGAGACGTTCGCGATGCAGTCTTCCTCCACGGGAGGGGCCTAGGAGGCAGGAGGCCTAGGAGACCTGGAAAGCTCACTAGCGTGAAGGCCCTGCGTGGACTACGTTTTCACGGGAAATGCTGCACGCCCAAGCTTGTGCATGCAGTCCATAGGCCTTACTATGAGCCTGCCTGGCACAGTCGTGTTCCCTTTAGCACTGGCGCCTTGGCGATGCCTCATGCAAGGACAGGCAAGCACCGTGTTGCTCTCAGGAGAGCGCCCTTTTCCTAACCACGGGGGCACTCCAGCACTGAAGACTGACAGCAGCCCTCTGCTTTCCGGCAGCTTTGAGGCTGGGGCTGCCCTTTGTTGCTGAGAATTGCCACTGTTCGCAGAGCTTCCGAATCCGAAACTTCAAAACTGCCCTAGTGCGTTTAGTTTCAGGCGAGCGAAAAGAGACCGAAGGAGCACTCTGGCACTTCCCCGGTTTCATCTCCAAGCAGGGAGTTGTGCAGTGTGTGAGGAGTCTACGGGACTTCAGGCTCCAGGAAGGTTACGTGTCCTCGCGCCGTCTCTAAGCGTAGGAGAGTTCAGGGGAAGCTCTACCTCTTCGAGACAGCATGTCATGGCTAGTCTCTGCGTGGCCTAGAGAAAGGGCGGGTAAGTAAAAGGGTACCCGGAACGGACACCAGGAAAAGAGTGTTTTCCTTGCAGCTCACGCTCTGCACTGCGTGCCCCTGGCATGGCACCGAAGGCCGGCGAGAGCTGTGTTCCGGAGGTCTCTTGAATGCTTTGGCCAGCTAGCTAGCTGGAGCAAAAGGAGAAGGTTCCCTTTCACTCTGCTTTCAAAGCGGTGATCCGGAGGCACTCGAGAGCCTAATGCTGCGCAGTCGCCCAGAATGGGGAATCCTGTGCGCAGCGTTCGTCTATGGGACACGGGGAGGAGGCAGTGGCCCTAGGAAAAGCATACTGGAGCTCCTGCCCCCACCTGCCCCAGAGTCAGTGGACACCCCGTGCACTCCTCAATGCGTGGACGGACTATCTGAAGGATACTTGGAACCCTGTGGAGGGCTCTAGCTTTCCCTTTGGCGATGAGGGCTCTGGGATGCCTCCTGCAGGGCACAGGACACGGTCCCTTTCTCTAGGAACCCTCTCTCGTCGCTCCACACAGGCCTTCCAGAAGTGAAGCCAACACAGGCAGCCACACTCTTCCGCAGGAAACTTGGACGCTGCACGTAGCCTGCTCTCCAGCGGGGGAAAGAGGGCTTTGCTCACTAGGTCACCGGAATCAGAGTGGCGCCCTGCAGAGTCCAGGTAGTTTCTGACAGAGGCAAAGAGTCTCAAGCGGCACCCTGCCCGTCCCTGTTAAGACGCCGTACCAGGGCAATTCTGCATGGGACGGGGAGACTAGCGTGACGTACTTAGTGCCTTGGGCTAGGCCTCGCCGTCCGTACGCCTTGCCAAAAGCTAGTGGGTGCTTCAGGGGAGAAGTGTGCCTTGGCCAGGCTGCTTCGAAAGGCGACTGTCTGCTTGGCGTAGGGAGACAGCAAGCAAGGGCTCCCATTCTAAAGCCCACGGAGAGGGTTGCTTCATTGCCGCCCAGGTTCAGCGCTGGCAACCACTGGCCGTACACCTAAAAGACCTGCCGGACCTGTGTTCGGGCGGCCGTTAGCAAGCTCGGACATCTAGCTCTCCCACGAAGGAAGCAGTGTGTCGCCTTTCTCTCCGCCTTACGAGCTGTCATCCGGAGGCCCAAGGTCCCTGGATGTTGTGAAGTCGCCCTTAGAAGAGACGTTCGCGATGCAGTCTTCCTCCACGGGAGGGGCCTAGGAGGCAGGAGGCCTAGGAGACCTGGAAAGCTCACTAGCGTGAAGGCCCTGCGTGGACTACGTTTTCACGGGAAATGCTGCACGCCCAAGCTTGTGCATGCAGTCCATAGGCCTTACTATGAGCCTGCCTGGCACAGTCGTGTTCCCTTTAGCACTGGCGCCTTGGCGATGCCTCATGCAAGGACAGGCAAGCACCGTGTTGCTCTCAGGAGAGCGCCCTTTTCCTAACCACGGGGGCACTCCAGCACTGAAGACTGACAGCAGCCCTCTGCTTTCCGGCAGCTTTGAGGCTGGGGCTGCCCTTTGTTGCTGAGAATTGCCACTGTTCGCAGAGCTTCCGAATCCGAAACTTCAAAACTGCCCTAGTGCGTTTAGTTTCAGGCGAGCGAAAAGAGACCGAAGGAGCACTCTGGCACTTCCCCGGTTTCATCTCCAAGCAGGGAGTTGTGCAGTGTGTGAGGAGTCTACGGGACTTCAGGCTCCAGGAAGGTTACGTGTCCTCGCGCCGTCTCTAAGCGTAGGAGAGTTCAGGGGAAGCTCTACCTCTTCGAGACAGCATGTCATGGCTAGTCTCTGCGTGGCCTAGAGAAAGGGCGGGTAAGTAAAAGGGTACCCGGAACGGACACCAGGAAAAGAGTGTTTTCCTTGCAGCTCACGCTCTGCACTGCGTGCCCCTGGCATGGCACCGAAGGCCGGCGAGAGCTGTGTTCCGGAGGTCTCTTGAATGCTTTGGCCAGCTAGCTAGCTGGAGCAAAAGGAGAAGGTTCCCTTTCACTCTGCTTTCAAAGCGGTGATCCGGAGGCACTCGAGAGCCTAATGCTGCGCAGTCGCCCAGAATGGGGAATCCTGTGCGCAGCGTTCGTCTATGGGACACGGGGAGGAGGCAGTGGCCCTAGGAAAAGCATACTGGAGCTCCTGCCCCTACCTGCCCCAGAGTCAGTGGACACCCCGTGCACTCCTCAATGCGTGGACGGACTATCTGAAGGATACTTGGAACCCTGTGGAGGGCTCTAGCTTTCCCTTTGGCGATGAGGGCTCTGGGATGCCTCCTGCAGGGCACAGGACACGGTCCCTTTCTCTAGGAACCCTCTCTCGTCGCTCCACACAGGCCTTCCAGAAGTGAAGCCAACACAGGCAGCCACACTCTTCCGCAGGAAACTTGGACGCTGCACGTAGCCTGCTCTCCAGCGGGGGAAAGAGGGCTTTGCTCACTAGGTCACCGGAATCAGAGTGGCGCCCTGCAGAGTCCAGGTAGTTTCTGACAGAGGCAAAGAGTCTCAAGCGGCACCCTGCCCGTCCCTGTTAAGACGCCGTACCAGGGCAATTCTGCATGGGACGGGGAGACTAGCGTGACGTACTTAGTGCCTTGGGCTAGGCCTCGCCGTCCGTACGCCTTGCCAAAACCTAGTGGGTGCTTCAGGGGAGAAGTGTGCCTTGGCCAGGCTGCTTCGAAAGGCGACTGTCTGCTTGGCGTAGGGAGACAGCAAGCAAGGGCTCCCATTCGAAAGCCCACGGAGAGGGTTGCTTCATTGCCGCCCAGGTTCAGCGCTGGCAACCACTGGCCGTACACCTAAAAGACCTGCCGGACCTGTGTTCGGGCGGCCGTTAGCAAGCTCGGACATCTAGCTCTCCCACGAAGGAAGCAGTGTGTCGCCTTTCTCTCCGCCTTACGAGCTGTCATCCGGAGGCCCAAGGTCCCTGGATGTTGTGAAGTCGCCCTTGGAAGAGACGTTCGCGATGCAGTCTTCCTCCACGGGAGGGGCCTAGGAGGCAGGAAGCCTAGGAGACCTGGAAAGCTCACTAGCGTGAAGGCCCTGCGTGGACTACGTTTTCACGGGAAATGCTGCACGCCCAAGCTTGTGCATGCAGTCCATAGGCCTTACTATGAGCCTGCCTGGCACAGTCGTGTTCCCTTTAGCACTGGCGCCTTGGCGATGCCTCATGCAAGGACAGGCAAGCACCGTGTTGCTCTCAGGAGAGCGCCCTTTTCCTAACCACGGGGGCACTCCAGCACTGAAGACTGACAGCAGCCCTCTGCTTTCCGGCAGCTTTGAGGCTGGGGCTGCCCTTTGTTGCTGAGAATTGCCACTGTTCGCAGAGCTTCCGAATCCGAAACTTCAAAACTGCCCTAGTGCGTTTAGTTTCAGGCGAGCGAAAAGAGACCGAAGGAGCACTCTGGCACTTCCCCGGTTTCATCTCCAAGCAGGGAGTTGTGCAGTGTGTGAGGAGTCTACGGGACTTCAGGCTCCAGGAAGGTTACGTGTCCTCGCGCCGTCTCTAAGCGTAGGAGAGTTCAGGGGAAGCTCTACCTCTTCGAGACAGCATGTCATGGCTAGTCTCTGCGTGGCCTAGAGAAAGGGCGGGTAAGTAAAAGGGTACCCGGAACGGACACCAGGAAAAGAGTGTTTTCCTTGCAGCTCACGCTCTGCACTGCGTGCCCCTGGCATGGCACCGAAGGCCGGCGAGAGCTGTGTTCCGGAGGTCTCTTGAATGCTTTGGCCAGCTAGCTAGCTGGAGCAAAAGGAGAAGGTTCCCTTTCACTCTGCTTTCAAAGCGGTGATCCGGAGGCACTCGAGAGCCTAATGCTGCGCAGTCGCCCAGAATGGGGAATCCTGTGCGCAGCGTTCGTCTATGGGACACGGGGAGGAGGCAGTGGCCCTAGGAAAAGCATACTGGAGCTCCTGCCCCCACCTGCCCCAGAGTCAGTGGACACCCCGTGCACTCCTCAATGCGTGGACGGACTATCTGAAGGATACTTGGAACCCTGTGGAGGGCTCTAGCTTTCCCTTTGGCGATGAGGGCTCTGGGATGCCTCCTGCAGGGCACAGGACACGGTCCCTTTCTCTAGGAACCCTCTCTCGTCGCTCCACACAGGCCTTCCAGAAGTGAAGCCAACACAGGCAGCCACACTCTTCCGCAGGAAACTTGGACGCTGCACGTAGCCTGCTCTCCAGCGGGGGAAAGAGGGCTTTGCTCACTAGGTCACCGGAATCAGAGTGGCGCCCTGCAGAGTCCAGGTAGTTTCTGACAGAGGCAAAGAGTCTCAAGCGGCACCCTGCCCGTCCCTGTTAAGACGCCGTACCAGGGCAATTCTGCATGGGACGGGGAGACTAGCGTGACGTACTTAGTGCCTTGGGCTAGGCCTCGCCGTCCGTACGCCTTGCCAAAACCTAGTGGGTGCTTCAGGGGAGAAGTGTGCCTTGGCCAGGCTGCTTCGAAAGGCGACTGTCTGCTTGGCGTAGGGAGACAGCAAGCAAGGGCTCCCATTCTAAAGCCCACGGAGAGGGTTGCTTCATTGCCGCCCAGGTTCAGCGCTGGCAACCACTGGCCGTACACCTAAAAGACCTGCCGGACCTGTGTTCGGGCGGCCGTTAGCAAGCTCGGACATCTAGCTCTCCCACGAAGGAAGCAGTGTGTCGCCTTTCTCTCCGCCTTACGAGCTGTCATCCGGAGGCCCAAGGTCCCTGGATGTTGTGAAGTCGCCCTTGGAAGAGACGTTCGCGATGCAGTCTTCCTCCACGGGAGGGGCCTAGGAGGCAGGAGGCCTAGGAGACCTGGAAAGCTCACTAGCGTGAAGGCCCTGCGTGGACTACGTTTTCACGGGAAATGCTGCACGCCCAAGCTTGTGCATGCAGTCCATAGGCCTTACTATGAGCCTGCCTGGCACAGTCGTGTTCCCTTTAGCACTGGCGCCTTGGCGATGCCTCATGCAAGGACAGGCAAGCACCGTGTTGCTCTCAGGAGAGCGCCCTTTTCCTAACCACGGGGGCACTCCAGCACTGAAGACTGACAGCAGCCCTCTGCTTTCCGGCAGCTTTGAGGCTGGGGCTGCCCTTTGTTGCTGAGAATTGCCACTGTTCGCAGAGCTTCCGAATCCGAAACTTCAAAACTGCCCTAGTGCGTTTAGTTTCAGGCGAGCGAAAAGAGACCGAAGGAGCACTCTGGCACTTCCCCGGTTTCATCTCCAAGCAGGGAGTTGTGCAGTGTGTGAGGAGTCTACGGGACTTCAGGCTCCAGGAAGGTTACGTGTCCTCGCGCCGTCTCTAAGCGTAGGAGAGTTCAGGGGAAGCTCTACCTCTTCGAGACAGCATGTCATGGCTAGTCTCTGCGTGGCCTAGAGAAAGGGCGGGTAAGTAAAAGGGTACCCGGAACGGACACCAGGAAAAGAGTGTTTTCCTTGCAGCTCACGCTCTGCACTGCGTGCCCCTGGCATGGCACCGAAGGCCGGCGAGAGCTGTGTTCCGGAGGTCTCTTGAATGCTTTGGCCAGCTAGCTAGCTGGAGCAAAAGGAGAAGGTTCCCTTTCACTCTGCTTTCAAAGCGGTGATCCGGAGGCACTCGAGAGCCTAATGCTGCGCAGTCGCCCAGAATGGGGAATCCTGTGCGCAGCGTTCGTCTATGGGACACGGGGAGGAGGCAGTGGCCCTAGGAAAAGCATACTGGAGCTCCTGCCCCCACCTGCCCCAGAGTCAGTGGACACCCCGTGCACTCCTCAATGCGTGGACGGACTATCTGAAGGATACTTGGAACCCTGTGGAGGGCTCTAGCTTTCCCTTTGGCGATGAGGGCTCTGGGATGCCTCCTGCAGGGCACAGGACACGGTCCCTTTCTCTAGGAACCCTCTCTCGTCGCTCCACACAGGCCTTCCAGAAGTGAAGCCAACACAGGCAGCCACACTCTTCCGCAGGAAACTTGGACGCTGCACGTAGCCTGCTCTCCAGCGGGGGAAAGAGGGCTTTGCTCACTAGGTCACCGGAATCAGAGTGGCGCCCTGCAGAGTCCAGGTAGTTTCTGACAGAGGCAAAGAGTCTCAAGCGGCACCCTGCCCGTCCCTGTTAAGACGCCGTACCAGGGCAATTCTGCATGGGACGGGGAGACTAGCGTGACGTACTTAGTGCCTTGGGCTAGGCCTCGCCGTCCGTACGCCTTGCCAAAAGCTAGTGGGTGCTTCAGGGGAGAAGTGTGCCTTGGCCAGGCTGCTTCGAAAGGCGACTGTCTGCTTGGCGTAGGGAGACAGCAAGCAAGGGCTCCCATTCTAAAGCCCACGGAGAGGGTTGCTTCATTGCCGCCCAGGTTCAGCGCTGGCAACCACTGGCCGTACACCTAAAAGACCTGCCGGACCTGTGTTCGGGCGGCCGTTAGCAAGCTCGGACATCTAGCTCTCCCACGAAGGAAGCAGTGTGTCGCCTTTCTCTCCGCCTTACGAGCTGTCATCCGGAGGCCCAAGGTCCCTGGATGTTGTGAAGTCGCCCTTAGAAGAGACGTTCGCGATGCAGTCTTCCTCCACGGGAGGGGCCTAGGAGGCAGGAGGCCTAGGAGACCTGGAAAGCTCACTAGCGTGAAGGCCCTGCGTGGACTACGTTTTCACGGGAAATGCTGCACGCCCAAGCTTGTGCATGCAGTCCATAGGCCTTACTATGAGCCTGCCTGGCACAGTCGTGTTCCCTTTAGCACTGGCGCCTTGGCGATGCCTCATGCAAGGACAGGCAAGCACCGTGTTGCTCTCAGGAGAGCGCCCTTTTCCTAACCACGGGGGCACTCCAGCACTGAAGACTGACAGCAGCCCTCTGCTTTCCGGCAGCTTTGAGGCTGGGGCTGCCCTTTGTTGCTGAGAATTGCCACTGTTCGCAGAGCTTCCGAATCCGAAACTTCAAAACTGCCCTAGTGCGTTTAGTTTCAGGCGAGCGAAAAGAGACCGAAGGAGCACTCTGGCACTTCCCCGGTTTCATCTCCAAGCAGGGAGTTGTGCAGTGTGTGAGGAGTCTACGGGACTTCAGGCTCCAGGAAGGTTACGTGTCCTCGCGCCGTCTCTAAGCGTAGGAGAGTTCAGGGGAAGCTCTACCTCTTCGAGACAGCATGTCATGGCTAGTCTCTGCGTGGCCTAGAGAAAGGGCGGGTAAGTAAAAGGGTACCCGGAACGGACACCAGGAAAAGAGTGTTTTCCTTGCAGCTCACGCTCTGCACTGCGTGCCCCTGGCATGGCACCGAAGGCCGGCGAGAGCTGTGTTCCGGAGGTCTCTTGAATGCTTTGGCCAGCTAGCTAGCTGGAGCAAAAGGAGAAGGTTCCCTTTCACTCTGCTTTCAAAGCGGTGATCCGGAGGCACTCGAGAGCCTAATGCTGCGCAGTCGCCCAGAATGGGGAATCCTGTGCGCAGCGTTCGTCTATGGGACACGGGGAGGAGGCAGTGGCCCTAGGAAAAGCATACTGGAGCTCCTGCCCCTACCTGCCCCAGAGTCAGTGGACACCCCGTGCACTCCTCAATGCGTGGACGGACTATCTGAAGGATACTTGGAACCCTGTGGAGGGCTCTAGCTTTCCCTTTGGCGATGAGGGCTCTGGGATGCCTCCTGCAGGGCACAGGACACGGTCCCTTTCTCTAGGAACCCTCTCTCGTCGCTCCACACAGGCCTTCCAGAAGTGAAGCCAACACAGGCAGCCACACTCTTCCGCAGGAAACTTGGACGCTGCACGTAGCCTGCTCTCCAGCGGGGGAAAGAGGGCTTTGCTCACTAGGTCACCGGAATCAGAGTGGCGCCCTGCAGAGTCCAGGTAGTTTCTGACAGAGGCAAAGAGTCTCAAGCGGCACCCTGCCCGTCCCTGTTAAGACGCCGTACCAGGGCAATTCTGCATGGTACGGGGAGACTAGCGTGACGTACTTAGTGCCTTGGGCTAGGCCTCGCCGTCCGTACGCCTTGCCAAAACCTAGTGGGTGCTTCAGGGGAGAAGTGTGCCTTGGCCAGGCTGCTTCGAAAGGCAACTGTCTGCTTGGCGTAGGGAGACAGCAAGCAAGGGCTCCCATTCGAAAGCCCACGGAGAGGGTTGCTTCATTGCCGCCCAGGTTCAGCGCTGGCAACCACTGGCCGTACACCTAAAAGACCTGCCGGACCTGTGTTCGGGCGGCCGTTAGCAAGCTCGGACATCTAGCTCTCCCACGAAGGAAGCAGTGTGTCGCCTTTCTCTCCGCCTTACGAGCTGTCATCCGGAGGCCCAAGGTCCGTGGACGTTGTCAAGTCGCCCTTGGAAGAGACGTTCGCGATGCAGTCTTCCTCCACGGGAGGGGCCTAGGAGGCAGGATGCCTAGGAGACCTGGAAAGCTCACTAGCGTGAAGGCCCTGCGTGGACTACGTTTTCACGGGAAATGCTGCACGCCCAAGCTTGTGCATGCAGTCCATGGGCCTTACTATGAGCCTGCCTGGCACAGTCGTGTTCCCTTTAGCACTGGCGCCTTGGCGATGCCTCATGCAAGGACAGGCAAGCACCGTGTTGCTCTCAGGAGAGCGCCCTTTTCCTAACCACGGGGGCACTCCAGCACTGAAGACTGACAGCAGCCCTCTGCTTTCCGGCAGCTTTGAGGCTGGGGCTGCCCTTTGTTGCTGAGAATTGCCACTGTTCGCAGAGCTTCCGAATCCGAAACTTCAAAACTGCCCTAGTGCGTTTAGTTTCAGGCGAGCGAAAAGAGACCGAAGGAGCACTCTGGCACTTCCCCCGGTTTCATCTCCAAGCAGGGAGTTGTGCAGTGTGTGAGGAGTCTACGGGACTTCAGGCTCCAGGAAGGTTACGTGTCCTCGCGCCGTCTCTAAGCGTAGGAGAGTTCAGGGGAAGCTCTACCTCTTCGAGACAGCATGTCATGGCTAGTCTCTGCGTGGCCTAGAGAAAGGGCGGTAAGTAAAAGGGTACCCGGAACGGACACCAGGAAAAGAGTGTTTTCCTTGCAGCTCACGCTCTGCACTGCGTGCCCCTGGCATGGCACCGAAGGCCGGCGAGAGCTGTGTTCCGGAGGTCTCTTGAATGCTTTGGCCAGCTAGCTAGCTGGAGCAAAAGGAGAAGGTTCCCTTTCACTCTGCTTTCAAAGCGGTGATCCGGAGGCACTCGAGAGCCTAATGCTGCGCAGTCGCCCAGAATGGGGAATCCTGTGCGCAGCGTTCGTCTATGGGACACGGGGAGGAGGCAGTGGCCCTAGGAAAAGCATACTGGAGCTCCTGCCCCCACCTGCCCCAGAGTCAGTGGACACCCCGTGCACTCCTCAATGCGTGGACGGACTATCTGAAGGATACTTGGAACCCTGTGGAGGGCTCTAGCTTTCCCTTTGGCGATGAGGGCTCTGGGATGCCTCCTGCAGGGCACAGGACACGGTCCCTTTCTCTAGGAACCCTCTCTCGTCGCTCCACACAGGCCTTCCAGAAGTGAAGCCAACACAGGCAGCCACACTCTTCCGCAGGAAACTTGGACGCTGCACGTAGCCTGCTCTCCAGCGGGGGAAAGAGGGCTTTGCTCACTAGGTCACCGGAATCAGAGTGGCGCCCTGCAGAGTCCAGGTAGTTTCTGACAGAGGCAAAGAGTCTCAAGCGGCACCCTGCCCGTCCCTGTTAAGACGCCGTACCAGGGCAATTCTGCATGGGACGGGGGAGACTAGCGTGACGTACTTAGTGCCTTGGGCTAGGCCTCGCCGTCCGTACGCCTTGCCAAAAGCTAGTGGGTGCTTCAGGGGAGAAGTGTGCCTTGGCCAGGCTGCTTCGAAAGGCGACTGTCTGCTTGGCGTAGGGAGACAGCAAGCAAGGGCTCCCATTCTAAAGCCCACGGAGAGGGTTGCTTCATTGCCGCCCAGGTTCAGCCGCTGGCAACCACTGGCCGTACACCTAAAAGACCTGCCGGACCTGTGTTCGGGCGGCCGTTAGCAAGCTCGGACATCTAGCTCTCCCACGAAGGAAGCAGTGTGTCGCCTTTCTCTCCGCCTTACGAGCTGTCATCCGGAGGCCCAAGGTCCCTGGATGTTGTGAAGTCGCCCTTGGAAGAGACGTTCGCGATGCAGTCTTCCTCCACGGGAGGGGCCTAGGAGGCAGGAGGCCTAGGAGACCTGGAAAGCTCACTAGCGTGAAGGCCCTGCGTGGACTACGTTTTCACGGGAAATGCTGCACGCCCAAGCTTGTGCATGCAGTCCATAGGCCTTACTATGAGCCTGCCTGGCACAGTCGTGTTCCCTTTAGCACTGGCGCCTTGGCGATGCCTCATGCAAGGACAGGCAAGCACCGTGTTGCTCTCAGGAGAGCGCCCTTTTCCTAACCACGGGGGCACTCCAGCACTGAAGACTGACAGCAGCCCTCTGCTTTCCGGCAGCTTTGAGGCTGGGGCTGCCCTTTGTTGCTGAGAATTGCCACTGTTCGCAGAGCTTCCGAATCCGAAACTTCAAAACTGCCCTAGTGCGTTTAGTTTCAGGCGAGCGAAAAGAGACCGAAGGAGCACTCTGGCACTTCCCCGGTTTCATCTCCAAGCAGGGAGTTGTGCAGTGTGTGAGGAGTCTACGGGACTTCAGGCTCCAGGAAGGTTACGTGTCCTCGCGCCGTCTCTAAGCGTAGGAGAGTTCAGGGGAAGCTCTACCTCTTCGAGACAGCATGTCATGGCTAGTCTCTGCGTGGCCTAGAGAAAGGGCGGGTAAGTAAAAGGGTACCCGGAACGGACACCAGGAAAAGAGTGTTTTCCTTGCAGCTCACGCTCTGCACTGCGTGCCCCTGGCATGGCACCGAAGGCCGGCGAGAGCTGTGTTCCGGAGGTCTCTTGAATGCTTTGGCCAGCTAGCTAGCTGGAGCAAAAGGAGAAGGTTCCCTTTCACTCTGCTTTCAAAGCGGTGATCGCGAGGCACTCGAGAGCCTAATGCTGCGCAGTCGCCCAGAATGGGGAATCCTGTGCGCAGCGTTCGTCTATGGG